>NC_050578.1:271071237-271442071 GCF_011100635.1 Trichosurus vulpecula
ATAAGGTGTGAGTCATTGGTCCTTTTAATGCCAGTATAGCACACACTCTATCAATGCAGGAAGGGGTGGTCACAGAAACAGTAAATGTGCATCCTTAGTCCCACTGACTCCAGAGCCAGCGATCTCTCCTCCATAGTACCCTGCCCCCATTGGTGGAGATGCTGGAGCGGAGGACAGACAGGAAAAGACACTAGCATAAAGGAGGATTGACAGGCGGATGTACTAATTGAGAAGGAACCCTGGGGCACTGGCCCTAGAGTCAGCAGGACCTGAGTTCAAATCCATCCTCAGACATTTATTAGCTGTGTGACTGTGGGCAAGTTGTTTAACCCTGATTGCCTCTGAAAGAGAGAGAGAGAGAGAGAGAGAGAGAGAGAGAGAGAGAGAGAGAACCCTGGCAATCAAATCTGCAGGTAGAAGGTACCTCAGAGACTGTAGACCTGTGGAAGGAAGGCAATCGGATAGATAGACTTCATCGCTGGGGAGGAGGGGGCGGGGATTCATCTATGTGATGCTTCCATCTTCTTGACATGGGATGTGAAAACTGAGCTGAAAAGCTAGGAGGGGTTTGCGGGAGAGGGACAGGGCTGGATGACATAGGTCTGGGGCTCCAGACTACTGCTTGCCAGAAGACAATCAGCCAGCCATGATTATTCCTTCACTTTCTCTTCTCCCCAACTCTTCTCATTTCAGATTTCCAGCCAAAGGCGAAAAGCAGACTGAAGGGTGGAAACAGTCCCTGCAAGGGCATCGTGGAGGTGTACTTTGAGGGTCAATGGAAAGTCTTGTGTGGAAAAAAGAACTGGGAAGAGGTGTGCCATGAGCAGCATTGTGGGAGCCTAATCTCTGAGGACATATCTCAAAAATCACCATCTGCCACATCCAGCATGCTCTACTGCCCACATAGGAACCTCTCCCATTGCTACACATTCGGTGAAGGAGACCCATCTTGCAAAGGCACAATGATTGAGTGTAAGCTGGGAAACCAACCATTCCCTGATGGTTGTGCTTCATCTGGTCTTTCTCTTGGGGAAATGGGGAGAGAACAGCTTTTCAGGATAGGGGGATTGAGGCAACCAGTAGCCAACAAGAAAGTCAGCATGGATTAAGTGGATCCTATGTGCCAAGCTCTGTGCTAGGCTCTGGGGACACAGACAAAAAACAAATGAAACAATCCCAGTTCTCAAAGGGCGTCCATCTAAAGAGACTGGTACCTTAAGGGCAGGCTGTATAGAAGTTAAGGCATGAAGAGTCCATGAATAGATAATAGATAAGAATTTTTTGGATAGAAAGATAAATGTCAAAAATGAAAATATTGCATAATTATATTAATAAACCAGGAAAAGTCTTTGACAAACGCAGTAGCCATTTATACTTAAAAAAGCCAACAACAACACTAAAAAGCACAAGAATAAAAGGATCTTTCCTTATTGGGATCAAAAGTACCTAAAAGCAAAAACTAACATCATTTGTAATGAACAAACACTAGAAGCTTTTCCAATAAAATGAGGGGTAAACCAAGGATGTCCATTGTCTGCACCGCTATTTGATATAGTGTTAGAAATGTTTGCTGCATCAATGAAACAAAAAGAATTAGGGGAATAACTATAAGCAAAGGAGAGAATAAAGTATCTCTCTGCGTCACAATGGCTGAGCTAGAGAATCCCAAATATTCGATATAAAATTAATTGAAACAATACCTTTAGTAAAGTAGCAGGATAAAGGAAAAAACTTACAGAAATTATGAGCTTTTCTTTATTTTAATAAAAAGATGAAGATAGGAGAAATTACATTCAGCATAGTTAAAAATGCACGAAAATATTTGGGTGTTAACCAGCCAAGACATACTCAGGACTTATATAAACACAACTACCAACAGTCTTTACAAGTATAAATGATTGACTGGTGGGTGGTAAGCAAATAGATTAAAATCTCCATCAAAAGATGGGGAGCAGATATAAGAGAAAAAGACAAGCAGCAGATGATAGACATACACCTAGCACGTAATAAATAGTCGCTCATTTGCAAGTTGATGTAGACACGATAGATACCCTTTCCATTGCACTTGTGAGTTATGGGGTGTCAGAAACTCCAGCAGGTTCTCCTGGGACCCCCCCCCCAACCAGTGTGAGGGGATGAGAAGTCACTGGATTTGATGACATCTTGTCTTACTGTTGATGTCTCAGGAGGAGAGAGACTAGCAATTTGGTACCCCAGACAAATTTCTCCTGGGACAAATAATGGGGGTGAAAGACAAGACCTCAGGTGGGGACCTCAGACCTCAGGACACAGGATCTCATGAGAGGAGATCCCAGGAGACCATTCTATGGTGAGAGAGACATGACCCCCCAGATACTAGTTCTCATGGACAGGGACAACTAATGAAATTGCCCCCCCCGCCAGGAGAGGGAGTTGGGGGGAGAACACTTCAGGCATAGCTTGCCAAGAGGAGGAACCATCTCCATCTGGGCTTCCTGTTTTAACAAATTACTCATTCTCATTACTCCTAAACTCAGTTGTTTCTATCTACCAGAGGAGTACAAATGTAGAATATCCTCTAAATTTCAGCTCCCTGGGACAAAGGCCCATTTGCCCTGCCCTAGTTAGAACTCTACTCCATGAGATCAAGATTCAATACTAACACCATTGTCTTTTCTCAGGCCAGGACCCAAATGCAGCTGGGCCTGGGGCAGGGACTGTGATGAGCATCATTCTGACCTTCATCCTCATAGCAATCCTCTTAGCGACATGTGGGCCTGTGGCCTACAAGAAACTAGAAAAGAAATGTAAGTAGTGGATTCCCTAATCCCACACAGCTTCTTTCCTCTGCCCCTCTGGAACAATCTCCCTTTTCTCCCATTCTCCTGCCTCTGCCTTTCTTTCCCTCTTTGTTCTGGGCTCCAGTCGCTAACAAGTTCTATGTGTATATGTGGGTGTGTGTGTGGGTGTGTGTGAGAGAGAGAGAGAGAGGGAGATAGAGAGAGAGAGAGAGAGAGAGAGAGAGAGAGAGAGAGAGAGAGAGAGAGAGAGAAAATGAGAGAAAAACAGAAAGAGAATTAGAAAAATGGGGGGAGAGACAGAGAGAGATGGAGAGGAAGAGAAAGAGAAAGAGAGGAGAGAGACAAAAAGAGAGAGAGAGAGACTGAGAGAGGAAGAAAGAGAGAGAATGAGAAAAAATAGAGAAAAAATGAGAGAAAAACAGAGAAAGTGAGAAAAAACAGGGGGGAAAGACAGAGAGAGACAGAAAGAGGAAGAAAAAGAGAAAGAGAGACTGAGAGAGTCAGAGGGAGGGAGAGAGAGAGAGAGAGAGAGAGAGAGAGAGAGAGAGAGAGGGATGAAGGAGAGAGACAGACTGAAGCTATGAGAGAGACAGAGACAGAGACAGTGAGACAGAGAAAGACAGAGATCTTGGGTAAATCATGACCCTTTTCTGGCTTTCCCTTTTCTCATCTGTCCAATGGATGGGACTGGACTGAGTGACCCCCAAGGTCCCTTCCAACAAGTCACTTCTCTTTGGGTCTCAGTTTCTTTCTCTGTAAGATGACAGGAATGGACTCAATCTCTCAAGTCCCCTTCAGGCTCTGACTGTCTATGACAAAGCCTCCCGTGCTATCCAGGCCCAGCATCCAGCCCTTGAGAAGAGCTCTTGGCCTAGTCAGTCCATCAATTAGTTGATAAGCATGTATTTAGCACCTAAGATATGCTGTGCACTGTGCTAAGCACTGGGGCCCCAAAGAAAAAGAACAAGCCAGTCCCTTGAGGGGCTCCGTCTCACCTGCCAGTCACCCAGGACACAGGTCTCTACAGGGCAGAGTCAATGGCAGGCCATCCCAGAGGGGAGGCCATCCCAGATAGAAGGCCCTGGGAGGGGGAGCCCAAGATGACATTCTGGGAAGCCAGGACAGGGAGGCAGGGATGGCACTCTAGGCATGGGGCACAGCCAGGGAAAAAGCATGGAGGAGGGAGAGGGCACCTCTTGGGCAAGGGACAGTAGGAAGGTCATTGGGGTCTCACACGTTGATTGTAGAGGCTGTGAAGGGCTTTAGATGCCAAGAAGAGGGTTTTCCATTTGGTCCCGGAGGTACAAGGGGACCACTGTTGTTCACTGAGTACAGCAGGGGACAAGGGCAGACACAGTCTTGGGGAAGGCCACTTTGTAGTGGGAGGAAGCTCGGGGCAGCAAGAAGAGGGTGTGGGATTGTACTTGGGGCTCTGATTTTGGCAGGACGCACTTGGAGAAGAAGGAGAGGCCCAACAATTAGGGAGCACTTTTTGGGGTGGGCACGTTTGTGGATCTGACATCACATGCCGAGGAGGAGGCAGTGATGCAGACGGGAGAGTCTGAGGCCACAGTGCAGGGAGGGTACCCTAGCCCAGGGTGGGGCAGCAGCAGGGGAGGAGTCCCATCCACTGCTGACTCCCACAGATGTTGCTCATAAATGGGAGCGTAGGACCCATGTTAAGAGGTGGAAGGGACCTCGGAGCTCAGACTGTTCGGCCTCTCATTTTACACACGACACTCACACGACACTGAGGAAGGCAAGGGGAGTGACTTGCCCAAGGTCACAGAGTCAGCATTTGACCCTCAGCTCTCTGACTCCAGGGCCAGCCTTTTCTTCTGTCCCAGAGAACAAGGCATGATCACACTGATGACCCTCTTCTGTGCAAGCGGCAGGTACAGGGAGAATCCCATAGCAAGGCCAGGAGCAGAAGCCAGGCCTCCTGGGCTCCAGCCTGGCCTACTCTCTGCTCCCCAGCCAGCAGCCCCTAATCCTTTATTTCTCTCTGTTGCTCAGTCCGTCAGAAGAAGCAGCGTCAGTGGATTGGTCCAACGGGAGTGAACCAAAATGGTAAGGGAACCCTTTGGGGTCAGCTCCCCCTGCTTGTCTGCCCCTCCAAAGAAAGAACCCAGAGCCTGGAATCGGCTTCCCATGGAGGAAGAGGGAGGAAGGCTGCTCCCAGCATCCACCTCATCCCTTCAGTGGCTGCCATTGCTGTGGTCTGAGGAGGCTTCTCACCCCTCAGAGAAAGGGGTGTCAGAGGCTTCCTGGCTAGACACATGGTTAAAAGACCTATAGCTCTGGAGGCCTCAGAGACCAAGAAGTCCCCACTGCCCCTTATGTCTCCTCTTCGGTGGCCTTGGCTCCAGGCCTCCAGCATACCCCAGCGTCAGGCAGCGGAGACTGAGGGCAGCTCTGGATCTAGAAAGGAGCCCAGCTGGTGAAAGTTGTTAAAGACCTACTAAATGCTTACCAAGAACCTTCCTCCTGCCCCGGGGCCTGGCTTTCCTGACTGCTTTGCTCCCCTGCTGAAGGACCATCCATCCAAAGTCATCACTGTAGGAATTAGGGTTTCCCTAAATCCCAGGGTAACATAGACAGGAAGGGAGAGGGGGTAAGGTGTGCCCTGAGGGGGACTGTAACCCCAAGAACAGCTCTCTAGGAGAGGTGAGTAGAGGCCCTGACTTCCTTTCTGTCCTCATCTAGTATCTTTCCATCGCAACCACACTGTAACCATCCGGTCCCAAGTTGAGAACCCTGGAGCCTCCAATGTGGAGAATGAATACAGCCAGCCTCCCAGGCATTCCCGTCTCTCAGCTTACCCAGGTAAGAAAAAGCAGGATTCCTAGTTCCTAGTAATAGGACTAGCCAGGGATAGAAATCCCTGGCTGGACAGACAGTCCTAGGGGGAGAAGCCTCAAGCCCGAACACTAGGGGTTGAATCTCATAGGTCTGCTTCTTAACAACTCGTGGCTGCAAGAATTAATGCCCTCAGCTTGCAAAGGACACTGAGGCCCAGAGAGGGAGGGGAAGGAGCCTGTCCAGGGTCACATAGCTAGCCAGGGTTGGATATGGGATTTATAACCAGGTCCCTTGGACTTTCACCAATATGGGGATTGTATTTTGTTTTGTGTATCCAATAGAAGGGTTTTGTTTTCCTTTCAGTTTGGGGGAGGGAGGACAGGAGAGCTAGTGATGGGGTTACCGAAATTTTTTAAAAGGAAAATTTTTAAAAAGACACTTAAAATTTTTTTAACAATTTAATTTATTAATGAATTTAATTTAAAAAAAATTTAAAAGCATTATTTTTTCAAGGAAAGAAGAGAACAGTACAAAGATCGGTAGGAATCAGACAAGCAGGACAGTTTAGAAAATAACATGTTGAATTTATTACGTATGTAAAAGAAGAGAGGGATTTCTAATAGAATTCCAGCTTTACTTACCAAAGAAAAAAAAAGAATTTAATATCTCCTTGAAAGAAAAAATAAGCTGTATAGAAGAGACCGACAATTCATGTACAATTCTTTTCCTGTTGTGCTTTGCATATGAAAATGCTCATTTATTTGGTGTTTGTTTAAAAAAGTTTTTAAATGAATAAAACTGGGTCTCTTAGGATTCCAGATCTAGAACCAGCCAAGAACTTAGACAGAATCTATCAAGTGTCAGCCTCTCATTTTACAGACCAGGAGAGGGAATTGTAAAGAGGTTTACCCAATAGAACTAGTCAGTTTTGGGGGCAGGATTGGGACTTGGGTCTTCTTGATTCTAAGCCAGCCCTTTTCCCACATTCTACCCGACACTGGCTCTAACAAAGATAAAAGGCCCTGGGGAGGAGAGGGGCGCATATATCACCTCGCCCTGCACCCACACAGACATCCGCACAGTACTGGAGGACGTTTGGTGGGCTATTCGAGCCTGACCTGTGGCAGAGCCTTTCGAGCTCTATTGGTCTGATCAGCTACGGTCCGACACACTGTACCTTGATGTGGCTTTGGTCCTTCTCCAGCCCAAGGGAGAACATTTGGTGGAGGTGGGGGCCAGAAGTGGGCACAAGCACAAACATCTAGGAGCCCCCAGGGAGACAGAGGCCTGGGCAGCCCCCAAAGAGACAACCCCACGGCAGGCAGTAATGCATCCTGAGGCCATTAATACAAGCATTACCATCACCAGGACATTGGGGCCCAGCTGCTCCTGTGACCCTGAGCTGGCCCTGAGTGCATAGTGGGGTTTTGGCCTCCATCTCCTGTGCCCCATTCCAGACACTCAGGGAGGTGCCTCAAGTCTTCCAGACCAGAAGGGGGACATTTAGGGGCTGCAGGAGTGACAGACAGACTGGTCCTTTACTTACCCAGCCACCGGGGGCAGGAGCGTGGCTAAGCATCTTTAGATCCTACGCCTCTGCTGCGATCAGAACATCCTGAGCTTGTGGCCATCAAAGGTCCACACCCCAGACCCTAGAGCCAGAGCTGGAAAGCCACCTAATCCAAGCCCCTTCATTTTACAGATACGGATATTGAGGTGTGTGGGTGGGGGGAGGCTGAATGACTCAGGCAAGGAATAAGTGGCATATTTGAACTCAGATCACTAGACTCCAAGCCCAGCTCACTTTCCACTTTCTTAGAACATTCTTCTACTGCTCTGCAGGGGCTAATTCTTAGAGGTAACTTCTGGAATGCCGGCCCTCCTCACCTCCTCTTCTTAGAGCCCCTAACTTATTTAACATGCAATTCCAATGAGCATGTGGATATTTGGCTGTCCCCTCCCCTCCTCTAGTATAATCTTCTTGGGGAAAAGAACTATTTTTAAAATTTTTATCTTTTCACCCCCAGCTCCTAAAATAATTCTTTGCATATAATAGGTGATTAATGAATGCTTGTTGGGTCATACTGGAGTTTAAACTGAGTATAAATGGGTATAGATATAAATTATTCTCAAAAAATGGAGCAAGTACTCTACTAAACTCCTTTTATGAAGCAAATATAGCTCTGATACGTGACCAAGGCAGACAAGGAAAACTATAAAGCAAGATCGCCCACAAAAACGTTCAAGAAGATCCTGGCAGATCAGCTGCTTTGTGCTTTGGGGGGTGGGGGATTGCACCGGAGCCAGGACTGAACGATGGGGACTCACCGGGTGCCACACCACCCCTTGCAGTGCTTGTCTTTCCTCGTCCCCAGAGCCTCTTTCTGCCCCACCAAGGCCCATTTCTGGATGTTTGAGCATCTGAAAACAGCATTGAAGTCTCTCCCTCCTTCCCTCTTCACCTCACACTCCCAAGGTTGTGGTGGGTTTGGAAGGCCGCTTGGAAATAAAGATCGGGTGGTAACGCTTCACCCCGTCCTCCTTGGAGAAGACAAAATACTCCTTTCTAAGAAAAGGTCGCATTTCCCTGTGAGGTGGGCAGCACGCAAATTACTCCCCACTTTTCAGATGAGGAAACTGAGGCCCAAGATGGGAAATGTCTCGCTCATAGTCGTATGGGTCCTAAGTGGCAAAGCCAGGATTTGAATGCAGTTCACCCGAATCCAAGCCCCCTTTGACTAAAACACACTGTCTCGCATTACACCTAAGTTAGGAGATGGGCGCTAGGTGGCACCATAGCGCATAGAGTGCTGGGCCTGAAGTCAGGAAGATTCATTTTCTCTAGTTCAAATCTGGCCTCAGACACGTCCTAGCTGTGTGACCCTGGGCCAGTCACTTAACCCTGCTTGCCTCAGTTTCCTCATCCGTAAAAAGAGCTGGAGAAGGAAATGACAAACCACTCCAGTGTCTCTGCCAAGAAAACCCCAAAAGGGTCAGGGAGAGACAGACATGACCGAACAACAAGCAGTGGAGAGATGGCCCCCCTCTTCCAACTGCTCCGGTCCATGGGCTGACGAGGAGCGCGGCCTGGGGTTTCCCCGCAAGCTCCACCCTCTCCAAGTCACTGAGGAGCAGCATCTCTTTTCCGTCTACAGCTCTGGAAGGAGCGCTGAACCGGGCTTCCAACCCGCCGGACAACTCCTCCGACAGTGACTACGACCTGCACGGGGCCCAGAGGCTGTGACAGGTGAGTCCAGTTCCAGTCCGATTTCCCAGAGGGCCAAGGGGCCCAGCGAGCCTGGCATGGTGGCATACACAGGCTGAAAAGTCAAGGAACATTTTATTAAGTGCCTGCTGGGGGCCAGGAACCATGCTGCCCACTAGGGAGCAGACCTTGCTCTCAAGGGGCTCCCCGTCTGGGGGGTGAGAGAGGCAATACGACATCCGTCAGCCGTGTACGGACCAGACCCACCCAGGATAAACTGGGGTCATCTCGGAGGGAAGGCAGGAGCAGGAGAGGGGCCTGAGAAGGGCTTCTCCCAAAAGGTGGGACCTTAGCTGGGACTAAGGCGACGAGGAGCCACAGCTCCTGGAGAGCCCCCGTAGAGGAAGTGGTTTCCCTGATGATGCTTCATGCAGATGTGGAAAAGAGCTGGGCTGGAGACTCAGAGGGCCTGAATTCCAATTCTGCCTCTGGTACTTGGCACCTGGGAGACCTCGGCAAAGTCACTTCACTGCCCTGGGCCTGTTTCCTCATCTGTAAAACGACAGGGTTGGCCTGGACAGCTGACCGTCCTCGGTCTGCACGCTACAGCTCACTGTCAGAGGGGGCACGTGCTGGAGATGGGGACTGTAATGACTGACTGCCGCATCTGCACCACTCTGGGGTCTACAAAGCCTGTGATGGTCTGAGCCCCAGCCTGGCTGTGAGCAGAGAAAACGGCCGCAGGGGGCTTTCTTTAATTTAATCAGGTTTTCAAAGCTCCTTATGAGGGGTGAAGGTACACTGTCACTCCCATTTTATACGGGAGGACACTGAGACGCAGAGGTACAGTGACTTGCCCAGGGTCACACAGAGCTGGCACTCGAATCCAGGTCTCCTTTCTCCAAGTCCATTAATACACCTCCTAAAATACGACTCCTGGGGCCAAGCAGAACCATCCAGGCCTGGTCCAAGCAGGGCAGAGCATGGGTCAGGGCAGGGGGCTCTCGCCTCCTCACCCCTGGAAGTGGTGCCCAATCTCCCACTCCCTCTCTCAGACCAGTGACCCCCAAGGGCTTGCACTCCGCTAAAGGCAGGCCCAGACTAGTTCAGACAAACCATCATCTGATGCCTCCTCCGTCTTGGACTTGGCATGAACCTCATTTGTTTCATCCCAGCGTCCTAACCCCCAGAGCTGGAGAGAGGCCGTGACTCGTCCAGTCACACAGGTGAGAAGTAGCAAAACCAGGATTCAGACCCGGTCCTGCCTCCAATGTCAGTGCTCCCAGATGGGGGCACCCCTCCCCTGACCAATCACCTCTTCAAATAGAGGGAATTTGTCCTTCAGACAAGGCTTGGTCCGGATACCCCCAGGGGTGTGATGGGGTCCTATGGGGGCTGAAGGAGATAGCTTCAGAGGTCCCTCAGAAACAGCCCGGGATTACCCCCAACTCAAGGCTCCTTTGCTTCCCCTTGGGTTGATTGTCACCGACTCCATGTTGCTTCCAGTTCACACCTGGACTCTCCTGTTTCATGCCTTGTCTTCTTCTTGCCCAGGCTGAAGTGTGAATAAGCCAAGTGTCTCCTGGCACGAGACGCATCTTCCTGAGAACCTTCTGCACTCATCACCTTGACACGATTTCCTGATTTTACTTCCAACTGTGAAGGGGCAGAAGCAAGGTCACCACTACCGTGTCTCACTGCCCACGTCCAGCTGCAGGAACAGCTCTGTCCCTACCTGTCCCCTACCCCCCAAACCCAACCCAGGGAAACCCTCCCTTCCCCACAGCTCTAGCTGCCGTTCCCAACCTTTTCTTTTGTGTGAAATTCAGGGCCCCATCAGGAGAACATGGGGAAAGGGCCAAGCCCAGATACACCCAGCCCGATCCAGACACCCAAGGCCTGGGGCTCCCAGACACATCCCCTGCCACAGGGCCCAAAGCTGCCTCCTGACCCACCTGTGCCCCAAGATCAGTGTCACTGGAAAGGGGCTGCCTTCCCGGCTCACCGCCCCCAACTCCAGACCCTTCCCCTGATGAGGAACAGGGAAGAATTCACACTGGTATCATTGGATGAAAATGTTTTTAATGTTTTGTGTAAATAATGCTTTCTATACAACTTGAGAAGTCTGAATATTCCCTGAGATCCCAAGACAAGAAAGGATACAGATGTGAGCACAGAGAAAACTGAGCATGTTTGTCACATGTGTGTGTGCTTATGTATGTGTGAATGTGTCTGTGTCTGAGACAGAGACAAAGAGGGCCAGAAACTAGCCCCAGGACACTCACCCCAGAGCTCATTCGGTCTATTCCCCCAGGCCCGTGAGCTAATTGCTCCTTCCTCTCATGAGATCTCAGGGCAGTGGGTGGCAACTGTCAGCCTCACACAGGATGAAGGCCCACACAGGGCCAGGGCAGGCACATGACAAGTGCTCAGCCAACATTTACTTTCATCTTGCTTCCAATGATGGTTGCAAAGCACTGGCCCTGGGTCGAGGACTGAACCACCTGGCACAAAATTGTGGGCCTTGCTCATGGGTCACTAGAGTGTAGGTCAGCAGCCTCAAGTTGAAAGGCTTCATCTGGCTACATTGGTCTGTTCTTTAGGCCTTGATTCCATCCCTCAAATTCCTTGGGAAGCTCAGGCGGCCCTGGAGTTTGTTTGACTGGCAGAAGGCTGGCCTCCTCAAGACCCTTCCTGGGTCCATTTTTGCCAAAATGCTTATGGACATTCTTAGATCTTCCCCCATGCAAAGAAAACTCATCCAGTCCATTAGCTGCCATCTCTAGCCCTCACATTCTCAGTAAAGTGCCAACCAAACCTTAAGTCTAAGTTATTATTGGAAAAGTAGAGCCTTAGGCACCGACCTCTCCCCCACTGGATTATTTTTCCAGCCTCCAGAACAGTGAAAGAGCCATAGCTTTTATGAAGTTCCAAGTGACATCAACCACTACTCAACAAGCATATCATTAATAACTCACAGTAAAAGCAAGCCACAGAAAGGAACCCCATGAAGCTCATGAAGCAGGAAGAGGCCACAAACACACAAAGGGCATTCTTCAGAATCAAGGCAGAACAGGATCCTCGAGCTCAAAAGCACCTGAGGGCTCCTTTCTCCCAACCTCCTTATCCTACAGGTGCCAAAAGAGGCCTGGAGACATTGACTTAGAGTGAGACCGAGTATCTGGAGATAGGTCTTGGTTGGCCCCAGTGTGCTCCTCCTGGAAGGAGATGGTAAATCCCCATTAGTCGAGGCATAGGTGACTGCACTGATTACTTGACAGCTGAACACGGAGCTGAGGCTTCTGCACTGGCTGGAATCCCTCATCCCAGATGGCCAAGTTTCTCTTCATTAGGTTAGACATCTCTTTGATGCTCTAGGCTGGCCGACTATGTTATGAATAGCTCATCTATGTAGCAAGAGTCCTTGCATGGTAAGGATTGCCCACTATGTCTCCAGAAGCAAGTGGGCATCTGAGAGGTGTCAATGATGGGGTGGGGACTGTGTGAATGTACCTAACTTTGTGGGGGCATGAGAAGGGGAAACAGGAGTGAGCTTCTAGGGTTAGGGTTAGGGTTCTGGGTGAAGTGAGATGCTCTAATGTTTCCAAAGAGAATGCTTTCCTTAGAAGTTAATATGTAAATATTTTATAAAAACGAACCACTTTGGCACCAATACAGAGCACTACCTAATCCTGCTCCCCAAGGGGGCGTTAGGACTCGCTTCCTCCAAAGAAGTCATTTGTTCAGTCTCCCTGGTGTCCGGTCAGTTTTATGTCTGCCCACCACAAGTAGCCAGCAAATGCACCGTAGCTCATTATGATGAGAAACATAGCCAAGCCTGACTTGTCTCTACCTGCATTTCTCATCATAACGAGCTGGGATGGTGCATTTGCAGGGAGCCATTTGGAAATCTGCTTAGCCTCTCCAACTTTCCTCTAGTCTCAGTCAGGGGGTCAATATCCTCCCTCATTTACCACTGGCCCCCTGCATCTAGACGGCCCTGAGAAACAACAAGCTTACCCCTTCATTGAATCTGAGTATCACCGGCTGCCCACTTGTCACTGGGCCGGCGACATCCTGGGATGAGCAAAGGATTTGGGAGTCAAGATGTGTTCAAATCCAGCTTCTAATTTAAAGCAAGCCCAGGGCCTTCTCTCTTTGAGCCCCTACTTCCTTATCTCCAGATGGGGGAGAGGCACCTCGATGACCTTTGGGGTCCCTTACCTTCTGTATCCTTTGACCTTAATGGTGGACAGCTACAGCCCATTAGTCTCATCTGACACCCCCAAAACCCTGTGGTACTATGCTGTCCCCATTTACAGATGACAAAACTGAGGTTCAGAAAAGGGGAAGTGATTTGCCAAGGCTCACACAGCTTGTTAGCATAAGGTGCCACTTCTGACCTCAAACTCTGCCCAAGCCACCTTTCTCCCGACCCCCATTAAGGAAACTAGCTCTCAGAAAACTTCATGCTCACCCCACAGGGGCAGAGGCCCTAGAACAATGGGGAAGGGGGTGAGCTCACTGGGGAACCTGTCAACAGCCCCACTGGTCAAAATCTCACACACACCTCCCCTCCCCACCCCCATCTAACACACCAACAGCTTTGAGTTCCAGATTTGAAAGCCAATTGGTGTTTCGTGGGTGTGGGAGCAGCACAGGCAGGCCACATTCTTGTGCCACCCCAGCTGGTGGCAGGGCCAGAATTCTCCATCAGCAGCTCCACAGAGAAAGATGGACTGCAACCCCAGGGGAGCTGCTTGTGGGTTTGTCGGGGGCTCAATTCTTACAAAATGGCGAGCTGAACCCAGGCAGGGCTTGAAGAACTTGTACGGCATAAAAATACAGTCCAGCCCAGCAGAGGTTGGGAGGGAAATGCTAATGGTGGAGAAAGGAAACCAAAGTCTGGACGATTAAGGGAACTGAGTGCTGTGCCAATGAGGCCCCAGAGACCTGGCCAAAGATCCGAGGGCAAGCGATGGATGGACGGGGACAGGGCTTTATTGATAGAGATGAAAGGAAGCATTTCCATCGAGCAAGGCTACCCAAGATCGATTGCACCTTCAAAGCAGACGGGTATTCATTCTACACACCCATCACAGCCAGGACACTGCATGGACCGCATCTGGTTTTATTGTAGTGATTAATCATAGATGACGGACATCACCCATCTCATTCAGAAGCATTCAAACCAACAGAGCCCATTAGTAATTTCTCTTCATAAATAATTTATGGAAAAGCAAGCAGAATTTGGCAACATGTTGAGAAAACTTAAATCTGGCATCACCAACCCCTCATTTGGGGCACCAAGAAATCAAAACTGACACAGCCCCCTCATGATCCAAGTTCTGCCAAACGTTTAGCAATTCAGCCTTGGACAGTACAAGGTACATTCGGCTTTCAGATCAAGAGCAGCTTCAGGGGCTGACAGAGCAACCAAACCGATTTCAGGAAGAACCAAATTAATGCTCTGCCTGTCAAACCCTTCTGGGTCTGCTCTCACCACTCATCAACAGATATCAGGCACCCCCAACCTAATGGAACAAGGGTGAGGCCTGATCTTGAACTTAAGTCCTAAGGACAAGTGGAAGATACCAGGGAGAGACAAACAGGATGTAGCAGTGTTTGGAAAGCACCATTTGGGGGTGACTTTCAGAACTTCTCTCCAAGAGAATAGTTTTGCTAAGAGAGACAGGGAGAAGGAAAGGGCATTTAGGGAAAAGAGGCTGCCAAGTTCAAAGGCACTGAAGGGCAGAGTGGGGGCTCAGAAGGAACTTGCTGGCAAAAGAGCTGCCCTGGGAGGAAGGAGGGCGGCTACCTTTGTTCCCAGCCCTTCCTCTACACAAGCCCCCAAACTGCTGCAGCTGCTTGTTCCCCACCCTGGCCTCTGCCAGAGGGCCCAGAGCCCACCCCAACTTCTCCCACCCCCTAGCTCTAGTTCTTAAGAGGTGTGGGCCCCACTACCCGTACACTCAGCCTTCTCCACAATGATGCAAGCTTATCTGGCTTCTGCCTTAGTGTTTTATCATGTTGTCTAAGTAAAAGACTTGGGAAAACATTACAAAGTGCTCTGCATAAAAGCTAAGCCTGTGGGGAAGCCCAGAACATGCTCTCTTAGAGAAGAGATAGCCAGCTCTGTTGGACACATTATCTCAAGATTGCTACTTCCCATCTCTCGGCCAGTGTAAACATGTCTGCAACAGCCAGTCCCCGGGGAGGGTGTTAACAGAGAACTGCAGCTAGGGGAATGGGGGGAGAAGAGGGGAGGCCATGTCACTTAGAACTCTGTGTTTTGATTTCAATATCTGTGTGTACACAAATAGCTTCCACATCTGCCCCCTTATTTGGCTAACACTTGACTGGCTGGTAGACCAGATGGCCATCAGTACAGTGGGACTTCATGCCATGGGTTGTAGACAACTACAGGCCTGCAGGGGTGACTTTATCCCTTGATGTATAAGCCAGGCCTTGGTTCTGAAAACACCCTGCATGCCATCATAGCCACATCATCCCCGGTTTATCAGGTGCCTACATGGGTCATGCCTCCATCCAAAGTCCACGGGTGGGGCCAACAGCTCTTCAACCCAAATCTTAGGCAGCAGCAATGGTAGGACCAACATCTGTGGCACAGGTGGGAGTGAGGGGAGGCAACTCGTGAGGATCGTGTCTAATACCCAGGCCAGACAGGCCCCTGGGGTGTAGAAAACCCATAGGGAAGAGCAGGGCCTGTTGGGTATGGGGGTTGATGAGGACCTGAAGGTCTGGGCTGCCTTGGAAAATTAGGCATCTGGGCCTGAGTTGGATAGGGAGGTGCCTGAGTTGGGTAGGGTGGTCTTCCTCCTGCAGGGAAATAAGACTGCTGAGGGTAGCCTGGATTGGGAGCTGGGCCTCGGGCCATGGGATACACTGGTCCAGAAGATGAGCTCCCAGCTTGAGACAAAGGATATCCTGGTGCAGAAGATGAGTGTGGGGACCAGGGGCGGCCTGTGGCAGCCCCTCCAGGCGGGGCTGGTGAATAGCCAGGGCCAGAAGGCACATGGTAAGGGAAAGAGGGTTGGGAGGTGACAGGGAAAGGGGATGGCTGGAGGGTTCCTTGGGCTGTGGGGCCAACAGCTAAGTTAGGAGCAGGGCTGTAGGGGAGTGGGAAGGCAGGGCCTGCCAAGGATGGGGCAGGAGGAGCAGGGACGGCAGGCGGGGCATCAGCCACAGCTTTTGTGGTCTCGATAACAGGCTGAGGTGGGAGTGCAGGCCTGGCTGGCTCTTTGGGAGCCCTGGGCTTCCGCACTAGCTCCTGCAGCTTCTCCACTCGAACTCGGCGCAAATGGGACAACATCCGCATGGAGGCAAAGCTCTCTAGAAATGTATCCAAGGGCACCTCCCCCTCCAGGAACTTCTCAGCCATGGCCTGGAAGGCAAACAGTCGAGGTCACCACGGCAGCCAAGTTCCAGCCTAGAGGCTGCCCCCAGTGCAGGGCTCCCCTCCCATCCAAACCCAGCCCATCTCCAGGCCAGAGTGGAGGGGACCATCCTCTGAAGGTCACTGCCTTGGCAAAGGTGACATCCAAGGAGGAAGGAGGTGACCAAGAGTTTAAGGCCGTCCCCCGAGTCCCTGCCCCAGGCCAGGTGGGCACAGGTCCCTGTTGACACCCCAGAGGGCAGTAGTGGTGGCGGCCAGGAAGACACCCTCCCTTACCTCCGACTCCTCTTCGATTTTCATGCCTTCAACCTGCAGAAGGTCCAGCAAGGTTCCTGGCTGCAACGCTGAGGAGAATTTCTCTGGAAAGAGAGGAGAAACAGTCCTATTGATAACATCTGTTTACTTGAAGGAATGAAGCCCTTACAATGGATGAAGCCTCAGGGATACAAACAGAAGAGGAGCCTGCCCTCGGTGGGTTTACACTCTTATGGAGGAGACAACCCACATGGAAGTCCGGATCTACATCCAGCAGAGCACGCTGAAGCTTACAGAGCACTTGACAAACATCACCCACAGGCCACTTCTCCTGCACCCACAGCAACACCCTAATATCTCCCATTAGAATGGAAGCTCTTTGCGGGCAGGGATGCTAAACTCCAGCACTGAGCCTGGTGCCTGGAACACAGTAGGCACTTAATAAATGCCCGCTGCCTGCCTCAGGTGAGCTTCACAACATCCAATTTATCATTCCTATTCTACAGCTGAAGAACTCAGGCCCGGAGAGGTCACCACAGGGAGAACATCTCAGAGAAAGGCTTGGAGTCTAGGTCTTTCTGACTCCACCACACCAGAGGCAAACATGCCAACCGAGAGACGCCATGTGCCAGCTAAGGAGCAAGGGAGCCAACGCAGGCCCTGAACACCCAGGCAAGAGCAGGAGTGACCCTAGGCCATTAGTCCTGCTTCCACCATAAAGTCGAACAACCCCCTGCCCTCATCCATGCCGCTACCACCATCAACCACGACCAACCAGCTGAAGCCCAAAGGCCAGCAGCCCCCTGACCAACAGCCCTGCTTTCAACCTGGTCCCAACAACCATCATCCGGCCAAGCAAACTGTGGAAAAGGGGCCCACCACCCCACCACTGCCACCTCCCGACACTACCCAGCTGCCACCAACGGAACGGGCACTGCAGGCGAGCTGAAGCACCTTCATCACAATGACAGCTAACATTTATACAGTGTGCCAACTGCCATGCTGTGTACTTCACAAAGATCACCTCATTTCACCCTCACAACAACCCTGGGAGGCAGGTGTCATTATCCCCATTTTAAAGAAGAGAAAGCTGAGGCAGACATAGGTGAAGTGGCTTGCCCAGGGTCACACAGCTAGGAAGTCTCTCAGGTCTTCCTGACTCCAGACCAGGTGAGTCAAACCACCACCACCTTCCCTCGGACCATGGGGGAGACAGCCCAGGACCCAGATACCAGACCCTTAGACACTGCTGGGAAGAGAGTGACGCTCAGACCCCAAGTCCTGCTCCCAGCATAGCCCTCCAAGATGCTAAGGCCCAAAGCAGACAGCAATGCATTCTCTTAAATGTCATTTCCACCAAAATTCCTCTGCCTGGGGTGTCCCCCATTAGAAGGGGAGCTCCTTGGACGCAGGGCTCGCCTGGCTTTTCTCTCTGGCTCCCCAGTGCTCAGTCAGTCCTCTTTCATCCATTCATGGTCTTCTCACCAGGACCGTTGGTAGTGAGGATGACAACCCCTCCCTCTAAAGTCCTAAGCTGCACATGCACACGCAGGCAGGCAGACCAGACTCGATGAGACCCTCAGGGAGACCAGTCAGACCTCCCGGCACCAGCACCTTGACCGTCTCTCTTCCCTCACACCCTCCCTGATGGAGACAGCCCAGGATCCTGAGCCCCAGAGCCTCCCAAACCAGCAGAGCTGCTTCTGGCCCCTCCCCACGGCCCTCACTGGGAAGAAACGACCTGCCTTCCTCGCCCCCCCCAGCATAACAGTGGACCAACTGCCACCAACTGGCAGTTAGGCATGAGGGCCCCGGGAGCCCCTCCCCCCAGGTCCTGCTTCCGGCTCAGCCCTCACTCAGGCCATCAATCACCACCCATCTGGGGGCCCCTCAGCTGGCCACCCCCCAACTGCCACTCACTGAGCCATGGTGGTGAGAGAGTGATGGGGGAGCCACAAGGCGGGTCAGACCCCCACCACCTCTCAAAGCCCAGAGGACAGACCGGGACCCTGAGCCCAAGAGTCTTTAGGATGGCAAGGCTCCAGCCCGGGGTCTCCAGCCATCGTGGGGAGATGCTTGTTACAACCTCAGAAGCTGAAGGGATTTGGTCAGTGGCAATGACGTTAGAGGGCCTGACTGGCCCTGGGACCTTTCTGCCTGGCCTGCAGCTGAAACCTGCCCCACGTGGGTCATCTCTGCCATTAGGATGGGATCTCCTCAAAGGCAGTGGCCCTGTCTGACGTTTCTATGTGTTTCCCAGGGCCAAGCACAGAGCCGTGCACACAGAAGGCACTTAATAAACACTCCCTGCATTCTCTCCCTTCTCTAAGGGTTAACACTGACTATCATGAGGGCCCATTCTGCTTCCATCACAGCCTCCCTGAAGGCAACCAGGGACAGTCCACTTTCTTCTCCACATCCCCAGCCCCAGGCCATACGCAGGGCACTAAATAGTTACCAGGTGCCATTTCTGGGGCTCCCTGCCCACTCACCCAGCTTGGCCTTCTGTTCCTGGCACTTCTCCACCAGCTTCTGGAGCTCCTGGTACTTGTCCAAGAGATTCGAGCGGCTGATCTCCAGGGGCGCCTGGAACACAAGGTTTTGCTCGGCCAAGCTCCGGTTGGTGGCAAGTGCCATCTCCCGCTCCAGCTGCAGGTCCTGGACCTAGGAAGAAAGGGACCCTGGTGATAGGAGGCTCCCATCTCCCAAGCTCTAGAAAGGCGAAGAGGCAGGGGAAGCACAGCAGTGAAACAGATGAGGAAACCTAGGTGTTCTGGGGGGAAATGACTCCGGGGGTCACATATCTCCTAAGGGTCAGAGGAAGGATTTGCACCCAGCTCCCCTAGCCAGGGCTTTTTAAACTTTTTTCCATGGCTTCCTTGGTGTTGTATGGCCCGAGGGCATGTTCAGTGCAAAGTGCAAATGCTTCCAGTTCAGAACCAAGGAGGGGAATGGGGTGCAAGGGCAGCCAGAAACACTTCAGATTCATTATGCGTTTGATTTTTTGTGAGGGGGAAAGGGGGAAAGGCAGGGCAATTGGGGTTAAGTGACTTGCCCAAGGTCACACAACTAGTAATTGTGTCAAGTGTCTGAGGCAGCATTTGAACTCAGGTCCTCCTGACTCTGGGGCCAGTGATCTGCTCACTGCGCCACCTAGCTGCCCCGATGCATCTGATTTTTAATTAACTTTTGGTCACTGCACATTCAGAAATCTTTTACTGCTGCCAAGGTTCTCGAGATGGGGCCTCGACCCAGTTTAAGAATGCCACTCTAGGCTGCACTGCCTCTCCCATTGAAAGGAAAAAAGCCAAGCATGCCTTGGCTCGGAACCAGAGCCCATGGAGCGCAGCCTTCTGTCTCTGCCTGAAGCCTCATGGGATGGGCTGTCCAAGGTCGTGGGCTCATGGACTTTGATGCCAACCTCAAGGGTGAGAAGGGCTTCCTTCTGCTGCCTTAGGAACCTGTTCTGGATCTCTCAGCAACGAGCTGAGCTGGAACTTTGGAGAATCTAGGACCCATAAGCAGAAAATGGTAGAGTAGGAGAGGAAGCATCCACTGGACACGTGACAGCCTATTACCGCAGTCCTGAGGAGTGGACACATGGCTACCCCTGCTGATCACGTCTGGGCACAGGGAAACCCCAAGGCAGCTGCACCCTTGGTTCGGAGCTGAAGTCTAAAAGCCTGAAACAACCCCCCGCCCCAGGCCTAGGTCTTCAAAGTCTGGTTCCGTCCCATGAGGCAGCCCCAGGAACGCTGCAGGACAGATGAAAAATTTTTTTTTAAGCATCAGCCTTGAGGAAATGGGGGAGAGGAATCCACTGGAAAAGAAATACAGGCAGCCCTTAATTTACAGCCCCCGGGTCTGTGTAAGTAGCTCTACCCTGCCCTGTCCACTCACAGCTGAAGCCCCCAACCCTGGAGCTCTGATGGCCACAGGGCTCTCCAAGCAGAGAAGGTAGAATGCAAAGGCCTTTGAGTCAGACTACCTCTGCAACCTCGATGAGGCACTTAACCCAAAGGAGCCTCAGGCCCCTCATCTGCCAAATGGAGGGATGGCCTCTTGGTTTCCCTGGCATGGCTCTCTCACAAGCATCCACAATCCCAGTGGTGTGGCAGGTGTACTGCGGCCTCTCTGTTACCTGGAAGAAGGCCTTCAGAGCGGCTGTGGCCAAGCTGGCAACAAGACCCTTCGAAGTCCTTCCACCTTGTAAAAGCGTCCCTGCTCTGACATGACCCTGGAAGCCCAAGGTCGCCCGCCACTCTGGGATGCTACTGAACATTCATGGGTGGTACAGCCCCGCCCCCCTCCCAGACCACACAGGGCCAGGTCCTCGACCTCCCCTGATCTGGTCTCCTACCCTACCCACACCCATCCTCACTGCCCCCATCAGGGTGTGTTCCCATGTGTAAGTGGTACCCTCCTGGAGACAGTCCTCTCCTTTACTTGAGGGGCCGCCCATCTATTAATGCCACCTGTGACCTCGTTAGTTATTCTGGCAGCCACAGCGTGTTGCTGACTCTTATGGGGTTTATTTATAGCCAACTTAAGCCTGCTAAGGATTTTTCACCTAGTATCCTGATTAAAGCTGGGAAGGACCTTCTAGCAGCATCCACACCCACCCTAGGGCCCACATGGAACCCCAGAGTCTAACAGCCCCTGCAGGGTGGCCGGCGTCTCCAGCCAAGATTCCCTCGATTATTGCCTTCTAAGCCACGAGCCAAACTTCCTGCAGATCTTTGCCAATTCCACCTCGTTGCCCAATGACAACAGACTCTGCCCCTGCTTGCTTCATGTCCCCCACAAGGCCACAAGCACAAGAGCAGCATCTGACTCCTGCTTTCTGCCCTTTGTCTCCTCTCCAAACCATCCTCCGTGGAACACAACAAACTAGTCTTCAACAGCCAGCTCTCTCCTACTCAGGAACCTCCAATAGCTCCCTACTGACTGCAGGACACAAAACCTCAGTTTCCTCGTCTCTAAAATAGAGACAGTAATGCTTGGAAACCTTCCTGCAGCATTGCTGTGAGGCTCAAATGGGATCCCGTCTGTAAAGTACTCTGAGAAACATAAGGCAAGCTATAAATCATTATTACTTGTGCGTGTGTGCGCACACGCGCGTGAGGTTCAGTGTGTGTGTGTGTGTGTGTGTGTGTGTGTGTGTGTGTGTGTGTGTGTGTAAATCCTCATCACCGCCCCTGCCTCACTAGGCACACTGGTAGGTAGCAAGTTCAGAATCAAGCCTCTTCTAGCCTTTTTGTACCCTCCCCCAGGCTCCTGGTTGTGCGCCCTGGGCCAAGCAGAAAAGGCCAGCCTCTCCTCTGAGAACAAACCTTCAAATACATGAAGCCAGCCATCCCCCCAGCCTTCTCTTTTCCAGGCTCCAGCCTTTCTTATGCGCTAGGGATGCCAGACCTTCAGCCTAACAACAGAGGCTCAGGGGCCTCCCCAGGGGTCACAGGGCTTCCTGCTCACTACCAGGTCTCCAGAACTCCCTAGAGAAGCCTCAAGATTAGGAAAGGCCCAGACACTGCTGGGCCTGGGAAGCCCCTGGGCAGGTCTCAACACAGACTGACTAGTACCTGTCCCCTCTAAATCCACATCCACACCTGTGGCAGGGGCAGGCTGGGCAGAACATGAGAAAGTCTCCCAATAACTTTGCCAGGCCCCTCTCATCCTGTCTTCCCAAGGTACAGGGGGAGAGCACAGTGTGATGACAGATGTCAAGTGCTGTGGGAATCTCATAGACTATATAAATGCCAGTTACTGTTACTGCTGCTGCCACTGTTGTTATCACCTTTGCTATGGGGCTTAGAGTCAAGAAGACCTGAGTTTGGATTTTGCTTGAGACAGCTGTGCGTCCCTGGGCAAGTCACTTGAACCTCTGCCTGCCTTGGCTTCTCATCTGTAAGCTGAAAATAATCATAGCTCCTCCCTTCCAGGGTCAGCAAACATAGAAAGCTCCACACAGATGTGACTTGTTTTACCTCGGGTGACTCCATGACCAGACGGTCAATCTCCTCAGGGTCATCCTGCAACTTCTCCAGTTCCTCCACCGTCCGGTCCTTCAGTTCTTCCATCGTCCTCGGGGAGCAACTGCAGAAGAAGAAGAGAAAGGACTAAGCCTCCCATGACAATTGTGTCCACGACAGGGACAACAGAAGAGGGCTTCCCAGGAGCCCCCTTAGTCCTGTCTGTCAGGCGCTTCTCATGGCCCTGGCCAGTTTGGTTCTGCCAGGAAACTCTGATCTCTTCCCAAGAAGAGCGAAAGGTAGAAGGGAAAGGGGTCTGAGTCACTGGACAGGGCCTTGAAGACCCTCTAGTCCAGCCTTCTCATTGAGGCCCTTGAGGTTCTGCCAGGCACACACAGAGGGTGAATGTTACAGAAAGGGAAACTCAGGCACACAGGGGTGGGTGGGGTGGTAACTTGCCCAGGCTCACACTAGTAATACAAAGCTAAGCCACCATCCAAACCCAATGCTCCTTCCATTACACAATGCACTTCATCTAGCCAACAGAAGAACAAAGTCTCCCATCTCCTGAATACAAGGTGACTGGGATCCCTGTGGAGGAAGAGGGCAAAGGCAGCAGGTGGGGGTGGAGGGACAAACAGCAGCAGGAGAAACGGTTCCCCCAGGTCCCAGAACTCAGCAGTGCTCTCACACCCATTACTTTGGCCAGGCAGATTCTATTTCTGTCCTGGCCAGAAATACTTTGCCCGTCCCCCACAGAGGCATTTCCCCGCCTTGGTCCTGAGCCTCAGGCAAGCTGTCTGTTATATTTAGCTATGAACACCTCGGGTTTCCCCCAGGTATTCTTCCCAACTTCGAGGGCCTCACTGATGGCCATAGAAACAATCCTGCTGTCAAATCTGAATTCTTAGCTGAGAGAACTGGGCCCACATATGACCCCGGGGCAATGAACAAAGAACCCAATGGCCCAGATATGGTGGGAGCTGGAAGGATGACTGGCCAGCCACATCTTGGCCACGCTTGCTCTGTGGTCACCTTGCTTCGAGGAATATCAAATCTCAATGTGACCCAGCCAGTGCAAAGTCACGAAGGATGGCCAGGGAGAACAAGAAAGAGGAAGGAAGGGCCATCACCCTTTGAAAGCCAAGCCTGAGGTGCCATGGCCTAACAGCCCTAGCTAGCAGGATCAGGAGCAGAACTCTGCCTGGTGGGTGATTGTGCTAATGTGTTTGTGGCTTCAGATGAGACAGGAAGGAAGGCTGGGGAGGTAACAGCAAAGGCAGCCCCACTGACAAACTCCCCAGGAGGCAGAGGAACAAGGCCCTGCCGAGTGTCTGGGGACCCAGCAGGTCTCCCAGGAAACACAGGCCAAGGAAAACAACAAGCCCGCTTTCCATTGAGCTGAAGGGGAAAAAGTCCCCATTGCAGAGGGCCTGGCACCCAGCTCCCCAACTGTGACCTGCCCATGGGCCTGGACACCACCATGAATGGGTTAATACTGGGCTATGGCCTCACATATCTACCAGAAAGCATTAACAGCAGCTACACAGGTGGCCAACAGAAGAATAAACCATCATTGCTGGGCTACAGAAAAGGCAATACTTGCTAAGTCTTGAAGGAAATGAGGAGTTCCAAGGGGTGGAAGGGAAGAAGGAAGGCATGGAGCGCTGCGAAGGAGGAGCAGCCCAAAGGCCCATTAGAGGGGAGCAGGGCCTTGTAAGGCTGTAAAGGAAAAGCAGCTTGGGGCCAGGTCAGGCTGGGGCTGCAATGAGGGATGGGGAGCCAGGACACCCCACCATCTGGGCAGTGGAGCGGCCATCATGGAAGATCACGAGAGGGTGAAATGGGCACTGGCAGGTCAAATAGTGAGTGGGCAGCGGGAGAAGCAGCAAGAGAAGCCCGCTTGGAAATGCAGGCCCTTGGGCCTCGGCTTCTTTCTCAGCGTGGAAAACCAAGGTGCTGAATGGCAAGCTTCCTCTCTGCAGTACAGATAGATCCTTTGGAGATTCAAGATGTCCCTCACTTTCTCCCTGGGGCTAAGTGCCACACGAAATCTGCTCAGCTATTTGAATAATCCCATTTTCTATGCACAAATCTAAGAATTCAGCCACTAGCCAAAGTATGAAGGAAACTGCATTCCTAATCACATCATACTTCCTTAAATACAGATCTGACCACGGCTCCCACTGAACAGGCCCCTGCAATGAAGCCAAGTTGACCTTCCCTCTGTCCCTCACTTTCCCACTTCCACGCCTTTGCGCTGACCATCCCCCATGCCTGGCACACACTCCCTGCCTCTCTCGTCCTTTAAGATGCCATAGCCCCCTCCTACACAAAGCCAGTGCCCTCCCTCCCAAGCCAGCTTGTACTCAGCACTTGGTATAGATTAGTCTTTATTCTCTTTATGAGTACTGGGTCTCTGAGAATGGAAGCTCCTTGGAAAGGGGGATTGTTTTCTTTGCACTTGTATGCTCAGCATCTGGCCCAATTTCTGGCACACAGCAGGGGCTTCATATTTGCTGCAAATATTCTTTTTTATGTGGGATGGCAGGGGTGAGGGGCAGGGGAAGAATTTGGTGATGTAGAGATCATTACAAAAGTATTTTTAAAAAGAACCACTGTTGGCATTCTCTCTAGTGACTGCTGTGGCTTCCCAATACACTCTCCGTGGTAGAGGAACAGAACCCGGGTAGAGAAGGAAGCCCAGAGGGTCAGGTTTGAAGGCATGCACATGACTGGCTGGAGGTTCTGAGAGGAAGTGACCACAGGGAGGGCCACAGGGAAGGGGCAGCAAGGCAGGGAACACTCTATGTCAGGACAGCCGTTTAGAGAAGGGGGTCCTTGCAAGCTGAGAGGATGACAGTGGGAAAGCCATCTCCAAGTATGTGCAGGGCTGCTGTGGGGACAGGGAAGATGCCTGTCCCGCTGGGCCCCAGGCAGCAGCACTAGGGTGGTGGAAGTGAAGCGGCAAACTGAACCTTGATGGAAGGAAAAACTCTGTGACAAGTCAAGCAACCAAAGAGGAGGAGAGGCTGCCTCCCTGTGAAGGGCCCTGTCGTGGTAGTGACAGTAAGGGTGGCCATGACAGTGATAGTAACAGTGGCAGTGGTGGTGGCAATGATGGTGACAGTGGCAGTGGCGGTGACAGTGATGGTGACAGTGGCAGTGGTGGTGACACTGATGGTAGTGGTAACAGTGGTGGTGACAGAGGCATTGGTGATGGCAGTGATCGTGGCAGGAACAGTGGGCTCCCCTTTGCAGAAGGTTTTCTAGTGCAGCTGGCAGACAACTCGTCAGGCACAGGAGGACGGGGATTCCTGTTTTGACATCCCACTCTGGGCTTCAACACTTTAAATGGCTCCTTGTAGCTCAAAGGGTCTGTGATGAGGGTAAGGATGACTGACAATTTACAGCATGTTAAGATTTTCAAAGCACTGGCCATATGTCATCTCATTTGATGTTTATAATTACCCCAGGAGCTAAGATGCAATTACACCTTTATCACTCCTATAACAGGCTCCTCTTCTCCACAGAATGGACTGTTTGTAATTGGGGCTCAGGGCAGTTAGGTGACCTGCCTGTGGTCACACAGCCAGGACCCAAATGCAAGGCTCCCCTGCCTTCTGTGTCCTAGGATACCTGAAATCTTCCTAACAATGAACCATCTGAGAGTGGAAGGCTGAGCTCAGGAGAGGGGAGGCTCTCCCGTCACTGGGGACCTTCAAACAAAGGCCAGATGGCCACTTGTCAGGGAGATTCCAGAGACGTTTGTTGCAGGTCAGACTAGGTGGGCTCTAGGATCCTTTCCAACCCTGAGAGAGCGCGCTGGCCTTCAGCAATCTGCTAGGAATTTGTAATCCACAAAACAGTTCAGCCTTTCTTTAGCGCCACAGAAAAGAAAGAGAGGACGGAGGCTTTCTTGACTCATGCTGATAACCATCTTTTCTGTTCCCCAGCTGGGAAAGAAAATTGGCGATGGCAGCAAATCCAGAAGGAAAATATTTTCATTATCAGAATGAAATGCCTTTTTTCCCCTTAATCTGACAAAACAAGGCTGCCTCACTTCTCACCCCTGGACGCCTTCACTGAAACCCACTTCATTTCAGACTCCAAAAATGACCCTTCTGTGTCTGAAACAACCCAAGGACATTGAGGATTCAGAACAAAAAGATCTTCGTTTTCTCAGCAGAGTAACTGTCAAGTCACTTAAGCTCTCCTCAGCCTCAGTTTCCTCATCTCTAGAGCAGGACTAACAGTACCTAAAGTGGCGAGGATGGCATGAAATAACATGTGAACAGTGCTTTGTAAGCCTTAAAGTGCTTTACAGATGTCAGCTATCACTGCTCTAAAGACGGTCCAGGAGAAAAGACGCGCTGCGTAACCATGTGAACCAAGAGGGCCGGCAGTGGGGCCCTGGCGATGTTCTGAGTTTCCTGCTGCTGTGCCCTTTGTCCTCGTTGGGCTCGCCCTCATTTGTCATCGGAACATATCGTAACAGGTATAGACGCGGCGCCCCAAGAAGGGAAGGACCGGCCAGAGGTCAGTGCTGGGCCAGCGTCCTTTCTCCTGCTCATTGTGGTCTTCCCTCGGACCAGGCTGCAGCCTTGCCCCTCCAGCTCCGGCAGATTCAGACCCTGGCCCCGGCCCAGTGGTCAAGGAGGCTCCCAGTTCTTTACTTTTTTCACCCATGGCCTTGGGCCAAGCACTTCCCCTGGCTGACTCTCCATTTTCACTGGCTACAAAACAGGGATCACATTCCCTTACCTGACCCTAATGTTCCTTTCCTCCAAGAGTGAAGCTCTTTGCAAACTCTCCCATGAATCCACACACTGGTTCTCTCTGAGGAAAGGTGTGCGGGGGTGCCTAACTCTGGACAGCCGACATCTCCATAGCCCTTGGTGGTCTGCATGCAGCCTTCCTCCAGGGATTATCTCCACTTTATAGATAGGGAAACTGAGGCTAATAAGCATCAAGGGATGGGGACGGGGATGGGGACAAGGCTGGGCACCCACCTGTGATATCACCTCACTGACACTCAGGAAATCCCTTTAAGGAAACGCCCTCTACCAAAGCAGGTAGGCACTTTCTCTGCAGCTGATCATTTCAGAGTTCTCTACAGCAGTGAGAACGAAAGTGATTTAACTGGGGGGGGGGGGGCACGGGAGGGAGAGAGGGAGAGAGAGAGAGGAAGAGAAAAAGACACAGAGATGGACAGACAGACACACAGGGACAGAGAGACAAGAGACAGAGAAGGAGAGAGAGATGGGAAAGAGACAGAGACAAGGGAAAAAGGAGACAGAAACAAAGAGAGACTGAGACACAAAGAGACAAACAGGAAAGAGAAAGGTGAAGAGAGGGAGAGAGAGAGAAGGGGGAGACAGAAGGGAGGAAGAAAGAGGAGAAGAGAGGAAGAGGGAGACACAGAGGAGAGGGAGAGAGAGAGAAGGGGGTAAGAGAGAAAGGAGAGGGGAGGGGAAGAGAAAAGAAGGGAGGTGACAGCATCCAAAAGGTCTGGGCATTAACCAATGTGTGCCATTGTATTCACAGGGTGCGGTCAAGACGTTGTAGCATACCCAAAGCACACTGAGATCCTCAGATTGCAAACCCTTAATAATCTGGTTCTTCCAGTGGTTGATTTTGCCTCCTTGTGATGTGTCATTCCACGCAGGCCTTAGCGAGGACAATCAGGCACCATTCAGCTCAGCCAACCTACAGTCTCTAGGTTGTCATTCTCTTTCTTTCAAGAAGTTCTGAGCTCCCCACGGCCACCTCCTTCACGCCAACAACACAGCAGCACTGAAAATGCAAGCCTGGGTTTGAGTTTGGCCTTTTCCATTTCACAAACTGGTGAGGGAGGATCAGGGGAGTGCAATTGCCCGAGATCCCAAAGTCAGTCATTAAAGAAGCCACAAGTGAAGTCCACCTTCTCCAATTGCTTCCTGGTGTTTACATTTATGTTCAGGTCTCTTGGTTACCTTAGAGACATGTAAATCCCCCTTCTCAAAATCAGCCCATCGTGAGCCCTAGGTTGTTTGATCTGAAACCTGATTTAGGTAATTCTGATTACAAATATATGAAAAACCTTATAGATTCTGGCTTCTAGATAAGAGAGTCATGGGGGAAGCGGGCTGCCCAAGGGGGAAAATAGAGGGCATTAGGACAGCAAGTGGTTAATTGTGGAAAGCCCTGTGTGTCTGGGAAGCTGGACCACCTCTCCCAGCTGCTTCAAGACCCTTAACTAAGGACCTCGGTTATGCTGACGCCAAACCCTGTCAGATCCAAAGACTGCGGCGGAGTTTTCTCCCAATTATACCAGAGGTCTTGTCTGGAACTGGCCCCATACAGGGCCATCGGTTACTGTTCCCATGTTCCTTCCATGTCACAGACACTTGGGGGGAGGGGGATGCCTCTTCTTCTGAAGTTTGGGAATTGTACCTGTTCACTCTTCCCCCCCAAACTGGGAAGTCCTTAATCTTTCCTCCAATTAGAAATTAAGATTACCTAGAATTATATTGTTTACTTTTAATTAATTGGCCTTACTTATACAAGTGTGTCTCCCCTGCACCAGGGTCCGGGCCTAAGCTGAGGAGGAGTCTGGTCCTAGTTTGTTGGACAATTGCCCTCAGTTGCTTAATAAATGGCTATGTTGGGAAGATCAAACGTTGGTTTTCCCAGTCATTTAAGCCCATTAACATTATAACATCTTAGTAGTCAGTCACTAAGCATTGTTTAAGCACCTACTATGTGCTCTTGCAGGTTGCCTCCATGTGGGCCACGAGAACATGGGGGTCACAGAAGCCCATCACCACACGCGCACCCTTCTGCCCAGGAGATGGGGACAGGCCATAGGCAGCTGACCTCCTCGGCCTAAGTCACAGAATTATCAATCAGGGAGGTGAAGGGACCTCCCAGTCTAACATTGTACAGATGAAGGCTCTGCCTCTTCCTTCTCAGACAAGTCAACATGGGCTGATGAGGTGTGTGAGTGTTTTGAAGGGGGTGAGGGAGAGTTGATGGACAGGTGAGAGGAGGTACAAGCATTGGGGTGTTCTCAGAAGGCTGACAGGTTCCCAAAGCCTCCAAACGACCCATTAGAAACAAAGGGGACAGTACGCAGACCGCCCCCTTTGGGTCCTTAGGAGTTCTGTGGGGTGGAGAGACTGGCTCCTCAGCGACTCTTGCTCTCCAGAACAATCAGCGACTCCTCCCCATCTCAGCTAAATGCCCCTACCCAGCCTGAGCATCTCCTAGCAGATCTAGAAGCACAAGGGCTGATTATCAGCACCAGTGACACTTGGGAGAAAGCTGATGCCATCTCTCTCAATTCCAGAGTGAGCAAGGCAAGGCAGATGAGGCGTGAAGCACCCGGCAGACAAAATCTAAAGCTGAAAATAGTCGCAGATGAACCAGATTCGTGGAAGTCTGCCAGGTCAGCTCCCAAATCTGTTTTCAGAACAGGCGGCTTCTCCCCACCCCCAGCTCTTCCTCCACAGGGCTCAGTAGGCCCTGGCTGGCCCTGCCACTAAAGGACCAGGTGGTTCTGAAGACATTAGGGACCTCTCGCTTTCTTGGCCCTTAAAACTGCCCTGTCCAAGGCCAAGGACAAAGTCTCACAAAGCAAGAATAAAATAAGTCATCATTTGCTAACAGATGGCACACTAAACCAGCATTCCTCTATCAGTGACTCAGTCTGGTCACAGACCAGACTCCAAGAGATGTATTTGAAAAGGGAGGGTGGGGCCTACACTCCCTCCTAGGAAGAGCCTGAAGAGAGCACATCAGCGTGAAGTCCTCTGGGAGGATGTGATATCACCTGGAACGTGACTCCTACCATCATGCAAGAGGGGCCCTAATGTGGGTGATCTCTGTGCAAGAAATGGTGGAAAAGGTCTCAGGGGTGATCCAGAAAGAGTGAGCCAGTCACATAGCAAAGCTTCATGGACAGACAGCCCAAGTACACACTGGGACTCCCAGAATATGAAAGGCCCTAGGGAGGGCCTCTGGCATGGCGGGGGTGGGGGTGGGGGGGCATTTCTAGAAAAGAAAGAGGAAGAGCACAGGAAGAGAAAGCATGGACAGGATGGCATCTGCACTAAGGGAAGCACCCACACATTGCTGGGATCCCAGAGGAGCTGAAGTATTTGGATGCCCGGCAGCACAGAGCCTGGATCATGACGGCTCTATGAGAGGGTCTGAGAAACAGCTCCAGAGAATGGAAAGGTGCAGCTGGAGGAGTCCCTGTGGCACCTTGACCCACACTGGGACCACACACAAGGAAGTCATTTAACCTTCATGGGCCTCATTTTCTGATCCACAAAGTGGGAATAAATAACACCTAAACTATCTTTCTCACTATGTTGCTTTGGGATTCAGATGAGATAACATGCCCATGTAAAGTGCTCTGGACAGCCAGGTGGCCTGGTGGATAGAGCTCTGGGCCTGCAGTCAGGAAGATTCATCTTCCTTTACTCAAATCCAGCCTCAGACGCTTCCTAGCTGTATGACCCTGGGTAAATCACTTCACCCTGTCTGCCTCAGTTTCCTCATTTATAAAATGAGCTGGAGAAGGAAATGGCAAACTACTTCAGTATCTTTGCCAAGAAAACCCCAAACAGGGTCACGGAGAGCTGGACTCCACTGAAACACCTTAACGACAACAAATTGTTCCAACGTCTGGTATTGTTAGTGAGCCGGCAGGGATCCAGCCTCAGCCCTGTCCGCAGCCTGCAGGAACCGTGGCTTGAAGGCTCTCTGCTAAAGCCTGCAGCAGCATCTCCAGCTTTCATCTTCCAACAGCCACTGGCTAATGGGCTATTTTTAACCTGAATCTCACTGGAGGAAGAATTGTAAAATCTCTTTTAGATTTCCCAGCTCTGACCTGTGGTTTCATAAAAAGCCTCCGCTGCCCTAGCAAGTGGGCAAGCTGAGCTGTGGCCCTGGCCTAGCCTTCATCAGGCCTCCTGGTGATGTCACAAAGAGCTGGGGTTGCCTTGGAAACCTTCCTAAGCCTCCCTCTTTCTAGCCTATGAGTCCTCTTTTCCAGGTAGGCTCCAGCTATCAGTGTCATATTACTTGGTTTTCCCAGCACGCTGATAAATGGGCTTGATCCTAATCAGGCTGGGGCCCAGCCTCCATGCCATGCTCTCTGGGCCCCACCTCCTCCCCACAAGGAAGCCAGACACTAGCCCTGTGTCCCTCAGCTGTCCTCCCATCCCCTCCTCTTCTCACTAGGGGAGCCCTGGCTTTACCCTCCCCCTCTCTAGTTCCCCTTTATGTGTGGCATTTCCCCATTAAGAGCAGAGACAGAGATCTTGCTTCCTTGTTTTTGTATGCCCAGCACCCCTAATAAGCACTCTTCCTTATCTCTGACGGTCAGGAAAATCAATGAAACCAGCACTTCCTCCTCTGCACTCATTACTCCTTACAGAGATGGACTGCAAACCAACAGGCTCTTCTTTCAAGAAATTTTGGGGGTTTCCCCCACACATTTGATACTTTACCATTTGGAATGGGGGCAGGGCATCTGAGAGTGCCAGCATTTCCACAAGCTTTCAGTAAAAATGCTGATGGGCACCAACCACCAAACCTAATCCTACTTGGAGTGTTTGCAGGAGGACAAAGTCCTCTCCTCCCCACCCCCCTGCCAGGCGGGCCGGGCATGAAAGCACGTGCAGATGAGGACAGCCAGGCTCTCAGAGCTGGTTCACCCACAGGCCACACTGGGAAGCTGGGTCACCTGGTTCCAAAGGCAGCACGGATCCACAGAAGCTGGTACTAGCCTGAAGAGGGGAAAGGGACGGCTTCCAAACCTAGGTGCAACCAGATCCACCCAAAAGATCTTCAAATACCTGTCAGTGCATGCAGGAGCAGGCAGGCAGGGTGGGTGGGAGATAGGGAAGTCACCCCCAAGTTACAATCCCCTCTGGCCAATCTTTCAGGCAGTTTCACAAGCCCACATGGAGCGTGGGTTACCTCCAATCCTTATGGCCTTCACCTCAGGGAAAACTCCAGGCTCCCCTCCCTCATGAGCAGGGGGCTTTTCACAATGGTAGGAAGGAAGACTGGGGATAAGAAGCCTGCCTTTGCAGCAGCCCAAGAAATCCAGGTACTGCCCGCCAATCACTTCAACAGACACCAGAAGGCCTCGGACAATCTATTTATCCAGCCCCTTGGGCTATATCACTCTATACCAGGAGGTGAAATAACTGTTTCACTTCTGATATATAACCATTAATAGAAATGCAGGCAGCTGGATCCATAGCTCCCAAACAGGATCCTGGAAGCCCTTCCTGGGCTGAATGATCTTGTCTCACGCTTCTGTCCAGGCCCATATTTCCAGGTGCCCACAGGAAGTCACTGCAGACTCTACACGTGTGACACCAGGCCCCTCATTCCTTGCCCCCCACTGCCATCAGGGGTCCCACCACTTCCCCACTCAGCCAAGCTCAGACCCTGTCTTGCCTACAGCCACAACGTCCAATCGCTAAATACTCTGGTCTTCCTTTAGACCTGCTCTCCTATCCCTTTCTATTTCCTCTGCCATCACATCGACTCACCCTCACTACTGCAACGGCCTCCAAAGCGGTCTCCCTGTCTCTGGCCTCTCCCCTTCCCATCATGCACAGCAGATATAATGTGGTATGATGGCAGCTTGGTGGTGCAGTGAACAGAGAGCGCTGGGCCTGGAGCAAGGGAGACCGGAGCTCAAATCTGGCCGCAGACACTTACCAGCTGTGTGACTATGGGCAGGTCATTTCACCCTGTCTGCCTCAGTTTCCTCATCTATAAAATGATCTGGAGAAAGATATGCCAAACCACTCTAGGATCTCTGCCAAGGAAACCCCACATGGGGTCATGGAGTCAGCAACCATCACAAGTAATGGAAGGAGTTCAGATTTGGGATACGAAGGGATCCCACCACTGTGCCTTAGCCTGAACCTTAGGAGAAAATGGAATGATTACACCACCTCACCATCCTTATTGGAAATGATAGCTGGGAGTCTACTGAAGGCTCTCTGCAACCTCTAAAGCCTACAGGGATGGCTTTACCAAGATTATCTATCACTCATCTCAGCTCCTGCTCCGGAGTCTACAACGGGGCCCTCATCCCACTCCCCAGTTCCATCATCTCCCCACCATGCCCATTCTGCTCCAAGCCGGACTTCACACAGTCCCATACACAAGCTAAACTCTGTTTCTAACCTTTGCTCACCTTAGTCCCCGTGAGGAGGGTGTTCCCCCCCTTCACTGGGTTCATCCAGCCAAGACCTACCTCCTCCACTAGTGACGGCAAGGACTGGTTTCCATTTATCCTGTGGCTCCCTCAGTGGCTCCCACAGGGCCATGGGCACAGCAGGTGCTCAATCCTTGCTAAATAAGGGGTGCAATGTAACAACCACGTTGGTCTTCATAGCTCCCCTACTTAACAAAGTTGTCTGCTCTCCTACCGGCTAGCCAGGGTCCTGAGCTTTCCCTGAAGCCCCCAGGCTCCATCATCGGCACACTCCCCTCTTCGCTCTCCCAGCTCAACCACTTTCTTTCTACGTTCTGGGAGGAGCAGAAACATGTTAAGACCCCTCTCTTGCTGTGTCAATCAACAACAGAATATAAATTCTGACCCTTAGAGGTGACCCCAATCACCTTTCTAGTTTATAGTAAGTCAAAAAAAGAAAATGAAAAGGAGTTTAATCCAATTCAATGCAGAAATGTCCTTGAAGGCTCCTCACAACTGCGTCATTCCAACGACTTCCAGAGACCAACAGCTCCCTCCTCCAGGCCAGGGCACTTTTTCTCTCAGGTTATTTTAGGATTCAGTTGTATTCTGTTGCCTCGGTGGTCTTTGCTAGGCTTCATCCACGTGTCCAATAAGCACAGGCTCTGGCCTGGGCCTTCTTCTCTCCTCACCCAACGCTCTTCCACGTGCTGACCTCTCAGCTCGCAGATGATTCTGGATGTCAGCCCCAGGTTCTCTCCTGAGGGGCACTCACACATCTCCAACTCAACCTGTCTAATCCAGAATTCTTTCTTCTTCCCACCACCTCGCCACTGGGCCAGGTTCATGACCTCCATGTCCTCCTATGCTCTTCCTCTCCCGGTATCAAATCTGTCACCAGTCTGGGTTTCCAGACATCTCTCCAGTCACACCACTGTTCCCCTAGCTGAGACCCTCAGCGCCTCCCATTTAGACCACTTCAACAGCTCTGTAACAGGTCTGTGTGCCACGGCTCCTGGGCAGCACAGTGGACAGAGCCCTGGCCCTGGAGTCAGGAAGATCTGAGTTCAAGTCTTGGCCTCTGACATTTACAGCCGTGTGACCCCGGGGCAAGTCATCTAACCTTTCTATGCCTCAGTTCCTCATCTGCAAAACGTGGATAAAACCCACACCTACCTTCCAGGCTTGTTGTGAGGAGAAAGCACTTTGCAAACCCTGAAGTGCGCTAGAAATGCTGTTATCATTGTCCCCACCTACCTTCCACTCATTTGCCAAAATGATCTGTCTAAAACATGGGACTGACCATGGCACATCCCCTGCCCAACGAACTGCAGCCGCTCCCTATAATGTCCAGGATCAAACAGAAACACCTCCATTTGTCATTTAAAGCTTCCCATAGCCCAGCCCCTCCCAGATCTTCTCATCCCTTTCTCCCCTCCACAGCTCCTCAGACACAACACATTCTCTGTCTCCCATGTCAGTGTCCTTCATTGGCTGTACCCGATGCCCCCAGCCCCCCACCTCTCAGTTTCTCTGGCTTCCTTCATGAAGAAAGCCGCTCCCAAGTCCCCAGGCCTTTCCTTCTGGGATGCCTTCCATGTACTCTGATCTATCTCGTAGACATCCAGGTATTTACACGCTCTCTCCCCTGCTAGAACGTGGCTTCTTCGGTGCCAGGATGAGTTGGGGATTTTGTCATCGGCTCTCAGAGCTCTCTGGCTTAATGAATGCTTGTTGACTTAAATCTGCTCCAAGGCTCCAACGAGACAGATGGTCTTATCTCTTATAATAATATCTCATGGACCTGTCATTTCATGAATGTGACAACTGCTCCTACCATGGTGACCACGACTCCTTTCTAACTTATTAGGTTGCCTTTAAAACTGACTAGAGACCAAAAAATCCATCCCCTTCCAGCCACCCTGGCGACGGCTTCTCCAAACCCAGAAGACAGTCAGTCATCACAGGGCCCACCCTCAAAGGCCAACCCTGCCAATGTTGGTACTTCCCTGGGCCGAGGCCCCACCAGCATGGGCATCGGAAGCGAGCTCTGGTGGGTGTGCTAATGACGATCAACCACAGCAGCTCACAAAAGTGTCTTCCTCATGACAATCCTCTAAAGTAAGGTCATGTTAAGTACTGGGCCCATTTCACAGATAAGGAAAATGAGGCAGAGTCACACAGCAGAAATGGCATGAACTCAGATCCGCTGACTCCCAGTCCGGCCGCCCACTGTCCCTCATCTGCTTCCATCTACAGGAGTCAGGCACACCCCTGCTCAGACTGGGGTTGAACCCAAGTGACTCAGCACCCCCGAAGGACAGGATCTGAGTAAGCAGGACCAGCCAGAAACCCCAGGGCCTGGATCCCGTCCCCAAAGGCTCGTTTAGGGTCCAACATAGTGACAGCAGCTTCTCGCCCAAGTTTTCTGGCCCATGACACCAATACAAAGTGGCCACTGAAAGACCAGAGGCTGAACAACTGTCCCAGGTACCAAGGCCACCATATGCCAGGGGCAGGATCCACCTGGTCCATTCTGGTTCTGTCAGAATTACAAGCAGGCAAAGGGTGTGGTGAAGCACTAGGGAGGGCAGGGAGGAGGGAGAGTGGCTGCTCCAGGCTCAAATCTCTCCAGTCTCTGGTCACATGCCCTGACCTTTGGACCCAGTAAATAAGCACTTTCTGTGGGACCCCTGGGCCTCAGTTTCTCCATCTGTGAAATGGGGGTGATACCGTTTGCATTAGGCAAGCAGTGAGGAAAACACCTTGTCAAGCCATCTTAGCTCCCCTTATCCAGGTACAGGGGCAATGCTGGGGGATGAGCTGAGAAGAAGCCCCTCAAGGGCACAATAAGCTATCAAACCCTGCTGCACCCCCTCTGCATCTGCCTAACACACCAGGACCCCACCCCTTTGGTCTCATCAGGGGAAGTGCCTGCCTGAGGCCTGCCCACTTTGTCTGTTGGCCTGGGCAAAGAGACAGGCAGCTGAAGAGCTGAAATACTTCTGGCGCCTTGGGCCAGAATGGATCCGTGGTCTCCTGTCAGGCAAGCTTTTTTGCAGATGTCCTGCAAAGCTTCAGGCCTCCCCGCAGGTTTCCTCCTAGAAGTCTGCAAGCTGAAAATCCACTAAACGAGAGCCATCTCCTCAATACCCCGTTCTCTCAGTCTGCAAATGCCCTACTAACAGAGGCCAGCATTGTCGAGGCAGTGAGTCTCTGCCAGCGTCCCGATGGTACGGCCCCTGGGACACAGCACACAGCAGGCATTCAGAACGGCGGATGGGCAGAAAGAGGCAGCGGCGGGGCATCTCCCCCAAGGAGCCCACCCTGCCCAGCTAGTCGGAATGCTCCCTGTGCAGACAAAGCTAAAATAGAGCCAAAACAAGAAACACAGGAAAGAGTAAGACCCACATGATAGAGAACTGTGTGACAAAGAGAAATTGCAAAGGCCACCAAACAGGACCGCTTGGGGGGCTTTGGCCAAAAGACTCAAAAATTGAGAAAAACGAGCAGCCTTCAGTGACGGCCCAGAATACCAAGAGAAAAAATCTTTCCCTCTCCATTTACTGGCTGAGTGATTCTGGGCTAAGTCACCAAACTGCTGCCTGCCTCGGTTTCCTAAGGGCACCTACCTCCCAGGGTTATGAGGATCATGTAAAGAGCTCTGCACACCACAAACCTCGAGAGAAATGCTGGCTATGACAATGGTCATCACTTGGGCAGCCATCCCCCCCAGCTCCCAGCACAAAGTTCATACCTGTCCAGAGACTGAAGCTGGGGACAGCAGCCCAGGAAAAGGCAGTCCCCAGCAAGGTCCCTTTCTCTCCATCCCCAGCTCTGGCTTCCATCGGGCCAAGGAGAGGTGGCCAGGGTCTCGGACAGGAAACAAAGGGGAATGGCAGCACAAAGCAGGGGAGAGGAGAGGAGCAGAGAATGCAAGGGGACCAAGGGTGGGAGCTGGAGAAAGGAGCAAAAGCTGAGGCTGAGGCCAGCGGGGCAGGGCTGGTGCCTATGACCAAGCTTTGCATCCTAAGGAGCTTTTGTCCCCCAAGTGATGCCAGTGACAGGCAGGCAGGAGCTTGGGACCAATGCCAGAAGCCTCAGCAAGCTGGCAAATAACACTGGGCACCCAGGGCAGCACCCATCCCCTGCCTCGAGGTCATCTGCTCCAGCTGAAGCCCAGAGAGAGCAGAAGCAACATGGCTGAGACATGATAACAACCACTCACTCATGTAAAATGCTTCAAGATTTACCAAACAACCTGGGCAGGAAGGTCATTATCCCGGCTTTCTGGATGAGGAAACAGAGACCAGAAAGGAGAAGTGAGTTTGCCCAAGGTCTTGCTGGCTGCAGGATGGAGTGCAGGGGCCCTGACTCGGGCTCTCTCCCCATAAGCTCAGCCCTGCTGCCTGCCTGGGGGGAGTCAGGGGGGCCGGCTTCTTGCTCACTGACTCCCTGCAGACCTTCAGGTAATAATTCCCCTAGGCAAATGCAATTTCCTCCCTCAACAACAAGAGAATCCATCCGTGATGTCCGAGCTCCCTCTGGGAGATGGCCAGTCACCATCATGCGGTCAGTGAAAAGCATTTATCAAGGGCTTCCTGTGTAGGAACCACACTTCCAGGTACCATACTGAGCAGTGAGCACAGAAAGAAAGGCTCCCAGTCTAATGGAGGAGACCAAGATGGAGACAGGGCACGGCTGAATTAACGAGCAGAGGACAGGTGTGGAATGAAAGGGGCCCAGGAAGGCTTCCTGCAGAAAGCAGGGTCTGAGCTGAGCCTGGAAGCAGGGAGCAGGAGTGAAGGTGAGGACAGCCAGGCCTCGGGGCTTCCCCCGGTGATTTCCCCCAAGGCTGGCACTTTCCCCCAGGTCCCCTCCAAGCTATTCTGCTTACACGTGGTTCCTACAGGCAGTTTGCAGATTCTGCCTCAGGTCTGAGTGTGAACCCTCAGAGGGCAGGCTGCTTGAGCCATTCTTTGGATTCCCAGCTTTAATAGAGCGACTAGAATACAGCAAACACTTAACTGATGCTTACTGAATGAGGGTGACTTTCATGTTCTAAAGTCTCTGATAGTCCATGTTCTCAGGCCCCTCCCAGCACTGACATCCCCTGTCCTGAGGCCCCTCCCAGGCCTGACATTCCCTGTTCTAAGGCCCTTCCTGCAGCTCTACCATCCCCTGTTCTAAGGTCCCCCCCAGCTCTGACAACCCCTGTTCTCAGGCTCCTCCCAGCTCTGACATCCTCCATTCTAAGCCCCTCCCAGCTCTGACATCCCCCGTTCTAAGCCCCTCCCAGTTCTGACATCTCCCGTTCTAAGGCCCTCCCAGCCCTAACATCCCCTGTTCTCAGGCCCCTCCCAGCTCTGACATCCCCCGTTCTAAGGCCCTACCAGCCCTGACATCCCCTGTTCTAAAGCCCCACCCAGCTCTGACATCCCCCATTCTAAGCCCCTCCCAGCTCTGACAACCCCTGTTCTCAGGCCCCTCCCAGCTCTGACATCCCCGGTTCTAAGGCCCTCCCAAGTCTGACATCTCCCCTTCTAAGGCCCTCCCAGCCCTAACATCCCCTGTTCTAAAGCCACTCCCAGCTCTGACATCCCCCGTTCTAAGGTCCCCCCCAGCTCTGACAACCCCTGTTCTCAGGCCCCTCCCAGCTCTGACATCCCCCGTTCTAAGGCCCTCCCAGCCCTGACAACCCCTGTTCTCAGGCCCCTCCCAGCTCTGACATCCCCCGTTCTAAGGCCCTCCCAGCCCTGACAACCCCTGTTCTCAGGCCCCTCCCAGCCCTGACATCCCCCATTCTAAGGCCCTCCCAGCCCTGACATCCCCTGTTCTAAATCCCCTCCCAGCTCTGACATCCCCTGTTCTAAGCCCCTCCCAGCTCTGACAACCCCTGTTCTAAGACCCTCCCAGCCCTGACATCCCCTGTTCTAAAGCCCCTCCCAGCCCTGACATCCCCCGTTCTAAGGTCCTCCCAGCCCTGACATCCCCTGTTCTCAGGCCCCTCCCAGCTCTGCACTCTGGGCTCTCGGGGGCTTCCCCAGGCAGGACAGCGTAGCGCCCTCTACAGTCGAGGTTCCCCTCGGCCCTGACGTTCTATGCCCCGTGTTCTGGGTGTGCCCCAACTCAGAGGTTTCTATGTCCTCTGTTCTAGAACCTGGCTCGGTTCTATACCCCACGTTCCAGGTATCTCAGGCTCAGACGGTTCCATACCCTCTCGCACAACCGCTGGGGAGGGGGCAGGGTCACGTGCGCGGGATGAGGGGAAGGAGGGGTGAGGGTCACGTGCTCCCCTCGCCTCTCCTCTTCCCCCCACCCCACCCCGGACTCCCGGCAACGCGGCGTTAGTCACGCGCCCCCTCCGCCCAATCACGGCGCTCCGCCAGGACGAGGCTGGCGGCGGAGGAGCTTGGCCCGCGCCGCCCCAGAGCCCCCTCCCTAGCCCCACCCCCGCACGCAGCCCCCGGACCGTCTGCCCGGGCCACCCACCTGCGAGTCTCGGCAGTCGCTGTCACCGCCGCTCTCGGCTTAAGCCGCACGTTTCCGGCCCGGGGGTGGAGTGAGGCGCGCCTGGCCCCGCCCCCGGATGTGACGCCACCCGGACCCTGCGTCCCCCTGCCCTGCCCACTTGGTCTGCTTTCTGGTTTTCATTCTCTTTGCTCGGAGTCGCTGTCTCCCCCCACCCCCCCCGTCCACGAATACTGGTACAGTCCAAGAGTCCGAAACCGGCCCCTGCTCCCGCCCGAGGTGGTCCCGTCGGCCCCGCCCCGATCCGGGCCTGCGAATGGAGTCTCCGCCCCCAGGCCAGGCGAATTACGGGAGTGCGCCTGCGCGAGCCAATCCAGCCCCACCCCCGAGGCCATGCTGTACTTCAGCCCGGAGGAGGGCGGGGGCGGGGGCGGGGGCGGGGGCGGGGGCGAGACCCAGGGCGGGGCCCAGGCTGGAGGGGCCGCGGGGCTGGGCACGATCTGGAGACCAGAGTGCACACGACCCCGCCCGGCTTGTTGCAACCACCGGCCGGGCTGGGCTTCAGTTCACGGTGGCCCGGCCCCCAGATGGCCAAAGCCGTCAGGGCTGCAAGCATTTATTAAGCGCTTACTGTGTGCCAGGCATTGACTGTGCAGCACGGGGCAGCACGAAAAGAATGAGGCGCTCTGCAAGTCACTTACCCTCTGTAGGCTGCAGTCAGGCAGCAGGCATGAAGTACTTACTGTGTGCTCAGTGACACTGCCGCAGTCAGGCAGCATGCACTTATGAAGCACTCACTGTGTGCCCGGTGACACTCTGGGCTGCAGTCAGGTGGCAAGCATTTATGAAGCTCTTACTGTGTGACACTCTGTGCTTCGGTCAGGCAGCATGCATTTATGAAGCGCTTACTGTGTGCCAGGCTTCTCAGTGCCGGTGTTACAATGAGCATGAACAGTCTGTGCCCTCAAAGAGGGAGATGATATGTAAATGACTGGGTCTGCACAAGGCAGATGCAGAGACAGAGAGGCCTCTCAAGGGAAGGCAGGAGCTGATAGGAGCCCAGTCTGGAAAGAAGCCAGGGAAACCTGGGGTAGAGTAAGAGAATTCATATGTTTCTGAGGCCTGTAGAAGAGGGATCAGGTACTTCCTGCTGGACCCCAAAGGCCAGAAACAATGCATGGAAGTTTCAAATTCCAGTCAAAATACATTAGGTGCCTACTGTGTGCAAGGAGCCAGAGATACAAAAACATTCCCTCAAAGAGCTTGCATTCTACTGGCCCATGCAGCATGGAGACAGACAGTAAGCAGAAGAATCTGGGGGGAAAGAGGCCAATTTCAGCTCTTTGTGAGACAGAATTTGAACCGTTAATTCTGTCTCAGTATTTAATGGTCTGTCTATGAAGGTAGTGAGCTCCTCATCACTGGAGGTCTTCAAGTGAAGATGGACATTGAGGACAATGAAAGGAGATTCCTGCCCAGGAAAGGGTCAGCTGGTCCTCCCACCTCTAGACCCTCGAGATGCATAATGATATGATAGAAAACGCAGGAATTTGAGTGGAGAGACTGGAATTCAGATCTTGACTCTGACGGTGGTTATGTGACCAGGAGCGAGGCACTTCACTTTTCTGAGGTTCCCAGACCTCGCCTGTGAAATGAGGGAGATGATGCCCACAGGCTTGTCCCGAGGGCCAGTGTGGAGGTCCATCAGGGGCTGAGTCAGAGGAGCCTGGGCTGGAAGCAGCCTTAGGCGCTTGCCCTCTTCCTCCCCAGCTTGGCATCTTGGAGGAGGTGATCAGGAGGAAGGGCCACCGCCTATCCCAACCACCCGAGCAAAAGGGGAGACAGGAAGTGGAAGCGTCTCCCTGAAACCCCAACAAAATTCAGTGGGAAGTGAGGATGCGAATGTGAGGCACGTGGTCCACAACAGAAAGCTCTGTGTGGATACGAGGAGGGCTATGCTTTTCGACAATGCCCTGGTCACTTTCACTGTCTATGTGTGTGGTTGGTACACAATTGTTTCATGTTGTCATCCCCATTAGACCGGAAGCTCCTTGAGGACGGGGACTGCTTTCGCCTTTCTTTGCATCCCCAGCACTTAGCTCAGTGCCTGGCACATAGTATGCACTTCATAAATTCAATTAATCGACTGACAGGACTCTACAGACCCATGGAGGGGGAAGGTGGGGGGTGGGGCAGAAGGGGGTCTCAGAGGAAACTTTCTGGCAAAATAAACTTATAAATAAAGCTCGAGCTTTGTGAACCTGAGCGGTCGGTCATAAGTGGAGCGGATGGTCATCCTTTGGTGAGTGCTTAATACTGAATGAATGAGGGCAGTGAAATACAGAGGGGGAGGTCCCCAAAGTCTGCCCTGTAGTGCCTAGTGTGAGAGTATCACATGTGAAATCCAGCGTACCCAGAATATGGAGGCAGCCAGGTGGCGTAGTGGATGGAGGCAGGAAGACCCAAGTTCAAATGCAGCCTCAGACACTTACTAGCTGTGTGGTCCTGAGCATGGGCCTTAACCTCCATCAGCCTCAGTTTTCTCATCTGTAAAAAGGGGATAAGACCAGCCCCTACTTCCCAGGATCAGATGAGATGATAATTGTGAATAAGGCCTAAGCACAGTGCCTGGCACATAGTTAAGTGCCTAATAAAGTTTCTTTCCCTCCCACATCAGGATAGGGCCTGTCACAGTTAGTGTTACTAAAGAAGTTCAGCTTGAATGCTCCCGAACACCAAGAGAGGGGCTAGAGGGGCTGGCTGAATCAGGCAAAAGAAATTGGACAGACAGAGCGAGATAGAAATGGACAGGAGACTGTGGGAAAGCCGGGCTGGGAGAGGAAGGGAGGGGTAAGAGGAGCCCACCTCCTCAATTCCTTCTCACTTTTCATCACGCTTTTCTACACATGCACATGCACATGCACATGCACACGCGCACACACACATGCGCATGCGCACACACTGGCACACACATGTTTACAGAGCAAACCTTAGAGGCAGGCAACTGCTGATTCACAGGGACTTACTGGACACCCAGAAGAGGTCTGCCACCCCCAACCCAGGCTGCAGCTGTGTTGGCAGCAGCAAGAGAATCAGTCCTTGGGGTCCTGCCGACTCAATTGTATTCCAGAGTCTGGGACATAAAATGCTTTGAGCATCTCTAATATACACAGTGCAATGCATTACAGCTCTCATTTTGCAAGCACTCAAATGATTATTAAATAAAGGAAACACATCTGGGAATTCCAGGTTTATCAGCTAACATTATTCCAACCAGGGTTGGATAGTCAATCAATGAGCATTTATTAAGCACCTATTATGGCAGGCTATGGGCTGGGCACTGGGGAAAGAGAAAGAAAGAAGGAAAGGAAGAAAGAAAGAAAGGAAGAAAGAAAGAAAGAAAGAAAGAAAGAAAGAAAGAAAGAAAGAAAGAAAGAAAGAAAGAAAGAAAGAAAGAAAGAGAAAGAAAGGAAGGAAGGAAGGAAGGAAGAAAGAAAAGGAAGGAAGAAAGAAATATAGAAAGAAAGAAAAAGAAAGAAAGGGAAAGAAAGAGAAAGAAGGAAGGAAGGAAGGAAGGAAGGAAGGAAAAAAGCAAGCAAGCAAGCATCCCTGGTCCTCAGGAGTTTCATTCCATCAGGGGAGGCAAGATGTACACCTACCTGTAAGTATCTGCAGCATAAACAGGAGTATAACAAATATAAAATAAATGCAAGGGTGGGTGGGAGGGCAGAGCACCCCATTCACAGGGTACTAAAGAAAGTTCCCCTTAGGCACAGGGTCCTTTCCTTGTTGGGCTCCAGATTCTCAGTCTGTCTGTAGCTCTCGATGCCCGCCCGGCCACCAGCTGCTGGGGCCCTGGAGGACAAGATGAGGACACCAAGGAGAAGTCGCCCCACTCCCTGCAGACCCTTTAGAGCTCAGAAGGTCATCCTCCAGCTGAGAGGAGGGAGTGGTGGGGAGGGAGACCCAGCCTCTCCTTTCGCTGGAGGTGGGGCCTCCTCAGAGGTGAGCTGCAAAGCCAATCTCTCTAATGGCTCCAGTTCTCTAGCAAGATAGTTTATAGACCACCCTGGGGCCATGGCCAAGTTTCTTCAGCCCATGACAATTCACACTGGCTCTTTTCCAGTTCCCACCATGTCAGGAAGCACAAAGCCAATGAGGGGTTGAGATTACATGATGCTTAAGGTCCTTCCCTGCTCTACAGCTATGGCCCTAGACCTTTGGTAGAGGTGACTTCCAGTGAGGAATTTCCCTCTACCACAATCTTATAGAAAGCAAACAAATCCATCTAAAATGTCTCAAACAGGAAACACAGAAGAGTCACAGTGCATATGTTTTCTGCCCACAGTGACAAGGCACTTTATCTTTTAGTGTCAGAGTGAGTGGTGCAGCAGTTGGTGGCTTCAAGATCAACAAGACTTGAGTTTAAGACCCACCACTGCTACATACTAGCTGCATGACCCCAGAGTGTCTATTTGACCTCTCAGGCCCCATGCTGCTTCTTCAAGGCTGTAAGATGTAGGGCAGGGACCACTCTGCATCGTTAAAGGAAGTTCCTTGCCAGAATTCCCTACATGGATGAACTCAACTGTCTGGAAGAAGAGGAGAGGAGAGAAAAGGAAAGAAAGAAGAAAAGAAGAGAAAGGAGAGGAGAGGAAAGAAATAAGAAATGAGAAAAGGAAAGAAGAAAAAGGAGAGGAGAGAGGAAAGAAAAAAGAAAAGAAAGAAGAGAAGGGAAGAGATGAGATGAGACAAGAAGAGAAGAGGAAAATATTCACAGGTGAATTTTACAAACTATTTCAAGAGCAATAAGTTGTGACTACATAAACTCTGGGAGTAGTTATAGGAACGGCAAGTGGGATTCCTGAGGGGAACCCCATCTACCCCTTAAGGGTCTGGGAGCACTTCTGAGGAGAGGGAGGGCTTTGCTGATGCTGTCATCTAAATACCCGTTCTGGTATGTTCTCCCCAATATCAGTCACCAGTTATAGTTGGTATCTAGCCTATGTCATCAATGACGTAGAAAACAAGGCCACAAAAACATTTAGCCGATTCACTTCAAGTAGGTTTCACAAAGGGATATTTGCATAGAAGATGGAGCAAGAATCAAAGTACAAAAATATTCCCTGTGAACCGGGAGCCATCAGTCAGTCGATAAATATTTATTAAGCTCCTACTGTGTGCCAGGTCACAAATAAAGGCCAAAGACCATCCCTGCCCTCAGGGAGCTCACAGTCGGGGAGACTATGTGCAAACAATTGTGTAAAGACAAGTTACCATAGAAGAGACTCTAGGAAGAATCCACAGAGGGATGGCACTAACTTAATGGAAGATCAGGAGTGGTTTCTTATAGACAGTAAAATCTAAGCTGAGATTTGAAAGAAGCCTGGGAAGCTAGGAAGTGAAATGAAGAGGGAGAGAAATCTGGGCAGGAGGGACGGCTGGGGAGAATGCCGGTGTGCCAGCATCTTATTCAGCATTAGCAAGGAGACCAGTGTCACTGGATTGAAGGCATCTGTGGGGAGGGTGTAAGAGGGCTGGAAAGGTGTAGCAGGGGCAGAGGAGAGGGGGGCAGCTTGTGAAGAGCTTTGAATGCCAAACAGAAGATCTTCTATTTGCTGCCGGAAGCCGAAGAAAGCTACTCGAATTTATTGAGTAGGGGGGTGACTTGGTTAGGCATGTGCTTTAAGGAGATCACTTTGACAGTTGAATGTCGAGAGGCTCGGGGATCAGTCATCAGGCCATTTCAATTGTCCAGGTGTGAGGAGCTTTGTACCAGAGTGGTGCCATGGCCAGGGGAGAGAAGGGGGCACATTCAAGAGATGTTACGAAGGTGAAATCGCCAGGCTTTGGCGACAGATTAGAAATGGGGAGAAGGGGGTGAGAAAAAGGGAGAAGTCCAAGATGACAGCCAGGTTGTGAGTCTGAGTAACTGGGAGGATGGTGGTGCCCTCAGCAATCCGAGGGAAGTGTGGGGGATGGGAGAGTGAGGGCAGGGGGGAATAAGGAACTCCGTTTGGGACATGTTACAACTAAGATGTCTACAGGACGTCCAGTACGAGATGCCCAATAGGCAATTGGAGATGCCGGACTGGAAGTCAGCAGCTGGGGCTGGGTAAGTAGAAAGGAGAATCTAGTCCTCACAGAGATGATCCCGGAATCCACAGAATCCATATTTCACCCAGCGAGATAATATAACAGGAGAGAAAAAGATCCAGAACAAAGCCGGACACCCACAGTTAGCAGGAATGACCTGGAGGAGGATTCAGCAAAGGAGAAGGAGATGGAGTGGCCAGAGAGGTAGGAGGAGACCCAGCAGATAAAGTAGTGAAAACCTAGAGTGAGGAGAGTATCAAGGAAGAAGGCGATTGACAGTGATAAAGGATGAGGATTCAGGTTTGACAATTAAGAGATTATTAGTACTGGGGAGATAGTTTCATTTGAATGATGAGGTCAGAAGCCTGACTGTAGGAGCTGTAGCTCTTTGCAATTTCAGCCGTGTAAATGGGTGGCCGTGAAAATTTAACAATCAGCCCATGAGCCAGTTCAAGCCGGTTCTGGCACACCCCAAACTCAAAGCAGTCCCTACAAATGTTTTGCCCAATCAACTTCACTTCTGAATGTGGCTTAGACGCAGAAAAAGTCTCTCCCTTATTATAGGACATAGAGACTTAGGTGTCAATCCATTGCTGGGCTGGGTCAAACAGGTTTTCTCAGGGCTGTCCAGGTGCACCAGGCCTGGCTTCCAGCAAACTCTGGAGTGAACTCCAGTTCCTGGATCTCCCCAGCTTGCTCCGATGACCTTTCAAAGCTCACAAGGTCATAGCCGAGCCTGTCCTGATTCCAGTACACCTTCATCTAAGAACCAGAAAGAAAAAAGTCATCCCGCAGCTGGGACAGAAGCAGCAGCCAGCGGGGCCAATGTACAAAGCAGCCAGATAACAGATGGAGTAGGGAGATAAAAACCCTAGACCTCTTTATCTTCCCATCCAGAGAGTGGCTTGTATTTCTCATTCAGATGAAGCCAGGGAAAGACATCAAATCAGCTGGTTAGCTTCTTTGGTGAGCAAGTTACTCAGTCACTCCAGCTTAGAGGCCAAATGGGATTTCTCTTCACCAGACAGTAAGCAAACAAAAACCAGAGGATACTTTAGCATAAATTGAAGTAGGAAGACAGACTCTCCCTTTTTCACACTGTCATGAACTTCCAGAAGTAGGATCACTAAATAAACTTCTTTTTAGGTGTATTAGATCTAATACCCAAACAAGGGAAGGATAAAATAAGTAAAGAGAACTGTAGATTAATATCACTAATGAAGATTGATGCAAAACTTTGAAATGAAATTATAGCAGGGAGAAACCAATCATAGCGCTATATTAAAAAATTTATTGTTAAAATTATTGCTTATATTATTTATTTATTATTATTTAATATTATTATAAATTATTGTTAAAATAATTTAAATTATTTTTAAAATTATTCACTCTGACCAAGTTGAATTTATACCAGAGATAAAAAGATGGTTCAACATTAGGAAAATAGCTAACATAATAATCATATTAAAAAGTATGGCAGGAAAAAAAAAATCTAGATTCAACCTTGACTTAGAAAAAGTGCTGAATTTCTGGTCAAAGTACGTGGGGTCAAATCCCGGCTCTGTCATTTACTGTAATTGTATGACCTTGTATTTCTCTGGACTTCACTTTCCTGCTTTGCAAAATGAGGAGATTGGATATCAGAAGTGTCAGACTCTGGGGCAGTGCCCTCAACCCGATGAAAATGTCATTGGGGGATATTTAACAAAATAAATAAAAATACAATGCAACACAGATAACGTTATGCTGTCATTTTATGAATTAATTGACCACAAGGTCTGTGTCCTATTCACATACCCAAGGCTTATGGGAGATCTTGCTCATATTTCAATATTTTAAAGAATCAGTGGATTTGTCTATGTGCATACTTATATAGACAATAACCCCTCTGTTATCTGGTAGCTGGTCCTCCAGAGTTCCCCTGGGCCTCCAAAGTTCATTGTCCTGTATCCAACCTGGAGATGAGCCTCAAACGAGTCATCTAATCATTTTGTTGCTGGAATAATACTTGAGGAATTGCTAGACTTTTCACTCCAGTGGCACAGCTTTCAAGGCCCCGCTTCCCCTCCTTAGCATGATGGATCACCAGAATTTTGTGATCCTTGAGGTGCATGTGCTCCATACCTCCAGGCCAGCCAGACAGGACTACTTTCTGTTCTCTGAGATCACTACGCCACGCTTTTGCACAGACTGGTCCACATTCCTGGAATGCACTCCTGAAATTTCAGGCTCTTTAATCCAATGCCACTGGTCCCTTTGCTGTTCCTAGAGCAAGACCCTCGGAATTGCTCCCAATTCTGAACATTTTTTTCTGGCTGTCCCCCATGTCTGGGATTCTCTCCCTCCTCATCCTGCCTGCTGGCTTCCTTTAAGTCTTACCTAAAATCCTACCTTCTACAGGAAGCCTTCCCCAAGTCCTATTAGTTCTAGAGCCTTCCCTCCATTGACCATTTCCATTTAGCCTGTGTCAACTGGACCTGAACCGGCCTCTAACATGTGGGTGGCCGGAGCTAAAAAAAAACAGAGCAGGCTAGAGACAGGAGAGTCAGGACGCAAATAGAGATTAAATTAATTTCAGATTAAGGAGAGTGACATATACTTACATATGCTCCCTCTCCTAAGAAGGAGGACTTAAGGCTGGGGGCCACTTATGTACATGAAAGGGGTTGGCTACAACATAGTCATTCTTAAATCTTGAGATAGTTCTCTTGGTTGGCATTTCTTGGGACAATGTGGCATTCTTGGGTCTCATGGGAACAGTCATTGTCATGGGGGTCGTGGCCACCCTGCCAGCTACAGAACCAGAGCTCTGTGACAGGAACAGGAGTACAGTATCTGTCAGTGATTGTGAACATGTGACAGATGGCCCAGGGAAATACGGGGAGCTAAATCCCTCAGTGAACACCTGGTGTGGGTCCAAGCTATACACTTTGCCAGAGGGTGACATCATCCCGAGCACAAAGGATTATTGTTATGCCAAGCTCAGGACACAGCCTGCTTGTTAGGCCTGAGCTCTGGAAAACAGTGTCTCCAAAATATTTTGACACCCATCTATAGCTTGTTTGTACACCTCCTTTCAGAATCCCTAACTTTAGTCAAGGCTCAGCTCAGCTGCCGTCTTGTTCAAGAAGCCTTTCTTTATTCCCCCCAAAATGTCAGAGCTTTCTCAATGCATTACGTTCTCTGTCTACATGTGGATCCCTCACAAGATTGTACGCTGTATGAGGGGCACTTTACCTTTGTGTCCCTAACTCTACGCCTTGTATGTCGTAAAAGCTTAATAAATATGTGTCAAATTGACTTGAATCGTGGCATGATTTTAGCGCATGAGTGGTAAACATTTGATAAAATGGAGCTACAGAACAGGGTCCTGCGGGGGAGCAGCACCAGGAGTGGCATGAGCATGGCAGTGATGAGTGCTGGTGACAACCCTCCTTACCCTCTATCCTGCTCTGAGAGCACTAGACCAGCTGGCGTTTGAGTTCCAGCCAGGGCAAGATCAATGATTCTATGATCCCAGGTCTCTTTGGACCAAGCCTCAGCCTTGGCACAGTTCTGCCCCTTGGTGTCCAGCTGGCATCTTGAGATTTTGCAGCCTATCCAGGGAAAGCTGTCATGTTGCCTCTGAACGCACACATTCCTTCATTTGAGAATCCTTTTATCTATTGATTCATTGGTCCATTCAATGAACATTAAGTGCTTACTTGTGTGCAATGCCAAGGGCAGGGGCTGTCCCTACTTGAAGGAGATCACAGTGAAATGTGGGCCAAACTAGAGTAAGAGGAGTCTGCAGGGCCAAAATAGCAAATGAAAAAGAGACAGGGACAGAGACAGAGATAGAAAGACAGAGAGATAGAGGTTAGTAAGGAGAGGGAAAGAGGGAGGGAGGGAGTAGGGAGGAAGGAGAAAACACAACAGAGACAGAGAGACAGAGAGATAGGAGACAGAGAGATAGAAGTTGAGGAGGAGAGGGAAAGATGGAAGGAAGGATTGGGGAGGAAGGAGGAAGAACAGCAGAGACAGAGAGGGATGAAGAGAGATGGGAAAAAGAGACAGAGAGAGACAGAGAGTGCACTTCATTTGGGTGATCAAAAAAGACTTCATGGAGGAGGCAGGTGAATGTCACCATCAGCAGATGGGAGAGAAGGCAGGTTGAGGGAGTGGACCCGGGGTAAAATCCTGCCTCTGCTAAGTCATTTCCCTCCTCAGTTTCTTCATCTGCAAAATGTGGTCTAATTTCTGAGGTCCTCTCCATGCCCAATGACCGGATGCAGGACATTCGAGGGAAAGCAGACAGCATGAAAAGCCTGGAGGTTAGTGAGTAAGTCAGAGGAGCAAATCAACAGATTTAGTTGAAGTAGAAGTCCCTGCTAGTGTTTGGTCAAGCGGATTTTTCACTCGAGATGTGAAGGAGAGAAGGTAATTCCCAGAGCCAGGGAGATCAGAGGATCTCCTCTAGGAGAACTGGGAGGGTGGCTTTCTGGTCTGAGTCCCTAAATCACAGAGGGGGAGGTGAACCCTGATCTCCTGACTCCAGGACCAATGCCATTTTTGTTGTACCTCCCTGAATGGTCTCCTGGAGTAATGAGGGACAGAGGGGGCTGCTACTGTGCACATGGAGAGCACATTCTTGCTGATAACAATGACCAAGAGCCTCCCCCGCCCCCCTTAGAAGAGCTCCCAGCCCACAGATCTGTGATTAAGGGAGTTATTTGACCCTCACAGAATTCTTGACTCTCAGCCAAGATGGACGTGATCGATAATGACTAATGTACTTAAGCTGGTGACCTCCAAGCCTTTCACCTAAAAGTCGGTCTCTGCTGGATGCCTGAAGGCTTTGATGTCAGCAGGGCTATTGGAAGCCTCTTTGGAATTTGTGTCTCATGGGACTTGAGGAGCACCTAGAGTGGGCTGTGATAAGGTCAAGAGTGTTCAAACAAATCAGGCTTGGATCAGTGCCAGCAGGTTAAAGAGCTTCAGGACTACGGCATCGGAGAGGTGGGGGGGCCCTGGAGGACATCCACTCTCCCCTCCCCCGATGGGGGAGCCTCTAAAGCAGCAAGGCACCATCGAGCTAACCCCCGGAGCAGAGCTCTCTCTATGGCAGACCCAGCCGGCGCTGTCCAATCTGGCTGGAAGATAAGAGTGAGTCTCATCCTTTATCCACATGGTAATGTTCTAAGGATTTGAGGCCATTGTCTTCAGGCTTTATTTTCTTTTTTCTCTAGGTTAAAATCTCATTCCTTCTATCATTTCAACAGCTAGATAGTGCAATAGAATATAGAATGATGACCCTGAGTTAGGAAGATCTGCCTTCAAATCCTGCCTCAGACATTTACCCTTATGTGATCATGGGCAAGCCGGTTTATCTTAGACTCAGTTTCCTCCTCTCTAAAATGGGAACGATAATGATAGCCTCTAACTCCCAGGTTTGTGGTAAGGATCAAATGAGACAACATATTTGAAGCGTTTTGTGCACTTTTGCTGTGTAAATACCTCTTATTATCAATAGTGAGCATGGAGCATAGGGCTGTCATTGTGTGGCTCAAAGGGAGGCAGTTAGATATCACTAGTCTCTTCTTCCCCACCTTCCCCTAAAGGAGACTTTATTTCCTACCAGGAGAAGAAGCAGGAGGTTGGGGCCAGAACCCTGGCGCCTCTGCTCTCCTGAAACTGGGGGGTGAGGAGAGAGATAGGGGGAGGGGGAGAGAGAGAGAGAGTGAGAGAGAAAGAGAGACAGAGACAGAAAGAGAGAAGGAGATAGGAGAGAGAGACAGACAGACAGATAGAGAGGGAGAGACAGAGACAGAAAGAGAGAAGGAGACAGAGAGGAGAGAGAGACAGAGAGAGAGAGAGACAGACAGATACAGAGGGAGAGAGAGACAGAGACAGAAAGAGAGGAGACAGAGAGGAGAGAGAGAATGAGAGAGAGAGAGAGAGAGAGAGAGAGAGAGACAGAGACAGAGAGACAGAGACAGAGACAGAAAGAGAGGAGGCAGAGAGGAGAGAGAGAATGAGAGAAAGAGAGAGAGAGGAAGAGAGAGGGGGGGGGGAGGGAGGGAGGGAGAAGGAGAGAACCAAACTAGAATTCTATCTATCTGCTCCCTTAAATATTGTTAGTCTAGGGGATGTGATTTCCTGTTCAAGCTACACTTCTGGGCACTGCTCACTAATTGGGGTGAAGAAAGAACCAGGCTTTATATCCAAAACTTGACTCCCTTTCTACCAAATAATTAGTTTCACAATGAACACAGAAAGTCAGTATCAAGGCAGTAGTAAAACAGAAATCAGAGAAAGTATACACAGACGAATACATACCTGCCAACACAGAGTGAAGGAGCTCTCCCATTGGGATCGAGGTAACTCAGTTCAACCAAGGAAGAGAGCCCCAGATGTCACCCAAGGGGAAATTCCCCCAAAGTCTCTAGCATAGCAAGATGAGGCTAGGGACTCGATGGAGACTGCCCTTTTCTCTCGTGCCAACTTCTTCCCAGAGTCTTATTCTGACTTCAAAGACTTGAAGTGGGATTGGGATCTTCCATCTTCTCTCTCAAAGCTGGAAGCTAGAAGGTCCCAAAGTGACTGCAGAGCCTGAAAAGACTCAAAGGAAACCCAAAGCAAGTCTAAAGACTTGAAGAGAGTGAATCCCTCGCCAATCCCTGCCCCCGTGCAGGAGCCAGCCGATGAGGAGAGAGTCCTGTACCAATGGGCTTGTGGACTCAGTTCACATTACTTTTATTGTGATTTCTCATTGCTGTGGGTTCAAGTTACCATCCACCTTGCCTGATCTCTTCTGAATCACAGAAAGGACTTTTGAGTCCAATCTGTGTCCAAACAAGAGTTCCTCCTTCCCCCTTCTGAACAAGTGGTCATCCAGCCTCTTCAGGAATACCTTCAGTCAGGGAGCCCATTGAGGACCCCCATCTGAAGAAAGTTCTTCCTTCCGTTGAATGGAAACAGTGCTTGTCCTCAGCTCCCACCCGCTACCCTCAGCTCTGCCTTCTAGGGTTGAGCAGAATACAGTTCAACAAGTCCCAAAGTCCTGGGTTCCATTGGGTCAGAACTGAATGGAGGCAGGGGACAAATCCCCAGCAACCAGCTGCCATGTGGCTGTATGCCACATGATGAAAACTCTGAGTGTGCTCCATAGGAGGGCGCTTGTTTCTACCCGCCTTCCTCCTGCATTTGGCAGCTGTCATGCCCCCCCTGGGCTCTTCCCTTCCCCAAGTTAAAACATCCCCAGTTCCTTCACCAGCTCCTCCTGTGGCCTGGTTTCCATGTCCTTCAGCACCCAGGTCATGTTCCTCTGGATGAACTCAAGCTTGTCAGGGCCCTTCCTAAACTGTGGCCCCTGGAAACAATGAAGACAGTAACCAGAGGCAGCTGGACCAGGGCAGAATCCAACAAGATGGTCACCTCTTTCTTTCTAGACACTGTGCATCTCCTATGACCCCATCTAGCTCTCCAAGTCTCAGTTACTGTCTTTATCAAATGGAATGAGATAAGCTCTAAGCAGCCTTCCAGCCCTGAATTTATGACCACTTCAACCAGCATTCTTTAAGGCCCAGAGCTTGTGGTCTCCCAGAGACTGTCAGCTCCCACAGCACGTTCCCTCTCATTCTCTGGCCTTGTCCCACATTGATTATAATGGAGATACCAGATCACCAGCCTCATCCATTCACCCAGCATTTGTGATTTAGCAGGAACAAAGACAAATGGGTTGGGCCTTCCAGGAACTTGCATCCTCCTGGAGGGACCCTCAGCCAAGACCTCTAGGGGCTTTTGGTGATGGCCACAAGGACTGAGCAGTCCTTAGTCAAAGCTACACTGTCCATCCTCCCCTGACCTCAGTGAGCACCTGGGATGTGGATTGTGTGCAGCTTTGGGACCTGAGAGCAGGGAACTTAGAGGTATGTACACTGTGGGGCCAGCTCCATTTGGCTGAGTCAGTTATCACTGAAAAGTACCTGTGCTGTGTGTGCCAGGCTCCCTGACCAGCTAGCTGCCCCAAAGGACAGCCCCTTCTGTTTGCTTGTTCTCTCTAGGGTAAAGAGCCCCCGGTCCAGAGTCCAACAATCGAGCCAAGCAAACACCCTTGTCTACTCAGCCTGGCTTGTGGCTTGGACAGGAACAGCTGCTTCCTCGGCAGTCCCTGTTCTCCTGAGTATTGGAATGATGCTTGTCATGCAGTCAAGATCTGATGATGGGACTTGAGCCCACAACCTGCTAAGACCCCTGCAGCCTTTTACGTACTATGTCTTCCAGGCCCTTGCTTTCTCTGCTCTGCCTGAGGAAACTCCCTTGTGGTTGTGGTAGGCAATCCCAACCCCAAGGTTGTGAGACCAAATGGCCAGCTTCTTCCACTCTGGGCCCCATCTGCAAAATGGGCATATAGCTACACTAGCTGTGTCCCAGGCTCACTGGGGAGAAAGCACTTGGTGAATAACCTTTAAACTTCAGAAGAAGAAAGCTGGCATCATGATCATCACTTCCCCAGCTTGCCCATAGACATCAGGAAATTTCTTGTTTATCTAATTCTTTCTTGCCTTTGTGGTTTCAGGGTTTCACAGAAACTGGGCTAGACAATGGGCTGGACTAGGAGTAGGGAACCTGTGGCTTCTAGACCACATGTGGCCCTCTCGGTCCTTGGGTGTGGCCTTTTGACTGAGCCCAAGTTTTATAGAACAAATCCTTTTATTAAGGGGATTTGTTCTGTGAAGTTTAAGTCAAAGGGCCGTACTCGAAGACTTAGAGGGCCACGTGTGGCCTCGAGGTCGCAGGTACCCCTGGGCTAGACAATGACCAGGACCGAGCAAGGGGACAAGGGTTCGAACAGCCAAAGAAAGGCTGGGAAGCTCATTTTTCACAGATTTTCAATTTCACATATTTACCATAGTCTGTGTCACTCCATCATTCAGGTTGATGATCATAATAAATAAATAGGTTTATACAAAACCTAAATCTTAGGTTTAAACCATAAATCCTAGGTTGCTTTTTGGTGACTGAGACTAAGAGGCTGGGGAACTCCTGCCATTGTGGATCATGTAACAATGGCCACCCCCGTGGGGCTGCCCTTTCTGGTTCTAGTTGGACCAAATGGAAGCTTTGGTGACTGCTTCTGGACATTTGGTGACCCAGTGCTAAAAGTATACAGTATTTTAGTAGGACTGCAAACTCTGAGCAGTCCCTTGACCTGCTCCTGCCCTGTGACAGGGGCTGGGGTGTAGGGGGCCATGGTAGTTAAAAGTCAACTTCCAACTGGCACTCTCTTCCTTTCAATCTCTCAGGGGTGTCGCATAGCTGGAAGACTTTCAGGAAAGGGTAGGGAGTGGCTAGTTTTCCCCACCCCAGTGTCACGGTGCCAACTCATGCAGGGGGGACCCAACTAGGCAAGCTGGCATCTGGACCCTTGGCTGCTATTCTGGGCTTTTGCCTTTGTTTGTTCTTTCCCAGTCTTAGGTGACTGAGCATCTGTCCTGAGAAGGATGTGTCCTGAAGTGGAGGGTACCTTATGAGTTCAAGAAATGCCAAAGTCTGGCATTCCATTGGGTCAAAGCTGAATGGAGGCAGGGGACAAGTCCCCAGCAATCAGCTGCCATGTGCATACAGTCACCATGATGAAAACTCTGAGTGTGCTCCATAGAATGGCACTTGTTTCAACTCTCATAGGCCACTGGATGGATCAAAAAAAGTATTAGAGCTGGCTGAGACCTTAGAGATCACTGAGTCTGACTCTCTCATTTTATAGATCAATAGAATGATTCCCAGAGAGGGAAATTATCACAGTCAGCTGGTCTCAGTTCCATCTTGATGGCTGGGCACCACCTGAGTCATGGTTACCCATTACTACTCTCATTACACATAGGTCCCATCTCACTTGCCACTGCTGCACCCACAAGGACAACCAAGGTGCCAGGGGTTCAGGAAAAGCACGTGGAGGTGCGATCACCAGTGTTCTGCTGCCTCCTCCAAGACGTTTTGAGTTGAAGTCAGAGGTGTGGGGTCCAGTAAGAGCCACTGACATACCAAGCAACTAATATTGCATTTGTGGGTTTGGTTCTAGGACCCCATCTTAGAAGAAGAACATTGACAAGTTGGAGCATACCTAGAAGAGGAACATTGGGATGGTTAGAATACAGAAAACTATGCTATACAAAGACTAGTCAAAGGCACTGGGGATGTTTAGCCTGGAGAAGAGAAGCCTGAGGGAGGACATGGGAGCGAGGGCTGATCTATGGGGGAATGGGTAAGATTGAGGTCTGCTTGGCTGCTGAGGACAGACCCAAGAACAAAGAGGTGAAGATGGAAGGAAGAGGATGAGGGCTCGATGTAGGGGGAGATGTCCTAACTATGAAAGACAGCAATGGTGGAATGAGTAGATGGCCCCAAGACATGGTGGGAGACAACCTCACCCACCATCTCCAAGTGAAAGTACATCACTGGAGAGCAAAGAGAATACCAGACTTGGAAAAAGAAGATCTGGGTTCAGATCCTGGTTCTAACACTCGAAACTTGTGCGACCTTTGGCAAATCACTTCACTTCCCTGGGTCTCAGTTTTCCCCAACTGTAAAATGAAGGGGTTGGACTAGATGAACTTTAATTTCTAAATCTATAATTCTACAGCCCTGTTGGGATCCAAACTCACTTCTCTCACAGCTCTACTCCTGACTCTCTGGACTTTTCCATCTCTTCCCGAATAGCCCCGCCACCCACCTACCCTCACCCCCAATTTCCAGCCCCCTTTTATATGCTATCTTCCCAAGCGTAAGCACTGTCTCTTTTGCTTTTATTTATATTCTCAGTGCTTGGCAGAGCACCTAAGTATACAGTAGGTGTTTAATAAATGCTTTGTCTAGCTCTCTGTCTATTGGGTGGACCGTCTGGAGGTCACGGATTAGGGTCCCACGGGCTGTCATCTGTATAATTGGAGAGAGCTTCCGCATGAATGAGCCCACAGATACATTACAAATCATCAGGTTATTCACTTCCTTTATTTCCCTTCTAAAATCCCCGCCTGACCCTGTTCCTTAACTTCTTGCCCTTCCTCTGTCAGTAAGGCGGGGAAGGGGACTTTGGGGAGTGCGCTGGGGGATTCCCTCCCTCCCGCGCACACACACTCATTCTCATTTTTCCAGCTTCTCAGTCTGCAGACCAAACAGCATTAGCTCACCCTTTCTTTTGTTCCGTCTTTCCCCCACACCATTCCTTTTACCCCAGGCTAGCCCCCGTTTCCCCTTGAATTTCTTTCTTCTTTCCCCTGGACTCCACACTTTTCAACACCAAGTCCAGAGCAGGCCCAGTAATGCAATTGAACTGGATTATTTCCTTTCTCAAACCCCAGAGGAACCACAAAGGAAGTGGGGAGATCTGAGGCCTCTTCAGGGCTTGGTCACTACCTGGCCGTGCCATCTTGGAGATCTTTTCCTAAGTCTCTTCCCTTGGGCTCTAAGTTTGGAAATTGAATCTCCTCTGAGAGGCTGTCGAGACTGGACACCCAAGGCCCGTGGGAGAAATGGGTGAGTTAAGGCAAGTGGGATGAATGATAAGTAATACTTATCTCCCAGTCCACAACAGGAGCTGGCACCCCATGAAACACCTCCCTGCCCCCAAAGTTGGAGAGCTGTCCCCTCCATGGCCAGAGGAGGACATACCACCACTTTTCTCCTTACTTGAACTCAACACATGCTTTTGGTTCCCCAACCTCTACTTCCAGTCCTGACTCCGATTAAATCCCAGTTAGCAATAACTTCCCAATGCCCTGGGTAAGTCATGGGGCTTTCCAGGAAGAACATAAAGGAAGAAACTGTAGTTTAAAAAAACCCAACAACTCTGTATTTGGAGAATTCTCTAATCACTTTTGTTGAGGATAACAGGGACAGAAAGGAGTGTCCCCAGGAAAGTTTGCATTTCTTATCCAGTCTCCCTAATGGGCCTTCAAGGGGCCCAAGTGCGTGGTGGGAAGTATCTATGGAAGGCAGCTTTGAGCCAGCTGCAGGAGCTCCTTGCTTCATCTTGCTTTTCCCAAGGCGTTGGGGTACAGGCAAGAAATATGAGGTGGTTCTTCTGGGGCTGGTGGTCATCTCCAAAAGCCTCATCAGGTGAGTTTTTTTCCTTCTGAACTCTCCTTACCAGAGCTGTAACTAGGCTGGGACAGCTGGCCCTTTGCCCCAAGGTGCCAAAATTGAGAAGGTGTTGATGGCATTTGCTTTTCTTCCACAGCATAGAAACCCCTGAGCTTGATAGTTGGTGAGCAAGGATAACTAGTTAAAATTGGAAGCTGCCCTCCTCATCTGTAAAATTGTGGGCTACCTAGATACCCTCTGGGATCCCTTCCAATGACCACCCTTAGTTTCCTTATGTATAAAGTGGGTATAAACACACCCATAGGACTGATCTCGGCGGGTGCTTGTGAAGTTCACGTAAGATAAGGTCTAGAAAGTGCTTTCTAGTTACTCACTAATTATTCTTGCCTCATCGAACGATTGTTGAGAGAACTCTGGGAAATAATGAATGGCTTTGGAAAGTTCCGAGTGGAGTATAAATTCCAGGGTCGTGGGTGTCCTGTATCAGATGATCTGAGCAGCCCCCTACCTATTTCTCATCCTTTCTTAACTATCATCTTTTCCAACCCTGAAGGATCCCCTTGAAGAGAGGGAAGTCCCTAAGGCAGAACCTCCGAGAAGAGGGTCTGCTGAAAGATTTCCTGAAGAGACCCCCACAGAATCAGGCAACTAAGTACTTTTCCCGCTTTGTAGCCACCGAAGAATCTGGAGAAGCCCTGGTCAACTATGTGGACATGAATCAGTTGGAAGGTCCGGGTTCAGATCCAAACCCCAGCTGGAGTGTTGGGTGCTGAGAGGAGTGGGCGCCCAAAGCAACCCTGGACTCACCCCCAGCGTAGAAAGCCCTAAGCCTAAGGCCATGTTTCCGCTAGCGATTTGTTTTCTTTTTATAGAGAGTGGTTAAAGAAGAGTCAGGTCAGTCGAGTCAATAAGCATTTTATTAAGCACTTAATGGATGTTTATTGAGTGAATGAATGCCAGGCACTATGTTAAGCACTGGGGATACAAAAAAAGGCAAAAGACAGTTCCTGCCCCAGATTGGAGAGACAATGAACAAACAAACTCTCTAGAGGAAAAAGTGAAGACTGAGAGAAGGCACTGGAAGGAAGATGAGGAAACGCTTCTTACAGGCAGGATTTGAAGGAAGCCAGGCAAGTAAGGAGGCAGAGATGGGGAGGGAGAGAATTCCAGGCCTGGGGGAGTCAATGAATATGCCTGGAGATGGAGTGTCTCGTGCCAAAAACACCAAGATGGCCAGAACAACCAGAGGTTAGTAAGCTGTAAACAAAACCAGAAAAGTAGGAGAGGGCCAGGTTGGAAAAGACTTTAAGAGCCAAAAAGAGGATTTTATAGAATTGAACCATGTCCTTGGCCTTCTCCATCTTACCCAAATGAGACACTGAACTAATGTGATCACCTCCAGTGGAATGTAAGCTCCTTCGGGACAGGCCCTGTTGGGAAGACAGTATGAGATACCAGGAGGTAGTAAATGGTTTATTGGCAAGTAAGTGACATGGGGCATGGTTGCTATGAGTTCACAGGAGAGAATGCTCTCTGTGGGTTGGAGGGGACAAGGAAGGGGAGAGACCTAAACTGGGCCTTGGAGAGCAGGTGGAATTTGGACAGATGGAGAAATTAAGAGCGATTTGGTGGGGATGGAACGGTGTAAGCCAAGGTGGTGGGACAGCACAAGATACGTTTGAATGAGGACGGCGGGGTTTGCCTGGCACCATAAAGACAAAAGGGCTGGTGAGCATCCACTGAAACTGCCCATTTTTCCTGGTCTGGCAGATTGCGTACTTTGGAACCATTGGTATCAGGAACCCCCCACAAGAGTTCACTGTCCTCTTCGATGCCGGATCCTCCAACCTCTGGGTCCCCTCAATCTACCACTTCAGCTCCGCCTGCTATAAGTCCACCAGGGCCCAAGAGCTTTTGTCACGGTCGTGATCCCTTGGGCAGCAGGACATCCCCATCTGTCCGAGGACTGGAGAGAGGAATAATAGTCCATGCAAATGAGATCAGGCCCTTCAGAGAGGTGCTCAGAATCATAGATTTAAAGCTGGAAAGGATCTAAGAGGACATCTGGTCCGACTCCCTCATTTTCACAGAGAAGACAAGTCCATAGAATGAGGTCCCTGAGGATTTCCACATTTCCAGAATTTCAGTCTTAGAGCAGGTGTTCATTTCATCACTGAGATGAGCCATTCTTCCTTCTGCCACGGTCCTTTTTGCCATGATTCCCGCCTCCAAGGAACCTTCTCATTTATTTCCTGTGCTTTTCTCACTGCTTCACAGAGGATGGGTGGGCACTCCGTGGAGCCTGGGCACTAGGCGACTGACTGACCATCAATCTGTTGGTGTTTGCAGCCAACCACAAACTGTTCGATCCTATGAAGTCCTTCAGCTTCCAACCCCACCAGCCGAACCATGGCTATCCACTACGGCACCGGTGCTATGACTGGGTTTCTCACCTATGACGTTGTCCGGGTGATCATAAGGTCCAATGCAAGGCCCAGCTAAAAGGCAGGGCTAGCCTTATGAGTAGGAAGGAGGGGAATAAGGAAACAAACATTTACTAAGCATCTATGTGCCAGGCTCTACGAATATCCCCTTTGATCCTCCCACCAACTCTGGGAGGTAGATGCTATTATAATGCTCATTTTGCAGTTGAGGAAACTGAGGCAGACAGAGTTAAGTGTCTTTCCTAGGGTGACATAGCTAGTAAGTTTCTGAGCCGGGATTTGAACTCAGGTCTTCCTAACTCCCTGCCCAGTGGCTCTATCCACTCCATCACCTAGCTGCTTCAAGGGCACATTGGGAAAGCTTCATTACTAAAGGCATAATTATCTATTTGGGGGGTTGAGGCTAAGAAAACCTGCTCTGTGGGAACTCTGGGCTTTAGAAATTAGGGGCTGGGACAAGGCTTCAGCCAAGAGACGATTATCTATTTTGACTCAGAGCGAGAAGTCCAAATTAGTATCCCAGAGCAAACCCTACTAAATATGTCCTCATATAGCCATGTAGGGGTAAAGAGAAAGAGACCTTGGGACACCCACAAAAGCTTCTGGGTGGGCTGCTTCCTAGGAGAAGCCGACTGAGGCAGGGAGCTCATGGAGTACACATCCTGAGGCAGCAAGGACGCACAGTAGGTAAGAGTCCTGGACCTGGAGTTATGAGGTGCTGGGCAAGTTGTTCACCTCCCTCAGTTTCCCAATCTGTAGGATGAGGATAACAACGGTGCCCACCCACAGAATTATTGTGAGAAACAAATCAGGTAAGCGCCACGTAAATGCTGGCTGTTATTGTTAAATTTTTGTCCCTCTGAATTTTGGCGCCCAGGAGAAAGCCCAGGTCACCCTACCCTAGCTATGGTTCTGCTCATTGTTCTAAAAATCTTTCTCTCAGAGACCTTTGGTTTTTGAAATTCCGCCTTTAACAATTTATTCCTTGGGGCTAAAAAAAAATTTCAAATGCTAACCCAGAGTTATCGGTCATTGTTCCCATAGCAAATCAGTTTCCACATTCCCTCTGTGCTTCAGAGCTGCTTACCTACCACTTCTGTACACATCCATTCTATAAATACTTCATTCTCCCTGGTAGCGAGATTGGAGACAGTCTAGATTGTAACCAAGCCTTTGGTCTGAGCAACACTGAGCCTGGGAGTGCCCTGTACTGTACCCCTTTCAATGGCACCCTGGGTCTGGCTTACCCCTCCCTTGCTGTCTCCAAAGCTACCCCCGTCCTAGACAACATGTGGGGCCAAGGTCAGCTTTTCCAAAATGTCTTTGCTGCCTACCTGAGCTCGTAAGGAAGGGCAGGAAACGCCCTCCACTGGCAGATCGGTGAACTGTCCGCCATTATGAATGGAATGGAGAGTCTGTGGATGGAGAGGTTCTTGGATTCAAGAACTGGCTTCCAATCCTAACTCTGACACTTTACTGACTATGCCACAAGTCACTTAACCTCTTTGAGATCCAAAGACCTCGCTAAGATTTCCATGCTAAGTTTGAAACAGCTTCATGACCTGTGTCAGTTAAGAAACCTCCCACACCCACAAAATCATAGCTACCTGACTCATTGATGCCTCCATGTCTGCTATTACCACCATGTTTGGCATCAAGTGACCCAACACCAGCCAAAGCTTGGAAGCATTATGAAAGAACTTCAATCCACTTTAAGAGATTCCCAGCAGTGAGGAGTCTTAACCACAGTCTCCTCATTTGTGCAAGGATGGGGTCAGTTCTTGCCTCAGCTGCTTACCAGCTGTGTGGTCCTGGGCAAGTCCCAATCTTCTCTCGACCTCAGTTTCCTTATTTGTAAAATGGGGATGATAACAGCGCCTCTCCCCCAGGGTTTCTGGGAGGATCAAGTGAGGCGACATTTGTAAAGTGCCATCATTCTATGCCAAGCTCACTTTCCTCTATTGGCCTTGGTTTCTTCATTGGCATTATAATGTGATAATGATAATACTAGCTCATGTTTATAAAGTTCATCAAGCGAGAGGATTAGACTAGAATGGTAAGAAAAGCCTGGTATGGTGGAAATAAAGATGGGGAATCAGAGGATTTGGCTGGGAATTCCAGCTCTGCTCCTCACCATCTGGGTGGCTCTGGGAACACCCTTCCCCTCTCTGGCCTCCCCTACCATATTAGCTGAGCCCAGGTTCCTAAGAAATACTGTGCTCCTGTGGCTGACCTAGTGTTTTCTAATCCACAGGTAACCCCTCTTCCCTAAAGTATCTAACTATGGAATGAGAGGGTTAGGTTGGATAATCTCTAAAGTGCTCTGTGTTCTAAGGGCCCTTCCAGCTTTGACATTCTAAGTTCTGTCCTAAGGTGGGCTCTGGCTCTAAAATTCTAGGACAAAATGGCAGTCTTTACCAAGCATCCCCTCAGCTCCTGGTGACACCCTCCTTTCCTTCCTTTCCCTCCCTCAGGGATGAGCAGAAGGGCAATATGGCGATGTTCAGGGGTCTAGACCGACCCTTCCTACTACCAAGGAAACCTCCATTGGGTACCCATCTCTAATCCCAGATACTGGCAGGCCACTCTGGACAGGTAATACCATCCACTCCTGGTCCAATCTGCCTCCTAGGCTGGTCTTCCAGTCTTCCCTCTGGGCCTCAGAAGCTGGATCTCGATGCCAGGACATGGGGGGTCAGGAATATACTGAGCAGGAGACTAGAAGACTGACTGTGTCTGGGAAAGATGATGACTATTTTAGGGGAGCAGGGAGAGGGCAGGAGGATATTGCAGTAACATTGAAACCCCAAGTCCTAAGAAGAAGATCAAAGCAGAACAGAGAACATCATTAGACAATGGAGATGCAAGAGCTAAGACATTAGCTGGGGAGGAGGTATTAGAGAAGACTGTCCAGCTCATGACAAGGAGTCCAGCTTGGGGCGATGGAGGATTCCCAAGTTAGGAAGAGCTGAGCCCATTGTAGAAGGGAACCATCTGGACTCTGGCAGAGGGAGAATCTGGGGAGTGTGAGGAATGGGCCAGAGAGAGCACGCACATCTCGGGCCCCATGTTCTTGTAGTTTCATATCAAATCTGTCCATTGATAAGTCCCTTTCCAAGAATAGAGGTGCTGATTACTGTGCCCAGAGCAAGAGGTGGAAAGGGAGTGAGGTGGGGGACTACCTACAATGCTGCGTGCCATGGCCAGGAAGTAGTGGCAGAGAGGGCCCAGGTTATGGTGAGTGCTCACCAAGGAGAAACCGAGGAACCCAGGGAAGGGCTACAGAGCAGAGCCAGAAGCTGCAAATTCATCTCCCCTTGGCCAGCCTGATACTGAGCCTCCAATTGGATTTTGCTCTGATGCTCTGAGGAGCAGGTTATGAGTGAGGGTAAAGTAAGCCACTTTAAGATGTAAGGCAGGGCCATACATCTCCCAATTTCCTAGCATCACAATGAATGGGGAGATGATTGGCTGTGAAGGTGGCTGCCAGGCCATCGTGGACACAGGGACCTCTGTGCTGACTGGCCCACCCAGCGTCATCACCAACCTCCAGAGCCACCTAGGGGCCAGCCAGGACTCCAATGGGGAGGTGAGGCTACTGTTTACTGGAGCTCACTCTGTGAGTCTCCTTGAAAGGGAAAGTAGGCCCTGTCCAGTGTCTCATTCCCCTTCGTCCTTCCCACCCTCTCCACATGCAGTACATCGTCAGCTGCAATTCCATCCACATCTTGCCTGATATCATCTACATTATCAATGGCATTGAGTATCCTACACCAGCCAGTGCCTACATCCAGGTAAGGGAGCAATCTGGAAGTGTCGTTAGGACTTGGGATGGGAGGATTGACAGCCAGATGACCAGAGGGGTGCGCACAACGCCTGGCGCATCATATGTGCTGGATACATGCTGGCTCACTTGATGACTTGTTTTAGAGGAAAAACAACCAGGAGGCCCCTTCCAGCCGCTTCCAAGGGAGCTCCCAAGCAGTTCAGTGAGAACAATTCAAGGTCCCAGAAGGGAGAACCTCACCCAGGGCTTGGTACTGTGCATCCTGCAAAGGCTCTACCCTCTCTCCAGTGCCAGAGATACACTTACTGAAAGACAAAGAGAGCAGAGTGGACAATTCCATCCAAAGCCCACAGAGTCAGAATTGTCAAGATAACTCTAGTCAAAGGGGCAGAAGGGTGGCCACATTTAGGCGCTGGGACTCACCCTGCCGACTCCTGCCTGGACCCAATTCTGCTTACAGATGAGTAAGGCCGAGGAATACATCAGGAAATAGATGCCACTCTGTATGGGCACTATGAGGGGATTCAAAAAGGTATAGTTCAATTTAACCAAGTAAACAAGTCAAGTCTACAAATGTTTATTATTTCATGGCAGGCACTGTGCTAAGGGCCAGGGCTACAAAGACTCTGAGAGCTCACGTTCTCTGATCCAGAGCTGGAAGGGCCCTCAGAGGCCATCTGGTTTTACAACTGAGGAGGGTAGAGTGACATGCCCAAAGTCTCACACATACACACAGACATGCACACGCATACAGAGACACATGCACACACATTCACGCACACACAGACAAATATGCACACACACATACACAGCCACATGCACACACATGCACATACACGTACACAGACACATGAACACACGCACACGCATGTGCACATACATATCACACACACATGCACAGAGAGTAAAGCATCAGAAGTGGGTCCTCTGGCTTCCAGATTCTTTTTCCAGTACCATCCTGTACCTAATGAGGGATTCAACACATTGGCACATAAGTACGAGTCCACACAAGGTAATTTCAAGAGAGAAAGATGCTACTCAGAGACAATCAGGAAAGGGACTGGGTAGCATGTGTGGCTACCAACAAAGTCAGTCAGTCCACAAATATTTATTAAGCATTTTAACATGTTAAGGATTCTACAAGGTAGAGGTGAGAATGGAGTGTATTCCGGACACAAGGGACCCTGTGTCCAAAGACAGAGGTGGGAGATGGAAGGTCATGGATGAGGAACAGCTAACAGGCCAGGTTAATTGGAATGGAAAATGTGTGAAGAAGAATATGAAATTAGACTGGAAAGGTGAGTGGGAACCAGATGGCAGAAAGCCTTAAATGCCAGGCTGAGGAACAACGATCCCTTCTCAGGGATCTTATGTTCCAGTTGGAGACACAAGACGTACATAGAAGAAACAATAACTAACACATGAGAGTGTAGAGATGAATAAGGGAAAAAGAAAGGAGCCATCTCCCACTCATTAGGCCATCCCAGGCCTGAAGCAGGCTCATAGGAGGGGCAGCATGGGCTACTGGAAAAAACCCTGAAGGTCAGGGGACCTGGTTTCAAATTCAGGCCTCACTAATTCCTCACCTTTAAAACGAAGGAGTTGGATGGAATGATTTCTGAGGTCCTGCCCAGCTCTAGCCCCTGTGATTTAACGATGATGATGGTGGTGATAGTGACAGTGATGATGGTGGTGATGGTGATGATGGTGGTGATAGGATGATGATGATGGTGATGATGAAGGTGATGATGATGGTGGTGATGGTGATGATGGTGGTGTTGATGATGATGGTGATGATGATGATGGTGGTGGTGGTGATGAAGGTGATGATGATGGTGATGATGAAGGTGATGATGATGGTGGTGATGGTGATGATGGTGGTGTTGATGATGATGGTGATGATGATGATGATGGTGGTGATGATGAAGGTGATGATGATGATGGTGATGGGATGATGATGGTGATGAAGGTGATGATGATGATGGTGATGGGATGATGATGGTGATGATGAAGGTGGTGATGATGGTGGCGATCGTAATGGGATGATGGTGATGATGGTGGTGATGATAGAAGAGAACTTAGTATATAACACCTTATTTTAAATATCAAGAAACTGAGGCCAGAAAAGAAATTTGCCCAAAGCCCTCTAGGCAATAAGCACCAAAGCCAGGGCTCAAATCAAATTTCTTTTGCATTGATTGTCTACAATGTGCACTTAGCACAGTGGAGTGGAAGGAGCATTGGATTGAAAGTCAGAGGGCCTGGGGTATAATCCTGCCTTGAGTGACTTCAGTCAAATCATTCCACATTTCAGGGCTTTTGTTTCCTTTTCTGAAAAATAAGCCAGTTAGACTGGGTAACTAACTACCTATGTGACCTTGGGCAAGTCATTCAATCTCCCCTAGGACTCAGTTTCCTCTTCTGTCTGATGGAGGGTTTGATCTCTGGATCCTGCTGACCCTAGTGCTATGGTTCTCTGATCTCTAAGTTCTACATGGTGGACTTCAGGGAGAATTCTTGGGGAGAGGGGAGAAAGGAGGAGAACCCTGGGGGTGACAGGAAAGGACACCCGGAATCAAAATACTTATGAACAGTTCAACTCTCCTTCAGCATGCCCAAGACACATGCTTCAGCGGCTTCGAGCCCATGGCCTTCCCCTCGGCCAGAGACATCCTGCTACACCTCTACTTTCTTGCTGTTGACCGAGCCAACAACCAGGTTGGCCTTGTGCCTGTGAAGTGAGGCTCGGACTCTCCTGTGTCTCCCCTGGGAATTTCCAGGCCCTCTATTGAGATTCCAGAGGTGGCTCCCCCATCCCCAGGGAGTGCGGATGAACCAGATCACTAAGGGGATCTGATAGATACATGAATAAAGGAATGGGGCTTTTAATGATGTTTTGAATCATCAACTGAATGGGCAAATTAACGTTCATAGAGCATATCAGGCCCAAGTGTTGGACTTAGAGTCAGGACGAGCAGGGTTCTGATCCTTGCTGTTGACACTGGCTAGCTGTGTGACCTTGAATGAGTCATTCACCTTTTGTGAGCATACACTAAAGGGGTTGGTTGGAATGATCTCTCAGTCTCTTCTAGCTCCGGTCCCTTGGCCCACTAGCACCCGAGGCTCAAGATCACCTAATTACAGCCCATGGCGCTTAGCTGCCGTGTGGGCAAGAGCACCATACTCCCAGAATGGACAAGGACCCAGCCTTGCCCATCTCTCCTTGGAGCCACATCGTACCACCTGGAGACTCGCAGGCTGAAAGGAAGCACCTGATCAGGAGCTCTTCCAGGTCTTCAGCCAATAAGAGGCTGCTCCTCCTCTTGAAATGCGGGCCATTCGGCCCTGATGCTTGCTCCAAAGCTCTCATGTGACTGGCTGGAACCAGGGAGGACAACTCTGAGCAGCTCTATGGAATGACCCCAAGAGGCCCATTCAGCCCCCACTGCCCCGATGTCTCCTCGGGAGAATGTCAATCGATCGATCGATTGATTGATCAACAATTTATTAAGTGCCTACTGTGTGCCAGGAGCTATGCTAAGCTCTGGGGGTACAAAAAGAGGCAAAAGACAGCCCCTGCCCTCAAGGAGAATACAGTCTAGTGGGATAGATGACATACAAACAAATATAGACAAAGCAAGCCCTATATGGGATAAAAAGGAAATAATTAACAGAGGGAAGGCACTAGAATCCAGAAGGGGTGGAGAAGCTTTCAGTAAAAATGGGATTTTAGTTGTGAGCCCCTTGAGGGCAGGCACTGTTTCTCTTTTGTCTTTGTAACCACAGAGCCTTGCACAGAAGCTGGAACACAGTAGGCCCTTAATAAACCGTTAGTGATTGACTAACAGACTGACCTGCACTGGGAGAGGGAGTTTTCTCACTGGGAATTCCCTGTGTCACAGGGCTGGTCCAAAATAATCAAGTATACACACACACGCATGCATGCACGCACACACGTGCACACACATCTCTAACTCCTCTTAATAACTGGCCCTGTTGCCATCTTCTATGATTGTACCTAGGCAGCTAGGTGGCTCAGTGGTTAGAGTACTAGACTTGCAGTCTAGAAAAACTGAGTTTGAGTCCCACCAGCTGTGTGACCCTGGGCGAATGCATCACTCACTGTGAGTAACTTCGCCTGCCTCAGTCTCCTCGTCTGTTAAATGGGGATAAAGGCAGCCCCCCAAAACAAAGTGGTCTCCAATAGACAGAGGCTCAGGGAGGGGTCTCCTTGGACAGCCTGGCAAGGCTGATGAGCCCTGCTCAGAAACGGGATTTTTAAACACCTCCAGGAAATGCTCCATTTCAGTTAGAGGTGACTGGAAGTAAAGGTGCCGGGTGCTTTCATGGTCACCTGTAGGGGTCTGTGAGGCCAGACCCTTTCTTAGGAGGGACTGCTTGGGCACTTACCGAAACAGATTGATTCTGGGAGAAGGGTAGCCTGTAAGAAAACTCTCAGTGGGTTGACCTCTTGTGGCAAAAGCTGAAAGCGCACCTCCTGGAAAGCTGGAAAGAAGGGTTTGTTCTCCGGAGCATAGACTTTTAGAGGGGGGGACATATTCCAAAGCACGGGGCTTCCTGGAGCCCTCCCTCCCTCCCAAATCTTCAGTGGTTCCCTAGAGCTTCAAAGATGAAACATGAATGATTCCGCCTGTCATCTAAGGCCCTCTGTAATCTGGCTCTAATCAGCTCTCTTCATTCGCCCAATATCCCACACAAACTGGACTACCAGCTGCTTCCTGCCCTGGGCATTCCTGCTTTCACCTCTGTGCTTTTGCCAAGGCTGTGCCCCATGCCTGAAATGCCTTCCCTCCTCACCTCCACCTCTCAGGATTTTTGTCTGTTATCAAGGCTCAGCTAACGTGTTCCAGGATTCTCCCCAATTATTCCTGTCTTCTCCCTCCTAATTTATCTATGTTCACATCTCTCTCTCTCCCAGAAAGAGAATAGAGGCTCCTTCAGGGCAGGGATTGTATTATCTCCCCTTCCCTAGCCCAGGTGCTAGATAAAATACATAAGGTATTTGACAAACCTTAACAATGTCCTATAAGTAAGGGCCCACTCGCTTGTTGAGGATGACCATTATCTTGGACCACATCTGTGATTTCATCGGCACAGGGAACTCCCGGCGAGCAAACTACCTCTACCAATGCAGATCAACCCATGACTCAATCAATCACTAACCATTTATTAAGGTCCACTATGTTCCAGGCACTTTGCTAGGTGCTTTGGTTACAAGGACAGGAGGTGCTTAATAAATGCTCATTTAATGGAATTGGTGAGTCAATGGGTCCAACTCTCTTATTTTATAAAGGAAGAAATAAAGGCCCCAATGGGGAAGCAATTTGGCCACAATTATCTAGGAGTAGGGAGCCAAGCTAGAATTCATACAGAGGTGTTCTGGGGCCAATTCCAAAGTTCTTTCCGGTAGCTCTAGCATTTAACACAGTGCTTGGCACGGACTAAAAGTTCCCTTCTGGGCTCAGTCCCTCACCCTGTATTGGCACTGGTTGGTAAAGTCCCCAAAGGGAGCAACTCCTATTCTGATGGTTCCAGGGGAACCTTGTGAGTGCTGTCCTCCTAAATGGTAGCTTACAAGCCCCTACTAGTGTGCTTCCCCTCAACAATCAGCCAGTGGATAGTTCTTTAGCAAAGGTATTTTACTCAAAAAGCCCAGCAAAAACAATCATTACAAAGCATTTCCCTCCAAAATATCAGGCACACTCGCCCACAAACACGCACAGAGTCCACAGAGCAACACAAGCTTATAGCACAATGGTAATGGGTTGTAAGTATAAGGAGCACATATGGGCAAGGCAACTCACACCTCTAGAATTGCAGGTCCTTAATGTTCTTGCCCTGGAGGATTCTCAGGGGAGTTTGCTGCAGGATATAAGTGATGGATGAGTCACCCCCTTGACCAACAGCTGGATTCTCACAAAACACTGGACCAACGGCTCCTTTGCTGGGCTAGGGCTAGCAGGATGCTCAGCTGCTAGGCTCATTGGGCTCAGCTGCAGTTCAACTGGACCTGGAAGTTAGTCATCAAGCATTTATTAAGTGCTTACTGTATGCCACAAACTGTACTAAGAGCTGGGGATACAAAGCAAAGCAAAAAGCAGCCCTGCCCTCAAGGAGCATACATTCTAAACATGTAAAAAACTATACACAGAGTAGCTGGAAGGTGTTCTCAGAGGGAAGGCACTAGGAAGGATGGGACTTGTAAAGGCATCCTGAAGAATGTGGGGTTTGAGATCAGTCTTGAGGGAAACCTGGGAACCAAGAGGAGGCAGAACTCTTTAGGCATGACTGCTGAACCATTGACAGACTGGAATGAGCAGGTGGACTGGCCACTGAGCCAGGAATGTCCCTCAGCCTCTGGGCTTTTCTCAAGGCCCCCAACTGTGTCAGTTGGTCCACTGGACTCCCCGGGCTCAGTGTTCAACGGGCAGCTTTTGGGTGGTGCTGCACTCTCTTCAGTGGGAACGTCACTGTGATCTTTTAGGAAGGGCAAAGACCCTTAGTTTAAGATTGGCAGAAGCCCCTTCTCTTTGACTCCCCCAGAGCCTGGACCCTTACTGCAGACGAGATTGGATCAGCATCGCAGGCTGTGTCTTCCAAGTGAGTGCAACATCTTGGCCCATGGGCTGTTCGAGCCTCGGATCCTTTGTAAGGTATAGACTGTCTTAGCTCCAGCTGAAAGAGCCTCCCCTTACATTTCAAACCTTATGGCCTTGGACAAATTGCTCCATCTCTCTAATCATTCTCTCTTTGTAAAGTGTGATCAACAATACATACACAGCCTATGTCAGATGGGAGTCGTTGAGATGCCAGCTGGGAAGGCACTTTACAAGGCCCTAAATGGCCATCTCAAATCTCAGGGATAATGACTATCTATTATTTCAAGGACATCCTCCTCGGATATGGGCTCTGTCTGCAAAGCGCTGGGTCCAGCTGGTCCCACCAAAGGAAAGAGGCTTTGAATGGGGCGAATGGATGTGGTGGGATTTATCCGATCAGAGTCAGCTCCCAGCCCCAGGCCTACAAGGAACCCTGTCTCTTCTGCAGACTCGCTGTATTCCCCTGGCCCCTAACCCAATGAATTCAACTCCCCCACAGGAACAGACTAAACATGTTTAGATATTGGATACGGAGTTTCCATCTGGGCGTGGAATCAATAAAGGTAATAAAGGAAAACAGAATAAATCATCTACCACATGACCTCATATCTGCAGCGTCTCCCAGTCCAGGCAGCTGGTACAGAGGCCGCTCCAAGCCCAGGACTTCCAGGAAACACACGGATTAGGTTGCTTGGCCCGCGTGGCCACTCGGCCTCCGAGGGAGGGTAGGTAACGCAACTGGGTCCGCAACTGATCTTCAATTCACGTCAGTCTCTAGATCACAGATTCAAAGAGTGGCCTCAGTCAAGCAATCCCGCAGGATCACAGTAATTAGAAGGGACCTTGAGGTCAACTAGCCCCTTCCCCCCATTTTACAGATGGAGACTGAGGCCCCCAGAGGAGAGGGGCCTTGCTGCGGGCCACCCAGAGGTGTGAGCAGCGGGCTTAGGATTGGGACCCAGTCCTCTGACTTCTCAATCGTGAGACAAGGATACCAGTGCATGCTGACATTGCCCTCTCCTCTCTCTGCCTTGGAGACACTGTGTGCGCTCGCTCCTGCAGGCTTGGCCTCTGGCTGGTCCTCTGGTCCAAAGAGCACCCTTAATACCAGCTCCTTGAGGCCAAAGGCTCTTTCTTTTGTAGCTCCAGAGCAGAGCATGAGACTCTTCGTAAATGCTTTGTGGTTGTTCAGTCACGTCCGACTCTCTGTGACCCCATTTGGGGTTTTCTTAGCAAAGATCCTGGAGTGGTTCACCATTTCCTTCTCCAGCTCATTTGACAGATGAAGAAACTGAGGCAAAGGGGATTAAGTGACTTGCCGAGGGTCCCACAGCTAGTAAATGACTGAGGTCAAATTTGAACTTGAGTCCTCCCGACTCCAGGCCTTCTGTGCACTGCAGCGCCACCTAGCTGCCTTTTTATAAATGCTTATTGAACTGAATTGGAGAGAAGAGGAGGGAAAGGAATAAGCATTTATTAAGCACCTACTGTGTGCCAGGTAGCACGCTAAGTGCTTTTTACAAATATTGTCTCATTTGATTCTCACAACAACCCCGCAAGGTGGTGTTGTGTTTGCCCCATTTGGGGGATAATGCCAACGACCACCCCAAGTTGGAGAAACTGAAGCAAACAGAGATTAAGTGGCTCGCCCCGGGTTGGGACACACAGCAAAGAGGCCTATGTAGCTGTTACCACAGAGTACATGGAAAGGAATAAGAGGCCTGGAAAGGAAGGAGCTGGGCATGAAGAGCTTTAAAAACCAAACAGCATTTCACATCTGAGCTTCATTTTACAGAGGAGAGAAACTGAGGCCAGAGAAGTGAATTGACTTGCCCATTGTCACATAGGTAGTGTTAGGGATAGGATTTGAACCCAAGCCCTTTCCCACGCTCTTTCCAGCATACTATGAAGAATCAGAGCCTGCATTTGAACCCAGATCTCTGAACTCCAGGCCCTCACCCTTCCCACTAATTAAATTAGGTGGTCTCTCCACCTAATACTTGAGGCAGCAGACACAGCCAAATCCGGGGCAGGAAGTGTGCTGAGAAGAGGGCCAACCATCCCCTGCCCCAGCCACCCATCCCAGGGAACATCTCCAAGGCTCCATCTTTTCCCCTTCTTGGAGAGTCTGGGCTAATTTCTTGGCCCCTCTCCAGGCTTCTGGAAGTTTTCAAAATCACCTATAAATGACTCAGTCATTCCGCCAGCCATTTCCCTTAACCCAGACCTGCAGGTGTTCACATTTTCCAAATATTTTCTTACCTGATCTCAGTTAACGCCCACTTTTCTCAATTCTGCCTTCTCTCCTGCCCCTGTCCTGGTGCTTTGTGAACTTGGGCTGAGATGAGACAGAGTCGGACCCTTTCAGGAACTCCATCAGACCCAGACTCTTGAGAAGCTCGGCAGAAAGCAGGGACCCTGCTTGGCCCTCTGCTCCACATCTCCACACTTCTAACTGACCCCTTTGCTGCCTCGGACTCGTCCCCGTGTCAGCTTCCCTTCACGTCTGCATTCTGGCCTTTCCCAAAGGTGCAACTCACCCTGCAAAAGCTATTCACCTATCTGACCCCTTGGGTAGGAATTCTGAACCTCGGTCTCCCCATCTGTAAAATGAAACTTTCAGTTTGAAAATCTTCAAAAGTCTTATCAACCCAATGACCAGTCACATCTCCTGCTCACAGGAGTCTCTTAGTAAACTGCAAAATGCCAGGGAAGTGTGAGCCGTTAGTTATGCTAAAAAATCAATACACTGTCCATATCTGGAAATGCATGCCTCATTACGCATCCCTAGTCCACGGCTTCTATTCTGAGGTAAGAGCACAGGATTCACCAGCAGCCCTCTGGAATCACGGTTGGCCACTGCATTAATAAGAGTTCAGAAGTCCTTCGATCCCAACACCTGATTTTACAGAAGGGGAAACTGAGATCCAAAAGGAGGGAAGAGCCTTGCACAACTTCCCACCCATAGGAAGAGCCGGAGCTGGAATTTGAACCCAGAGAGGGGCAAGTTTTACGTGCAGGAGAAAGACTGCGGGACCCGGGGGCAGGAAGACTTCCCTGGCTGACCCTGGCCAAGGGACCTGCCCACTCTCACGGGGCTGCTACGAGGATCAAATTAAATGATTTACGTAAAGTGCTTTTCGGACTTTGAAGTCTGTCACTGCTTTTCGTGGAAATGTTTCCAGTTACCAGGATGGGGATGGCTATAGCTTGCCAGGATAGACTAGGTACCCTCAGAAGTCCCTGTAATTCAGTAATGTTACATTCTGAGCCAGGAACTAGGCTAAGGTCTACACAATGTAAAAACAGACCCCATGCCTGCGTTGTAGAATCCCAGAATATCAGAGCTGACGGGGACCTCAGAGCCTGGCCCATCCTACCCGGGGGCTCCCAGCAATCTCCTCTACAGCATCCCTTGTGAACGGTCCCAGGGCCCAGATTGAAGCCCACCAGGGAGAGAGCCCTGCTCTCTGGGAACTCACAGTGTGTAACAGGCCGGCGAGCAGCAAGCATTTATTAAGCACTTGCGATCTGCCAGATTCTGCTGGGCTAAGTGCCGGGGACACATCTACAAGCAAAGAAGCTGGTCCCTGCTCGTAAGGAGCTTACATTCTAATAGGTTAAGACAATGGTGACCAGCACAGGGAAGCATCTGAGAATATGTGTACTACCTAAAAGCAAGGGGGCACTGGTAAGTGTTTAACAACCAGCTCCCTGGGAAAATGTATTATTAACATTTGTTAATGGGGCTCTTCATAAAGGCTTCGTTGTTGTTGTCCGGTTGTGTCCGACTCTTCCTGACCCCATTTGGGGTTTTCTAGGCAAAGATACTAGAGAGGTTTGCCATTTCCTCCTCCTCATTTTACAGAAGAGGAAACTGAGGAAAACAAGGTTAAGTGACTTGCCCAGGGTCACACAGCTAGTACGTGTCTGAGGCCAGATTTGAACTCAGGTCTTCCTGACTCCAGGCCTGGCACATTATCCGCTGCACCCCCTAGCTGCCCTGTATCATTAACACATTTCTCATTCATTTCTGAGATCTAGACAATCTACAAGACAGTAAATTATGGACTGATTGTCGATAGCTTCCCCTGAAAATTTAACAACTGGCTTTCATTAGGGAGTTCAAGCTGGCTCTGGTACATCTCGGCATCTGAGGGTATAAAACTGGACAGATGCTTTCACTTAAGAATCCAAAGTGAATACAGATTGTTTTAAGTGTGGAAAACTCTTCATCTTCCCCCATTCCCACCCTATATCTGACATGCTCCTCAGACGCCTATATTCCCACAAAATGTAAATCTCCCTTGGAGAGGTTTCTCTTCTGAGCTACCAGTTATGGACCTTCGGAGATCAGTGAGAAGTCTGAAAGTGGCTGGAATAAGGAGAGAGCCTCAAGACACTCAAGATGGCTGAGGAGGGGGCGGCAGAGGACCCCATCCAGGGAAGACAAACCCTACAGGGCCTAAAAGTGACAGGGGCAACGTTCAGGAGGAACAAAGTCCGTCCTCTGTCCATTCTATCTCCTCCCCTTAGAGCTAAGCTCTCCTGGTTGGGCATGCCAATTTTTAATGCAACGTCGGATTATCGATTTGTGGAATATCAGACCCAGAAAGGGACCTGGGAAGGCAAACATAGACTCTTGGAACCGGGAGGAGATTCAGAGATCATTCAGTGTAATCACCCCATTTTCCAGATGAAGAAACTGAAGCTCCCAGGACAGACGTGCTTTTCCTCCAGTTACACAGCTGGCAAGTGGTCAGTCCAGTGAATGTCCTGAATATCCAGTGTCCTTTCAAGACCAGGCTCAGATCCCACCTTCTTCAGAAGGTGTTTCTTGTCTCTTCAGGAGCTAATGTCTTCTCCTCTTCCTTCCATCTACTCTCTGTGTGTGGATCTTGTGTGCGCATGACTCGGACGGTGTCTCTCCCATTAGGCTGTCAGCTCCTTGAGGGCAGGGATGGTTTTTGCTTTTCTTTATATACCTGCGCCTGGCCCTGAATGGGCCTGCCGCCCACCTCCTCTCCTTCCAGCGCAAAGATGGCTCTCCTTTCCTTATTTCTCCAAAAATCCAACCCTGTCTCCGATAGGGCCACCCTATCAGGAATACCTTTCCACCCCAGCCCTGCCTTAGTTTCCCTCAGAAGCTGTGTTAAACACAAAGCTTTTCTTTCTACCGCCAGCTGTTGGCACCTCCCCAGATGATTTAAATAAGGGAGAAAGCCACCTAGAACTGACGTCTTTGTCACTTCCTTTTCTTTCCCTCTCTTCTAAAACCCCTACAACCAGGCCTCTGATTGAAGCCAACTAAAGCTGCTCCCTCCACAGTTACAGTTGACCTCCTCGTTGCTAGATCTAATGGCCTCTTCGGGATCCTCGTCCTTCTTGACATCCCTGCAGTGCTGGTACTTGCCCCTTCCTCCTGGATACTCTCCCCACTCCCCCAGGGTCTTTTGCGACCCCATTCTCTAAACACTGCCCCTAGCTGACCCACATCTCCTTTTCTGTTGGCTGGATCTCCACCCGAGCCCCTCCCACTAACTGGTGGTACGCCGCAAGGCTCTGTCCTGGGCACTCTTCTCTCACTGGGTGATCTCATCAGGTCCCGTGGGTTCAATTAGCAACTATCTGCAGATGAATCCCAGATCTATTTATCCAACTGGAGTCTCTCTCTTGGCAATCCCACATCACTAACTGCCCGGTGGACATTTCAAACCAGATGTCCCATAAGCATCTCTGCTGCAACATAGCCAAAGCAGAATCATTATCGTTCTGCTCAAACCTTCCCCTCTTCTGGACCTCCCTCTTGCTGCGAAGGGCATCACAATCGCTCCAGAGGGATCCAAGGTTCATCCTCACCTTCTCCTCCCCCCTGCCCCACATTTCCCACCAGCTGACAAACCACATTCATGCCTTTCTCTCCAACATATCTCCATTCTTTTCCCTTCTCTCCACTCATGCAAAAGCACCAGAGCTAAGGCCCTCATCCTCTCTCACCTGGTCTATTCCAATGCCTTCCCAAGTGGCCTCCCTGCCTCCAGCCTCTCTCCACTCCAAGCCGTCTTCACTTGGCTCTTTCTGCTCTTCAGTGATTGCCTGGTCATGTCCATTCCTGAGTAAAAAGTGTGTGTGTGTGTGTGTGTGTGTGTGCGCGCATGTGTGTGTGCATGTGTGTGCATGCTTCCTCCTTCTCAACTCGGCCTTGAACTCTCTCAAATCAATGCACCAATAACTGTAGTGTCTTTTTACTGAGCAAGAATGGCCAGTGAGGGTGGAGCTGTGAGAAAACCTCCCCTTCTTCTCTCCCCCCCACTCCCACCCCAGCCTTTATCCTCTGGGATAAGTGCAGTGGTCACACTACACAAAGCTCCTAAAGGCAGTTAAAGAGCTGGGCCTGGAGTCAGAGACCTGAGTTCAAATCTGAACTGAGACACATTACATGACCCTGGGCAAGTCACTTAACCTCTGTCTGCTTCAGTTTCCCCGACTCTAAAATGAAGATCATAATAGCGTCTAACTCGCAGGGTTATCATGAGGATCCAGTGAGCCTTGTAAAGCATTTATCACGGTGCCCGGCACTCAGTAGGTGCCAAATCAATGCTTATTCCCTTTCCCTTTCCCCTCCCCCTGCATGGTCTGGATCCTTAACCGTCATCAACTCTTTTCAGGGCCTCCTAAGGCCTGGCCACTCATGTCTCCTTTCCTGTTTCATTCACAGGACTTGTTGGCGGATAATAAAGAGATGAGACCCTGGCTGCATTTTTATAGTTAGTGAAAGATCTGCCCTTTACTTTCATAGGCTAACCCCCTTACATGGAATTCAAGGAATTTTATGTGATTTTTAATATAAGCATGTGTGGAGAGTTGCTCTTTCCCAGATCTAATCACAGAAAAAAGACCAGATAATCAGGTATTAGGCTAGGTGTAAAAATAAACCCGTAGCAGATGACCTCTTTATGTTCTTGAGTCATTTCGGTCATGTCTGATTCTTTGTGACCCCATTTAGAGTTTTCTTGGAAAAGACACTAGAGTGGTTTGCCATTTCCTTCTCCAGCTCATATAACAGATGAGGAAACTGAGGCAAACAGGGTGAAGGGATTTGCCCAGGTTCACACAGCTAGTAAGTATCTAAGGACATATTTGAACTCACATCCTCTTGATTCGAGGGCTGGCACTCTATCCACTGTACCAACTAGCTGGCCAATCTATTTATAATGTGTTTTATGAGGTGCTTTTTGGTAATGATAGTGCCACGGTGCCAATGATCTTTGAAAGTCAGCTCATTAAGTCCAAAAAGCTCCTTTGAAAAGAAACACAGCTCCTGGCCTCCTGAGTAGAAGATACACAGACCTGGGAGAGGGAAAATCCAGGCAGATACAACCACCATAAAGAAAGGGGCCGGGACTCTGGGAGCAAGGCTGCTTAGGCTGGTCAGGCACAAGGTGTGTTAGGACAGAAGCCCTGTTGCTGAAACTTCTCTCCCATCCTCCAGATTAGAGACACCCCCCCCCAAGCACCTTTCTCCCCTTGAGCTCCTCCATGGGAGCCTAAAACCTTTTTCTCTGAGCATGGGGAAAAAAATCTGTTGACTTTTCTTTGTTGTAAACGTTTACTTTGTCTTTATAAACAGTGCAAACACCAGCATTAGCTAGTTTAAGAGTACTTTTTGAGAGTAGAGTTGGAAGAAGGCAAATGAGGGCAAAAACAACTCTCAAAATAGAATAGAGATATATCTAATGCTGAAGTGTTTTGTCATCAATGTTATCTTTGGCTGGGGGCTCGGAGCTAACAAAAAAAAATGAGAGTAACAGAGCCTGCTACAATAAGAATCCTACAGATTCTTCTTCCTAGCATAGAGAAGGTACATTTATACCAGAAAACCCATCTGAACAATGAGTTAATAGTAGGGTAAGGGGTAAATACTGGTGGTTAAACAATCTTAATCACCTTGTCATCCCCTTAACACTGCTACACATGACAGACAACTTGTCGAAAGAGAATCTTAAAAATGTCATTTACCCTTTCAAATCAAATGCTTTTCTGGACTCAACAAACAATGAGCAGAATGAGATCTTGTACCCCATAAGCATTTCAATCATCGTATGAATGTAAATATATGATCAATTGTCATTTTTTCAGAAGTCTTCCTGTTCTCATCAAGGATGCACTTAGCCCACATATAGGTTATTCTTATATAGGTTTTTACGGAGATGGGAAAGTAGACATAGGGCTGGTAGTTAGTATTGCTTTCTCAATCACCTTTTTTAATCATCACAAAGGAAAAAGCAACAGACAAAAATACGATTTTGATTTTATAAAAATTAAAAGCTTTTGCAAAAACAAAAGTAAATGCATCCAGAATAAAAAAACAAAAAAGATGCGGCTATGGGGGAAGATATCTTTGTATCAACATCTTTAATAAAAATCTGACATCTAAGATCTGTAAAGAATTAACAAATGTGAATAAACGTAAAAGCCATGCTCCAATAGACATATCTATTTACAGTTGTTCTCGTGTCTGTGAATATATGTGAACAGGCATTTCTTGAATAATCCCAAACCATCAGCAATCACTTTAAAAAGTACAAAAATCAGAGAAATTCAAATTAATATAACTCTGAGGCATTGTCTTAGCCTGTCAAGATGGCAAAAGGTACTGAAATCCAAGACTGGCAGGGCTTTGCTAGTGTCATTCAAACTGTTTCCACCATTCTAGAGAGTAATATGTAATTATTCAATAAGAGTTGCAAAAATATTCCTACGCTTTGACCCAGAGGTCCCACCCCTGGGATTCTACTCCCAAGAATGTAAATGACAGAAAGTTCCCACATATGCTAAAATATACACAGTAATACTTTTGGGGGGTGGCGGTGATAGCAATAAGCTGGAAACAAATGATTAAGGAGTTGGGAGCTAAGTGGAACAGAAGTTAGGACGCTAGAACTGGATCAGAAAGCCTTGAGTTCAAAACTGATCACAGGTGCCATGTGACCTTGGGCAAGTCACTTAACCTCTTCATCTGTAAATTGAGTAAAATGATAGTACCTAGGGCTGTGGTGGGGATCAAAGGAGACATTTATAAAGTGTTTGGTAAACCTTAAGGCTCCATGTGAATGCGAGTTAGGATGAGCTATTGTTAGCTGAACAAACTGTGGTTATAAACATAAAGGAATATTATTGTGCCTTACTAAGTCCAGAGAGAGCTAGGAAAGTCAGAGAAACTGAGCAAAGAGAGCAAAGAAAGCAGAAGTAGGAAAACAGCATATACTTAATGACTCTGGTTGTGTAAGTGAAGAAAACCAGATTCAGATTCTGGAAGTAAGCCCCGAACATTATCAGCTAATGTTTTACATGGAGAGAGAGACAGAGACAGAGAGAGAGACAGAGACAGGGGGGGGGGGGGAGAGAGAGAGAGGGAGAGAGAGAGACAGAGAGACAGAGAGACAGAGAGAGACAGAGAGACACAGAGACAGAGAGACAGAGACAGAGAGACAGAGACAGAGACAGAGACAGGGAGAAGAAATGGGAAGGGGAGAAGTTCACTCATCTAAAAGCCAGTTGCATCTGTTAAAACCATGCAGCTGTGGAACCTTGAGGTAATATGCTCTATCTTGTTGTACAAATATAGAGAGGATCTTTGAGATGATTTGTCATCTTCTGCACTGTAACATTCCCACACACCAATGTTTAGCCCAAAGGAAGCCCCTAGAATAATGTTAGACTATATAAGCTATCTTATCTTGTCGGTTTCTCAGAGTTCTGAAGACTCCAGAGCCCCAGAATTCCCCCAGGGAACTATCTGTAAATAGATGTGATTCTGAAGGATCCTATTAAACACAAATCTTCGACAAGATCGAACGCAACATCCCAGGTTGGTTCCAGAGGACTGATGCTAAATGAGGCTTCCTTGCTCTATGTAAGGAATGGTAAACTGCAAGAATAGGATGTTTCATGTTCTGTCACGTACAATCCAAGTTCAGATGATTTTGCTTAACTTTTTATAAAGAGATGTCTCTACAGCTGAGGGAGAGGGTTGTGGCAACTACTGTATCAAAACAAAATGTATCTAAATATATTTGTTAAAATAAATCTATATGGAAATGTATGGGCAGCCAGGTGGCACAGTAGATGGAGTTCCAGGCCTGGAGTAAGAAAGATCTGAGTTCAAATCTGGCCTCAGACATGTACTAGTATGACCCCGGGCGAGTCATTTTACCGTTTGCCTCAGTTTCCTCATCTGTAAAATTAAGTGGGGTAGGAAATGGCAAACCATTCCAGTATCTCTGCCAAGAAAACCCCAAATGGAGTCATGGAGAGTCAGGCATGATTGAAAATGACTAAACAAGAATGGGCAACTCGTGTTCCAATCGTGCCTTTGACTTATCCTGACTGTGTGAAAATGGCCGAGGTGCTTAATCTCAGTGGCCCCAGGCAGCTCTCTAGGACAAGTTGCTGTTTTGAAGCAGTAGAGGAAATTTCCACACCAGGAGTTTCCCATACTACTGAAGTCACAGGTTGGGACCACCATCACTACCATCAGCAAATAATAATAATAATAATTAATAATAATAATAATAAAATAAGCAAACAAATAATCCAGAAGGATAAATTTACAAAATCACTCACAACAATATTTTAGGACATTTCACTTAATTATTTAGAGATTGTTTCTTTTGCCACCTCAATCAACAAATCCTTGACCTTCGTGACAAACAGGAAGACACACCAGCCAAAGGCAAAACTGATTCAGAATGGAAACTCATCTATAAAATATTGCAGAGCAAAATGATGGAAGATGAGAAGGACAATCAAGGCATAAAACAGTCAAAAGCAATAGAGGGGGGAACCACTTTATAGAACACTTGGTGAAAAACTCAACTAACAAAATCATTTCCAGAGGATTTAAGGATGAGACTCAAAGGGAAATTGCAAACAGATGAAAGAATGAAAAGATTTGTGAAGGTTGTCATGACTCTGTACCATCAGTGACAATGAAGGCAGCACATTTAGACCATAACATCACAATCCTAAATGTGCTTCTTGAGGAATGGAAAATAGGATTTAACAAAAACAAAGAATAATACATCACAATGGCAAGAATCCTGATTTTGGAGTCAGAGAGCCATAGTTCAAATTCCAGCTCTGTCGCTCGCTATGTGTGAGACTTTGGACAAGTCATTTAACATATCTGGGCTTCAGTATCCTCATCTGTAAAATAAAGATGCCTTTTAGTTCTAAATAGGTGTGTGTGTGTGTGTGTATGTATGTGTGCTTGTGTCCTTTCTGGTACACTCTCCTAACTCGCAATTGCACTAATACATTAGGTCCCCAGAGAGTAACTGACTACTTTCAAGGTCCTAGGAGTAACCCTGTGGGGCTATACTTCAAGCTTTGTAACTCCTAAGCCCCCATTGGTATGATTTCCATTAACAATCAGACTGAGCTTAAAAGTTAAAGCAGAGGTATTTACTAATATGGTATAAGAGTCAGCAAACTGTGACTTGTTGGTCAAATCTGTCCCACTGCCTATTTTTATATGGCCCGTGAGCTAAGAATATACGCAGCTAAGTGGCACAGTGGATAGAACTCTGGGACTAGAGTCAGGAAGACCTGAATTCAAATCCAGCCTCAGACACTTACTAGCTGTGCGATGCTGGGCAAGTCGCTTAACCCTGTCTGCCTCAGCTTTTCCTCTGTAAAATGAGCTGGAGAAGGAAACAGCAAACCATTCTAGTATCTTTGCCAAGAAAACCCCAAAATGGGGTCACAAAGAGTCAGACATGACTAAAACAACTCAACAACAACAAGAGGTAAGAATGGCTTTTAAAACATAAAGTGTACAAAACTTTGCAAAATGTAAAAACCATTCTCAGCTCAAGGGCCATACAAAAATAGGTAGCAGGCTGGATTTGGCCTTCAGGTTGTGGTTAGCCAGCCCCTAGTTTAGAAAAAAATTAGCATAACATATTTCCCCAAAGCCTGGGTGAGATTCTTCCACAAATGTACCCACATCCATGGGAAGAGTGAGCTGAGAGTATAATGATTTTGAGTTTCTCGTGGAGGGAACCTTTGGCAAAGGAGTCACATTCTGGACGTTTCTGCCTGGATCAGCCTCCTCTCTTGGGTGAACTTGTCTTCCTACCTCTGTCTGACCTCAATACATCCCAGTTCAAGCACTTCCCCTGCCATCAGACACTGCCACTCTGGTAGCCAGCCTCCTATTGGATACTGTAGCCATCACCATGCCAGTGGACAACATCGCCATCACAGCTTCAAACCTCTAGAACTTTCAAGACTCATGAGGTCACCTGGACACTTCTATCTCTGGATATTCAGTGGTCTGAGATCAGGACATAATAAATACAACGAGGCCAGATGTGCCAATTTGGACAGAGAATAGCTCCCCTGCCCCCAGCTCTCAACACTAACTTGAAATAGTTCACATATTTCACAGCTGGAAAGACTTTTTTAAAAACTCCAAAGAGCCCAGTAGCTTGCTTTTGTATAGCCCCGAGTCATCGGTTCTTCTGGACCAGCAACCAATTAAGGAACTCTATCATCATGGCTACAAGGGGCACCTGCCCCTACTACAAGCTTCCACATGGTGGAGGTGAACCAGGCAGGAAATATCAGGACATGTTTCAAAGAGGTGTCAGCAGGCCAGGGTGTGCTGATAAATGTTTATCAATCAGCTCTCTAACGCCACAGAACACACTTTTAAGTTTAATCGGTATTTAGCAACATTTCCTCCATCACTGTCTTAACCTTAGACCATCCACAAAACAACAAGTGTAGCCCCAGTTAGTAACATTTGTTGATGTCTAAGTGTAAATGCTCATCCTGAAAATGGAACAATTAGCTCTCACAAGCCAAAACGAGCAGGCTCTAGCACAGTCCTACCTCTACAGGACATTTCACCCGTGTTAACACTTCCCTCCACCCCAACAAACACACACACACACACACACATATGTTTATGTGTTTGTTTGCTCATTTGTTCATTTAATCAAGGACACACAAGGGCCCAGAGCTGAACAGGTAGAAGAGAGTGAGCTGACTGGCATTTAGGAGATTGCAGAGTTCTTACAGTGACCCCCAGGCTCCTTCCTGAAATAAAGGCTCACATTTTTAGCCTCAATATTTTTCCAGTCATGCTATATGACTGTGAGTCATAGAATGTCCCAGAAATGAAGCAGAGGATCACCCAAGGTACATAGGAGATGGGCATGGTGGGTGAACACAGGCTACAACATAATCCTTGAAAGGAATTACATAGGATAGGCCTTGTAAAGGATGTCTTCAAAGACACATATGGTCAAAAAATAGAAAGGGCTGATAGTGTGCAGAGAGTGAAAGATAAGGTGGTTCCATTAGATTGAAAGCTCCTTGTGGGCAGGGATTGTCTTTTGCCCTTTTTTGTATGCCCAGCACTTAGCCCAGTGCCTGGCACATAGTAGGCATTTGACAAATGTTGTTTGATGGATTGGTCAGGCCTACTGCTTCGTTGGTGCACTCTCAATGTCAAGAGGCTGCCATGAAGGCCCCCAACACATGCTGGGTGTCCAGTCTGTGGGGAACTTCTCAGAGAACCTGGGTGGGAGTCAGACAAGACAGACAGTCCTGGGTGGATCGAGATCGGCCCAGTTGGAGGAGTGAAGAGCACATAGCGATGAGATCACACATCCATTGGCTACTAGCTTTGGGTTTGCTCTGCTTATTCTATGACTGGTCTGGTTTGGGAATTTGTGATTTTACTCCAGTCATTGATCATGCTGAGCTCTTCTCTAGTATTCTGTTTCCTGGGTTTGTATTCATTTGTTTGTCCTTTGCAGCTGTCAGTTGAAGTCAAAGCAAAATTGAATCCAAGAAAAATAAGATTGAAAAATGAGGGCATGAGGCTGACTGGCCTCTAAGATTCCTTTGGGCCCTAAGCCCTGGATTCTGTGAATCAAAGATTCCCTCCTCTTGCTCCCATCCCCTCCTCCCTAAGTCTTCTCCTTCAGAGTTAAACATCCCCATTTCCTTCAGCCAGTCTCAGACCCTCCGCCATCTTGGTTTCCCTTCCCTGGATGCTCTCCAGTTGTCCGTGTCGTTCCTTCAAGGTGCTGCTCAGAACTGAATGTGACGCCCCAAATATGTGCTGATGGGACCTCATACAGCAGAGTTGTCACCACCCTCATTGCAGACACTGCACCTCATTCAGCAAAGTGTCTTTTAGCTTCCCTCACTGCTAGGTCACACTGTTGACTCATGCTGGCCTTGCCCTTCATTAACTGGAAAATACCCGTTGGCCTTCATTGACCTTCAAACTCGGTCTCCTCTTATCCTTCCTGTCTGGCAGGAAAAGCATCTCAGAGGACTCCCTTCTGGAACCAGTGCAGCCTTCTTCAATCACACTGATTACTCCTCCCAGAGGTTTTCCCTGCTAGGATATTCCCCCTTCTCTCCGGGGGATGGACTTCTGTGCTTTGGGGTTGACTTTGTTTGGGGTTGTTTTTCCATATCGTTTGGCCAAGAAGAAGTCATAGCCCAAACTGGGCCAGGATCTTCCCGGAGGAGTCATCTACCCAGACCACTGACCTCTTCTCCTTGACCATGGGCCATCGACAGTTCACGTGTAGGGATGAGATCTTGTTCTGCGCTCATGCATTCCAGAACATTTAGAGCCAGGAGGCACTTTGGGATTTTACAGCGGAGGAGAACTGAGTCTCATAAGGAATAAGGAGCAGAGACAGAATTGGAACTCAAGGCCCTCTGGTTTCAAACCCAGGGTGTTTCCCATGATTCTTTGTTGCCTCACATCCCCATCATAGGATCTGGAAATAAAAGGATCCTCAGAGGTCATCTGGTTCAGTCCCCTCATTTTACCAATGAGAAAATGGAGCTCAGAACAGAGAAGGCCAGGGTCACATCAGAGGCCAAACCCTTCAGCATGAAGCCTTTCACTGCAAAGCTGGGGCTCTTTCTACCACTGGCATCCATGGCCCTTGGCCCAGTGTCTAGCACATAGTAGGCACTTAATAAATGTTTGTTGACTGACTCAGAACTAGAATAAACCTTCATTTTACAGATGGAGAAAGTGAGTCATGGAGAGGAAAAGTTACTTGTTCGTGGTCTCAGAATAATTTATAGAATGGGGATCCAAGTGCCTTTGTACCAAGTCCTCTGACCCAAATTCCAGGACTCTTTGGTCCCTCCCCTTTCCTGTTCCACAAACAAATACAAGCTGTAGATTGGATGTCACTTATATAGCACTTTGGGAGGCTAGGTGGCACCACAGTGCATGGAGTGCTGGGCTTGGAGTCAGAATGAGACATGGTCATGAGTTCAAATCTGGCCTCAGACATTTACTAGCTGTGTGACCCTGGGCAAGTCACTTAACCCCGTTTGCCTCAGTTCCTCATCTGTAGAAAGAGCTGGGGAAGGAAATGGCAAACGGCTCCAGGATCTTTGCCAAGAAAACTCCAAATGGGGCCTTGGAGGGTCAGACGTGACTGTAAAACCACTAAGCAATAACAAAATATAGTTCTTTGAGGTTTGCATATATTACCTCATCAGCGCCTCACAACCACTGTGAGGGACAGGTACTATTATTATATGCACTTTACAGATGATATGACCGAGGCAGAGAAAAGTTAAGTGACCTACCCAAGGTCACACAGAGTGTAAGTACCTAAGGCAGGATTCAAACCCAAGTGTTCTGCCTCCAGGTCCAAGGCTCTATGCACACTGCCTCTACAGGTGAACGTTTCTTTCCAGGTATGGAGGCTTTGGTTTCTGTTATTAAATGTATCTTCTTTTCTCATTCTACATTCCATCTGCATCCGCCCCAAGCAGCTCTGGGTATTCATCCAGTCCCCCCTCTCCAAAGGAAAGCCAAAAGGAAAGCCTGCGAGGCTCCATTCTTGGGGTGACTCCAAGTTGGAGGGAGGGCCATGGGCACAGGTCCAGGATGGGAAAGGGTCAGGATAAATGAACTTTTCACAAAATGACCCAACATGTTTCCCTCTCGAGGGGAAAGACCAGGAGATCTATGATGAGGGAATGGAAAATATGTCCTCAATGTTATGGAAAGTTTGCTGCCCAAAGTGGGGGGGAGGGAGGGAACCTTAATGGAAATGCTTTGGGGGCATTGGCTGCAGAGCTGCCTCTGGGCTCAGCTTGGAGAGTGTCTTGATCAGTAAGTGACGATTCCCAGTTGCTCTTCGGTGAATCTTCGAATGAATGAACAAACGAATGAATGAACTAACAAATCAATGAAAAAGTACTTACCAACTGCCAGGTCCTGTGCTACGTACAAAAGAGAGGCCTCTCCTGCTCTTGAGAAGCTCATGTTCTAATTGGGGAAGATGGCACACATAGAGAGGCTTGAGATGGAAAAGTGGGGCTGCTCTGAGCACATGGTTTGAGGCTGGCTCAGAAGGGGCATCGAGGTCTGGTCACAGGTCACCTGCCAGAGCCCAGGGGGCTTATGGGAAGCAGAGATATCCCCAAAGTGGCTCGGACTTCCCATGTCCCTCCTAGGAAGGCAGAAAAGTGGTGCTGTGGATATCAAGCTAGGAATGGAGTCAGGAAGACCTGAGTTCAAATCCTGTTTCAGATCCTTACTAGCTGTGTGATGCTGACCGGGTTTCTTAACTTCTTTCTGCCTCAGTTTCCTCAACTGTAAAACCTATTTCATAGAGTTGTTATGAGGATCAAATGAGATAGTTTTTGTAAAGCACTTAGCACAGTGCCTGGTACATAGTAGGTACTTAATAAATGCTCATTTCCTTCCTCCCTCCCTCCCTTCTTTTCTTCTAGTATTTGGTTTGATCTATTTTTTTTAAAGTTTCCTTCTTTCTTTCCTTCCTTCTTTCTTTTCTTCCTTCCTTCTTTCCTTCTCTATTTCCTTCCTTTCCTTTCCTTCCTTCCTTCCATCCCTCCTTCCTTCTTTCCTTCTTTCCTTCCCTCCTTCCTTCCTTCCTTTCCTTTCCTTCCTTCCTTTCCTTTTCTTCCTTCCTTCCCTCCTTCCTTCTTTCCTTTTTTCCTTCCATCTTTCCTTGCTTTCCTTTCTTCCTTCCTTCCTCTCTTCCTTTCTCCCTTTCTTCTTCCCTCCCTTCCTGCCTTTTAGTATTTGTTTTGATCTGTTTTCAAAAACTTGTAAGCATCTGCCTTTACCACTTTGCTACCTGTGTGACCTTGGCCCAGTGACTTCCTCTCCCTTGGCCTCAGTTTGCTCATATGTAAAACGGAGGCATTGGTTTGCATGCCCTCTGAGGTTTCTTCCAGCTCTAGGTCTACGATCCAAGATCTGAAACTCCAGGAGACAACATCCCTGCCTTAGAGGAGCTGCTCTCCTCTGGGAGCCCTTGGGGCAGAAAGCCAAGGAATGCTAATGCTGAGTTCGTCATCAGTACCTCATCTCTCTTCCTGGCTAGCTGTCCAAGAGCCCTTCCAGCTCGGTATCCTTGAGCCTGAGATCCTATGAAGCCCAAACTCAAGGGGATTAAAGGCTTCCCAATCTTGCTTGCTCACCGTTGTATCAGCCTTCAGTGGATAGCTTGGACAGAACAGAATGGATTCTCTTCCCCACTAAACCCATCCCTCCTTCAAACTTGCCAGTTTCTGTGGAGGGCACCATCATCCTTCCAGTGACCCAGATGGACAGCTTTGGAGATGTCTCCAACTTGGCTCTCTCTCTCATCCCACAGAGCCGAGCAGTTGCCGAGGCTTGCTCATTCTATGTTCTCAGCATCCCTCATCCATCTCCTCTCCCAATTTGCTCAGCTCTTCCTCCCTTTATAGGCCAGGCCTTCATCTCCTCTCCCTCGAATTCTTGGTGAGCCTCCCAACTGGTCTCTTTGGCTTTATGCTCACCCCTCTCCAATCTCTCCTGCACGTGATGGCCAAACTGAGTTACTCTGCCACTGACTTTCTCAGAGATCTTCTGTCTCCTTTAGAATGAAGTGCAAACTCCTCTATTTGGCATTGAAAACCCTACCCAAGCTTGCTCCGGCCCAATATTTAGGCTTCCTTCTCCTTACTCCCCTTCCCATGCTCTCCATCCCAACTAATCCAGAACCGAGGACTCCAAGAGGCAGAGATGGGAAGGGATAGGAGACAGCTAGGAAAAAGGGGCAAAGGCAAGCAATGGAGTCTCTTTTGTGGGGAATGGAGGGAAGGTCAGTTCAGTTGGACTGTAGAATATGTGAAGCGGCGCAACGCATGACAAACCGGAAAAGGTAGGAAGGGGCCTGCTTGGGAAGGGCTCCAAGCATCAGCCACTCCTGAAGGCAACTGGGATCCTCTTGGAATTGAGAGGTGGCATGGTCACTCTGACAGCTCAGCTGTGTGGAAGTTAGGGACCATCTAGGAGATCATTGCAATTGTCTGGACAAGAAGCAATAAAGGCCTGAACGAAGGTGGTGCCTGTGTAGACAGAGAAGAAGACGGAGTATTGTGGGAGGAAGAAACAATAAGACTTAGGTTCTAAGGTTCTTTCTAGCTCTAACAGTCTAAGATTTAGGTGTGTGGGCAAGTGAAGATGAAAGGATAAAGTACGATTTTAATGAGGAAACTGAGTCACAGAAAGATTAAGTTAGACTATATCTCTATCAATCAATTGATTAATAAGCATTGATTAAGCACCTACTGTGTTCCAAGAATTGCTCTAGGTGCTTCAGATAAGATAGAAAGAATGAAATAATCCCTATTTTCAGGGAGTTTTAAGCCCCACCAAGGATGGGATAAAAGGCCACTGGTACGTATCCTCTCTGTTCTCATTCCCACCCAGGGATGCCCTAGTTTTATGGAAGAGACACCGGAGTGATTTACCATTTCCTTCTCCAGTTTATTTTACAGATGAGGAACTGAGGCAAACAAGGTAAAGTGACTTGCCCAGGGTCACACAGTTAGTAAGTGTCTGAGGCTAGATTGAACCCAGGAAGATGAGTCTCCTTGATTCCAAGCCCGGTGCTTTGTGCACTATGGTGCCATCTGGCTGAGTAGCATGAGGGTAAGGACTATTCTGGGTTTAGTCTTTGTCTACCCAGTGCCCAAAGCAGAGTCTGGCACAGAGATGGTACTTAACAAGTGTTTGTTAACTGACCGGCTGATCTATGTATCTTCTATGAGTATTCTTACCTTCTTCCACACTTACTCAATGCTTCAAAAGTCCGTGAGTTCATTGGTGCTGTTGTTCCTTGTGCTAATGCCGATCTCAACCCCTCTACAATTTGGTCAATGCTTCTTGAAGGGGATGGTGGCCAAAAGCATCATCCTCCTGCAGCCAATCTCGGGAAAAGCCTCTCCCCACACTGACTAGGACCAATCTTTGGGTCCCGGCCACAGAAAGAGTCCATCACCTGGCCTGTCCTTGAAGCTCGTCTGGCCGGGTGAGACCCGCTAGCACTTGGCCAGCCTGGGCAGAGAAAGCACATGGTCACCCTGCACCAGCCTAGAGGGATTAGGGGAGAACACCAGGAGGCAACAGCAAGATCAAACCACGGAAATTGCCAGAATACTGAGTGGGCACTCAGCAAGGAGTCAGGGATAACCAGGGGTCACTTTGATGATGACCTCATCCCACAGGGTCCAAAAGGGCCCGACTTGACACCATAGTTCATTCTCCATACCCCAGGTAAGGAGTCCTAGCACACCGACCATCCCATCCTACTGTCTGACATTCCTCTCATGTACAGTGATTTCTCCAAGCTCCAGGCCCAAGGCTATGAATTCCACAATAGAACAAACCTTACATGACTAGAAGAAGAACTTCATAGGATTACAGGATCATGGCTTTGGAGCCATAAGGGACCTGTAGAAAATTAAATATTAAAATATTAATGTAGAATATTGGTTATTAAAGCTGAGAGGACCCTTAGAACTTGGAATTTCAGAGTTAGAAGGAAGCTTTAGACATAGAGCACAATGTCAGAACTTGGAGGGGTTCTAGAATATAGAACACACAATGTCAGGGCTGGAAGGAATCTTTGGTCAGAGAATGTTAGATCTAAAAGGGACCTCAGAATATAGAACACACAATGTTATAGCTGGGGGAGACCTTAGAACATGGAATGTCAGGGCTGGAAGGAACCTTAGAACAGAGGATACAGAATGTCAGAGCTCGGGATAACTCTAGACTATAGAATGTCAGAGCTGGGAGGGACCTTTGATCATTGAATGTTAGAGCTAGAAAGGATCTTAGAATATAGAACACAGAATGTCAGAGCTAGAAGGAACCTTTGATCACAGACTGTTAAAGCTAAAAAAGGACCTTAGAATGTAGAATACAGAATGTTAGAGGTGGAAGGAACCTTAAAACATAGAATACAAAATTTCAAAGTTGAGAAAGACTCTAAACATAGAATCCAGAATGTCAGAGCTAGAAGGAACCTTTGATCATAGACTGTTAAAGCTAAAAAAGGACGCTAGAATGTAGAATACAGAATGTTAGAGGTGGAAGGAACCTTTGATCACAGAATACAGAATTTCAGAGTTGGGAACAGTTCTAGAACATGGGATATAAAATATCTTAGCTGAGAGGGACTTTAAACATAGAAAGTTAGAGGTAGAAGGACCTTAAAATATAGATCACAGAATGTTAGAGTTGGAAGAAACCTTACAACTTAGAATAAAAAATTTCAGAGTTGAGAAATATTCTAGAACATAGAATACAGAATGTTGGAGCTGGAAGGAACCTGTGATCATAGAATGCTGGAGCTAGTAAGGACCTTAGAATATAGAAGGCAGAATGTTAGAGGTAGAAGGAATCTTAGAATACAGAATATAGAATTTCAGAGCTGGAGAGAATTCAAAAACATAGACTATAGAATGTCAGAGCTGGGAAGGACCTTTGATCATTGAATTTTAGAGCTAGAAAGAACCTTAGAATATAGAATGCAGAATGTTAGAATTGAAAGGAATCTTTAAACATGGAATACAAAATTTCAGAATTGGGAAAGGTTCTAGAACTTAGAATACAGAATGTCAGAGCTGAGAAATAACCTTTGATCATAGACTGTTAGAGCTACGAAGAACCTTAGAATATAAATCACAGAATGTTAGAGTTGAAAGGAAGTTTTAAACACAGAATACAGAATTTCAGAGTTGGGAAAGACTCTAGAATATAGAATCCAGAATCTCAGATCTGCATGGGACCTTAGAACATAGAACAAAGAAAACTGGAATGGGAGGAACTTTGGAGAACCACCATGCTACCTCCCAGCTTTATGATTTGCCACTATCTCATTTGCCCCAACTCAGAGGAATTCAACTTAATTCAATAAACATTGGTTAAACATCTGCTGCATGCCAGGCACCATGGTACCCTGCCAGGTCTACCAAGACAAAAACAAAACCGAATGATCCCTGCGCTGGGAAGCATCAGATGAGCTCATTTGGGAGATGTTTATTTCAGTTTTGCTCTTTGAGAATCCCACCTATTGCTGCTTTCAAAGTTGCCTTTAATCCACTTTGTCCCAAGATTCTAAAGCCAATGGCTAAGGACTCAGAATGGTGTTGTACACATTCCTCTCTGCCTACATTTCTGACCCAGAGACTTCAGGAAGGGGTTACATTAGACATATCTGCCACTGGAACAATCTTCAAAACATGTATGAGGGTACAAGGAAAGATCTTATCAGGATCCCAACTGCTGCTGGCCAAGGGGATTTTTAGACTAATTACAGAGGGTTAAAGGTGTACATAAGGACCACAACCCTCCTGTCCCTCCTAGCCTTAAAGCTGATCTTTTCCTTCTCTGGTTGGTCTGGGAACCAGGCGGAGCATGAAGTGGTTCCTGCTCCTTAGTCTGGTGGCTGTTCTCATCAAGTGAGTAGAGAGGCTTGGGACCTGGAGCTGTAGTTTCTTAGGCAGCGGCAAGGTTTCCTAAGGGTGTGAATGCCCTTTCCCGAACTCGGGTTTCTTTGTCATCACTGCTTTCCCTTCTCCTCTCACCAGTTACTAAGCTGTGTGGAAAGGGCAGAGAACATGTTGCACCAGGTGGGATTCAACTCGACATTCCCTTGTCACGGAGTTAGAAACCAAGCAGACAAGGCTGCCAATGACTCCCCCAGACTCGCCCATCTAGTGGATACCTAAATGACTGAGGTCAGAGACAACAAAGGACCAGGAAATCTTCTCATCCCACCTGGGGGATGAAGGAAAAAATTGAGGCCACTTAGGAGGGAAGAGATGGATGAGCAAATCAGTAAGAATAATGCGACAGAAAAAATAAGGATAGGGGACAAATATTGAATCTGCTGTATCATTGGTCTAGGGGGCACTCCCTCTTCCAATGCAGATCGCCACCTTTTCTGCAACTGAGAGTCTGAGAGAATTACCTAGAGCATAGAAAATTGCGTGACTTGCCAGCTTAATACAAACAGTATGTGTCAGGAAACAGAAGAAAAATCTCCTCTCTTTTCTCTATTCATCGATTTCTCTCTTCTCTGGACTCCTACCCCTTCATACTCACCTTTCCTCTTGCCAGACTTCTTCTCCTGCCTGCTGGTAATCTCAGCATTCCGCATCCTCAGGATCCCCCCGAAGAAAACGAAACCCTGGAGGGCTCACCTGAGAGAAAGGGTCTGCTGCAGGAATTCCTGGAGAAACATCCCGTGAACCTGGCAGCCAAGTATTCTCCGGCAAAGAACATGAGTCTGAGCTCCAGCAAGCTGCTGGGGAACTACCTGAATATAAGGGGGTTTCCAGGGCAATGCTCCAGGGCTCTGTCCTAACTAACCTAGTCCTGGAGAGAGATGATGAGCAATTCACTGAACCAGGGCAAATGGCCCTGACCTACTAGACTTAGAAAAAGAAGCACAATGATCATAACCAACACCTACATAGTTTTCTATCTCATAGTCTCACAATTACCTGGAAAAGTCAGTATTATAAGCATCATGATCCCCATTTCACTGATAAGGAAGCTGAGGCTTATAGGGTCTATTGTGCTACTATACAACTTCCCAAGAGAAAGCATAGTATAGAGTATTATGGATATAAGAAATGGACTTGGAATCCCAAAGACCTGGCTTCAAATCCCGCCTCAGTCATTTAAAAGCTATGTGACCTTGGGCAAGTCACTTCACCCTGTTTGCCTCAGTTGCCTCATCTGTCAAATGAGCTGGAGAAGGAAATGACAAACTGCTCAGTATCTTTGCCAAGAAAACGCCAAATGTCACAAAGAGTCAGACACAACTGAAAAATGACTGAATAACATGAACAAGGCTTGTGACTCCTCAGATTGCTTGTGAAAAGACAGGTCAATCTAAGCACGGGGGAGTCTTTGCACTGAATGGCCGTGATAGCATTCACATAGCACTGTAAGATGTGCATAGGGCTTTGTATCATCATTCATTGCAAAGGCAGAAAGAAAACACTCTCTAATCATTAGTTATAGTAATAGCTAACATTTATGTAGCACTTACTGTGTGCCAGGCACTGAGCTAAGTACTTTACAGTTATGTAGTCTCAATCCTGGGAGGAAGGTGCTAGTATTATCCCCAATTTACAGATGAGGAAACTGAGGCAGACAGAGGTTGAGTAACTGGCCTATGGACATACAGCTAGTGTCTAGGGTAGGATTCAAAGTCAGGTCTTCCTGACTCCAGGTCCAGAGCACTGGACTAGCATAGCAGTTCTTAAACTTATTGATCCCAAGAATCTTTTACATTCTTAAAAACTGAGGACCCCAAAGAGCTTCTGTTTATGTGGGTTACATCTATTAACATTTGCTGAAATGTCTCAGCACTGTTATGAAAATAGTTTTGACCTTTCAGACCCTGCTTTGGGTCCTCAGACCACACTTTGAGAACCACCAGACCCTCTGATCTTTGAGGTTCACTTCTTGCTTTAAATCCAAAAACCAAACATTCTCCCAATGAGCTTTTTAATTCTCTCTTTCATCACTAATATTGGCTATGGCCTTTGGTTCCATTACCCATAAGTCTTTAGGAATACCCAGGGACCATAGAGCTAGGGCTGGAAGGCACCTAAGGGGCCATCTAGCCTGTCATCCCTTCCCCCCATTTTATAGCAGAGGAGACTGAGGCCTAGAGAAATGAATGACTTTAGAGATAGGGAAGAGCTAAGGACAACTGAGCCCACAAGAGGCAAAGAACCAAGGAAACCCGGAGCCATCTGGGGCTTTAAATGCCAAACTGAGAAATATAGATTTTATGCTGGAGGAAACAGAGCCACAGAGGTGCCTTGAACAGGCGAATTAGCAGTCAGACTGTGCTTCAGGATATACATCATAAGGCCTCCAAAAAGCCTCTTAAATTAATTCGTGTCTTCTCTCTGTCCTGCAGCAATGGCCAGAGTGGCGGTGTTGTGATGTTTGGGGAATTGATGCCTCTCATTACTCCGAAAATATCAACTGGATCCCTGTCTTCCAAGGGCTACTGGCAGATCACAGTGCCGAGGTAACCCCTGGCTTCATTCTGCATGCTCAGCTGTTCTTAGAACCAGCTGAAGGGACCAGCTTCCCCAGAGGGAAAGCCAGATCAGCGACTTCAACTTAGGAAGCCAGTTCCCTAGAGGAGTATGAGAGCTTTGGGAGTAGAAGAGGAGATGGTGTTGTCTACCTAGCCTACCATCCACCCAAGGAAATGAAGAGATTCAGTGCAGGGAAGGGAGAAATATAGAGATGCTCTGGAGAGGTGGGTTGACCAGAAGGCCGAATTGGAATACATTGGTATTAAGTCAGAGAAGGGTAGTTAAGTGGTGCAATGGGTAGAGGGCAGGACCTGCAGTCTGAGCTTCAGACACATACTAACTGTGTGACCCTGGGCAAGTCCTCTAACCTTGTTTGCCTCAGTTTTCTCAGCTGTAAAATGAGTTGGAAATGGAAATGGCAAACTACTCCAGCGTATTTGCCCAGAAAACCCCAAATGGGGTCATGAAGAGTCAGACACAACTGAAAACAACTAAACCACAAAGTCCCGTCCAGCTGCAGAAGCACATGCCCCAGATGGTGGCTTATCAGGTCATAGGTCGTGGATCTGGAGCTGGAAAGGACCTCAGAAGTCATCTAGGCCAACGTTCCCAATGAGGGAAGACTCAGGCTCAGAGAAGTACACTGACTTGCCAAGGTCACACAGGAAATAGCAAGGATCATACTGGAACCCAGATCCTCGGACTCTGGGGTGAGTTCTCTTGCCAGAGTTAAGAGCAAAGGATTTTTCAAGCCTGGCAGATTTGTGGGAGGATATCAGCCCGAGTCAAGCAGAATGGACTCATCATTCCCTCCTTCATTCACCAGCCTGCTCTATGTGAGGCCCTGGGGATTGGGGAGGTGGGAGGATGAGGTCACGACCTGTGATTTCATTGGGATAAAGAACTCCTAGTGAGAAAATGAGATCCACTAAGGCACATCAGCACCTGCCCTGCAACTTATAGCCTTAAACAGCTGCTTGGAACTCTGAGAATGTTAAGTGACTTCCCCAAGGTCACACAGCCAGACTGTGTCAGAGGTAGGTCTTGAACCCAGGGTTTCCTGACTCCACTCCATGCACACACACACCAACACATGCCAACACACACGTGCACTGGAAAGACAAAGACAAAAAAAAAAGAAACTTTAAGTCCCTGTCCTCAAGGTGCATACATTCTACTTGGGGGGGGGGGGGGTGGAGAAAGTCAGTATTGGTGATTTTTTTTCCCTCCAAAACATTAAATACACAATGTCACTAGTATATATTGTGAGGCAATTTTCCTGTATAATAATAGGTTTGAGAAGCAGCGTGAAGAAGAGTGAGGGGCACAAGATTTGGAGTCAGAGAACCTGAGTTCAAATGCTGACTCCTACCACTTACAAATTGTAGTGGGCACCTAAACCTCTCTGGACCTGTTTCCTAATTTGTTAAAAAAAAAAAAAGTGAGGGGGGTTGAACTAACTGCCCTCTGAAGTCCAGCCTAGCTCCACATCTTTGGTCCCAGGCTGAATTGTCTTTTTTTGTCCCCAAATGTCCCTAGCTCCCCTTCCTCCCTAAGTTTCTCCCTAGGTGGAGCTCACTGCTTTTTTTTGTGGATTCCACTAGTATGTGAATTGCAAGCCCCAGGGTGTTCCATGGCCCAGGAGCTCTGGGGAGCGCTGGAGATTGGAGAGCTCAGCATCTCCAAAATCAGAGAGCCATTTCATGAGGATGTTTGGAGTCTATAGAAGATCAGGGCAGTGTTGTTCATTTCCTTCTGCTGGTCATTTGGGGAATGTCTCTAGGCCCTTCCTTGTGTTGCCCCATCTCCTATCCCCTTGCTGGTGGTAGTGCATGGTACAGTGACCAGAGCACAGTCTCTAAAGTCAGAGGACCTGGGTTTGGATCCAGACTCCTTATACTTCAAAGCCCTGTGATTTCAGGCAAGTCATTTAGCCTCCTTGGGCCTCAGTTTCCTTCTCTGCAAAATGATGGTTGGATTAAATGGCCTAAATCCCCTCCCATTCTGGAGCTCTGGTCCTATGCTGTGTGCAGAGCATTGTGCTAGGGGCTGGGCAATGTGCAGAATTTGCTTCTGCTCTCTTGGACAGTTATGAGAAATTACATGATATGGATGTGGGTTCTAATTCCCGCCTCTGGCACACAGTTGTATGGTCCTACACTATGGTTACTTTACTTCCCTGGCCTCAGACTGATGATTAGTGACTGCTCTGTGGCCTCTGAAGTCCATTTCAGGTCCAGCTCTAGGATCCTATGTATGATTTTGAGCAAATCATTTTCTCTCACAGGTTTCTTTCTATCCATCGTTCCTAGTTCCTACTGCAGCAACCAAGAACAGGCTCCTCTCCTTGGCATGAAAGCCTTAGAAACTTTCTTTCCTCAGTTTCCTCCTCTATAAAATGAAGGGGTTGGTCCAGATGGCCTCTGGGGTCTTAGATGTAGGATCCTATGATCCTGTCACTTCCCCCACCTCCCAATGCTCCCCCCTCAGAGCCTTCCTTCACTCTGCCCTAAAAGCAGTAAGAAGGACCAAACTATACTTTGGGATCAATGTCGGAAACTAGAAACAGAACAAACGCTAGTTCTGGGAGTCCCATTTTAGGAAGGACATTGAAGAGCTGGAATGTCTCAAGGAAGTCACTGGAGGTAGCTGAAAGGCCGTGACTTGATGCCCCATAAGAACCAGCAATGGAGGCTTTGACTTGGAGGCATCTCAAGAGGATGTGGTAGCTGCATTTGAGTATCTGAAGGGCTTTCACGTCCTTCTTGGTTGCAGTGGTAAGAACTAGGAGCAATGGATAGAGCTTGCAAAGGGAAAGATTTAGAGTGGAGGTAAGGAAAACTGGAGCTAACCATTGGAGCTGTCCAGCAGTGGAAGGGGATGCCTCAGAGGGGACTGAGTTCTTCCTCAGGAGAGGTCTTGAAGGAAAGGTTGGCTAACCACTGGTGAGGTATGCGGTGGAAGGGATTCTTATCCAGGTACTAGGGGCAAGGTGGCTGCTTTGAAGTTCTATGTTTCTGTGCCATCTCAAGCATCAGTCAATATTGTGAGAGGGAGGATTACTAAGGGACTGTTCTTGTGGTCTTGAAATCACAACAGGTAATTTCCAATCCTATGCTTAAGGCCAGCCCAGTCTAGGAATGATGAGTAACTTTCTGAAGCTTTTTTAGCCATCCTGACCCTCCCCTCACCTCTCTTTCCCCTTCCCTCTTTGTCTCTCTCTCTCTCTCTCTGTCTCTCTCTCTCTCTCTCTCTCTCTCTCTCTCTCTCTCTCTTCCCTTCTCTCACTCTCTGTCTCAATCTGTGTCTGTCTGTCTCTCTCTCTCTCTCCCAGCATCAGCATGAATGGAAATGTCATCACTTGCAATGGGGGCTGCCAAGCCCCTGGTAGTTGGCCCTGCTGATGGAATCACCAGCATCCAGTCTGCCATAGGAGCCAGCCAGAGCACCAATAGAGATAAAAGAGTGATGGTATCATTCCAGACTGACCTTTAGCAGGAAAGTGAAACGTATCCAGTCCTCCCATGTCTCCCTTGGTCTCCTTCTCATACCAGATGGGAGTCAGCTGTTCTTCCATCAGTAGCCTGCCCCTAATCATGCTTAATATCAATGGTGTAGAGAACCCTGTGCCTGCTAATGGCTACATCAGGCAGGTAAGGAAGCCAAAGGCAAATCGACCCTGGAACCTCCAATATTATTATGTGTCCTTCCTGTTTCATCCCCAGAACAACTTTGCATTTACTTGCCTTTGTACATTTTGTCTCCCTCCCCAAGTAGAACATAAGCTTCAAGAAGTAGCATGGACTAACGTAGCAGAAAAACCTAGGTTCAAATTCTGCCTTGGAAATTTACTAGCTGTGTGACCTGGACGAGTCTTTTACCTTCTCTGGGGCCCACTTTCTTCATTTGTAAAATAACAGGGTTGGATTCAATGGCCTCAAAGATTGCTTCCCATTCCAAATCATATATATATATATATATATATATATATATATATATATATATATATATATATATGCGGTGGAAGGGATTCTTATCCTTATATATATATGTCTCTGAGGCCAAGAGCCATTGAGCAGCCTTGTGTTGAGATCTAGCAGTGCGAAGAGGGATTCACCTCCCACCATGCATCCCAGCTACAGCCCAAGCATTCCCTCTTGTGCCTCCTTCCCCAGAGCAATGAAGGCTGCACCAGTGGCTTCTCAACAATGAACTCAGACCTGTGGATCCTTGGGGACATCTTTACGAGCCAGTACTGTACCATCTTCGACAGAGGAAACAACCAGGTTGGCCTGGCAACCTTGACCAGATGAGAGCTGGTGCCCTCAGGGCTTTGGGGTGACTTGCCCAGTCCCCTTCGAGTTCCCAGTCTCTATGGTTCTCTCAAATGCTCCTCCCCTGGGATGGTGGGTTGGACGTAGAGCCCTGAATGTTAATAAAACAAAGAGAAAACTAGCCCGTAGACTTGCTTCTCTTTCATCCCTACTTCTATACCACATTATTGGGTTAAAACACTAAGGGCATGGGAACTAGGAGACAAGGGCTAAGGTGGTGAAGTGGAGAGGATCCTGGATTTGGAGTCAAGAGGAACAAGGTCTGCAGCCCGGTTCTGCTACCTCTTACTATCTGCATGACCTTGGCCGAGTCACTTGATCTCTTTGGGCATCAGTCTTTCCCTCTATAGACAATGGGAAAGTTGTCTATCTAGATGGCCTCTGACCTTCCAAGTTCAATGATTCTATTACCCCTTTCCCACCTGTATAATCTACTATGAAAATCTGGTAATGCATCTTGTGATTCCACTGATATAGGGAATATGAGAATGGGCTTAATTGCCTCTATTTTGCTCTAATATGTCGCTAGCCTTTCATTATCCCAGGAGCATTCCATCTTCCCATCTTCCCTAGAGCAGCATTCACAGCTTGTTGATACATGTCTCACTCCAAAATGTTTCATAGCCAAATGGAACAATGTGGCACAGTAAATGTAGCACTGGGATTGGAGTCAGGAAGACCGGAATTCAAATCCTGCTTCAGATACATGGCAGCTGTGTGTGAAGCAAGTTACTTTACCTTTCTCATCTGTAAAGTGGGCATAAATATAGCACCTACCTCACGGCATTGTTGGGAGGATCAAATGAGAGAGGAGATGAAAGGCACTTTGCAAGCCTTAAAGTGCTGTATAAATATTAACAACAGTTGGCTAAGTGCATCTGGAAAATTCCTCTAGTGTCAGGAATCTCAGAGCACCTAGTTTAACTCAGAAAAAAAACAAACCAAGCATCTTCTTTGTCCTATTGGGTGAGTATTCAGGCTCCGTCTGAGAGCCTCTAGTAAGGGGAATCCCACACTCTGCTAAGGCAGCCCTTAAGGCTTTTGCACAGCTCTGACTGGTATGATTAGGACACCTAGGTGGAGCCACAGTGCACAGAGCGCCAGGTGTGGAGTCAGGGAGACTCATCTTCCTAAATTCAAATCCAGTCTCAGATACTTACTAGCTGTGTGACCCTGGGCAAGTCACCTCTCCCTGTTTGCCTTAGTTTCCTCATCTGGAAAATTAACCGGAGGAGGAAATGACAAACCTCTCCAGTATCTCTGCCAAGAAAACCCCAAATGGGGTCATGGAGAGTTGGACACAACCCAAAAATGACTCAACAACGATTGGTTCTTCCTTACATCTAGTCCACTTTTGTCTCCTTGAAACACCCCCTCACCCTCTGGAGCCGGGCAGCACGAGCCCACCTCCCCTTCCCTGTGACAGTACATCAGATCCTTGACTGAAATTAGTCCGCTCTTCTTTGATGTACGCATCCCCATCTCTGGTAACCAAGTCTTATGACACGGGCTCAGAGCTCTCCCCAGCCTCCTTGCCCTTCTCAAGACTCTCTGGCTCATCACCATCCTTCCCTAACTGGGGCAAAACCCACATTTCAGATGAGGTCTGAGCAGGACAGACATTAGCCCCTCTACTGACGTGCTTTTCTCATCTAAATTCTTGTCAAGCCTAGGCAAGAGGGTCCCTGGTCCCAACTACCAAAAGCCAAAATAAGGGCTTGTCAGGGCAAAGATCTGGGCTCTTTGTCCCCATCGGGGATACCAGAACATGCCCGAAGTCAGCTTTAGCTGCTTAGAAGGAAGAGCTGGGTTCACCATCACGTTGTGGGTGGAGGTGGCAGGAAGAGTCAAGCATAGAAGGGTTTGTTCCCAGACTTGTAAGGACACTTCAAAGCTTTGGGGGTAAAAATGTTTCAGGTCCTTGGCTAAAAGCCAGACCCTGTTATCCCTCATAAGCCACCCCTTCCAAAGGTTCACATCTCATCCCTTAAAATGAATCTCCTAAAATGGATCGATCCACCCACTGAAAGGCAGGTCTCTCTAGGGCCTTCCTGTTTTCTGGGTCCTCACACACTCCTTGTCCTCCAGGGTTGGACACTCTCTTCCATCTCTTGGAATCCCTTGTTCCTTCAAAACTCAGCTTGGGACCTTCGCTGAGCCTTCCAGTGCTTGGTGCCTCCTCCACCCACCCAATTACTTTGCAGTCTCATTGTATTTATACGTGTACAGTTTACCTTCTATAGAATGTAAACCTGTTGAGGGCAAGACCCATTTCACTTTGGTCTTTGTAGCTTGGTGGCTGGCACAGAGTAGGTGCTTAATGCTTGTTAGATTGGATTGAACTGAATCCAACTCCTATTCAAGACACGGTAACCAATCAATCCACAACCGTTTATTAAGCACCTACTGTATGCCAGGCATTCTTGCTAGGCCCCAGGAATACAAAGGCAAGGAATGAAGCACTCTCTCAAGTATCTTCTGGTCCTCTGTGAGGAATGGAAGTGATTTCCCCATGCTCCACATGTCACAGTGCACAAGGTTTGGCTGCTGGGCTGGGGGGTTCCCCTCAGATTAAGGCTTTTTCCCAGACTGGAGGGCAGAGGTGAAGATGGGACTTTTCTTCTTCTAGAACAGTGAGATCCTGGACAATTTTCTGAACTTCTCAATGCTCTACACAATTCTGTTCAGGATAGAAATTGAAGAAAAGGTGCCAACCTGCATCGGCAGAGGGACTTTCTTTGTCGGGGAGTACCTTAAGCCAAGCAAACCAAAGATTCTATCTTTATTCCCATGCCTTGGAATGTAGCTATTGATTCCCATCTACACCCTCCGTGGTCTCTGACTATTCTCAGCTCCAATTATTGGTGGGGAGTGGGATGAGAAAGAGAGAGGGGCGGGAATGAGTACGGCAAGCTTGGGGTAACCGAGAAAACCTTTAATTGGAAAACCTCAGGCTGAGAATGAGGCTCCGGGTGTTACACAACCACAGGGAAGTCTTTGAAGCTGATCCATACCTGGTCCAGCTCCAACACATTCTCCAACTCTTCCCCAATTCCTGACCTTCCCCAGGAAATCAAAGAGGAGGCTGGGAAGATAACCTGACAAGATGGGGAAGGCCACGGTCTGCTTCCTTCCACTATCTGTCTGGGCTCTGTGTTCTCTGGGGGAAAGGCAGAATCTGGGATTCATCCAATTTTCCATTCCTGTTGAGAATGGGCTTGGTACTATTGGGATCAGGTGGAAGTCCAATGGGAGGTAAGCCTTTCCCCATCCCTTTCACCAGGAATATCTCAAAAAGTGATCCCAAGTGCTCCCTGGACCAGGAATCAATCAATCCATCCATCCATCAATCTCTCTCTCTCTCTCTCTCTCTCTCTTTCTCTCTCCTCCACCCCATTCCCCACCATGACCTTCCTGGCACAGTTATCCAAACAAGACCTCATTATACACTCTGCTCTCCTTCATGGGAGGGATTCTCTGTAGGCTTCTGCCAAGAAGAGCTGGGAGAAACTGTAGAGGAGGAAGAGAGTCTAGCAATGTTGGGAGAGGATCCAGGAAGCATTGAACTGACTGTGGGGGACTCTGAAGGGTCCTGCTTGGTCTCAACAGGCCCAGAAGATCTTGTCACTTTGATGATGGCTGGCGAAAGCCCCTCAGATCCTGAATGGGCATGGAGGGTTCCCGGAACCCTAGATGGTGGGAGGGGAGTCGATGACTTGGCAGGAAGAGGAGGAGGAACCTCTGGGGAGGCAAGAGGTAGATGAGAGGCTCCCGGTATAAAGTGATCAGGGCACAAGGCCCCTGGTGAGGAACAAGAACCCAGAAAAGCCCTTGGCCGTTGCTGAGGCAGGTGAGAGGGCTCTGGCCCCAGGGGCTCCTTGGGCAAAGTCTCCACAGCAGACATGTTCTTTCTCAACAGAACCTGGAGGTACTGAGGTTTTTTACTCCTTGCCTCAGCCTGGGGGGCTCCAGGGCAGATGCTGCAGTTTTGCAGGGTCACAGCAGCTTCTCCAGGGCTCCGGGCGGCTTTAGGTGGAGAGAGCCCAGGTGTCCCTTCCACAGGAAGCAAGACCCCTGACGGTTTTGGAGCAGGTGGGAGAGGGAAACAGTCAGTGCAAATACCACCCCACCGCCAAGCCTTGAGTACCTCCTGCTATTTGAATGGGCTTCAACCTGACCATGTCTACTCCCTGGGAGCAGGGCTCATGTTCTGAGGCAGCTGGTGCAGCACCTGGAGTCAACAAGTTCTAATCCTGCCTCTGACTCTTAATAGCCATTTGACCACTGGCAAATCACCCAACCTCTGTCAGCCTCAGTTTCCTTATTTGTAAAAATAAGCATAAAAATAGGCACCCACCTCCCAGGCTTATTGTGAGGATAGAGAGAAATAATATCTATAAAACCTTAAAGCAGCAACGAATGTTAGTATAATTTTTCCTTGCCTTTCTGTGGATCCTCGGCACATTGCACAGGGTCTAGCACACAGTAAGTCAGAATAAATCCTTGTTGACTGCTGTTGCCTGACTAAACATGAAAGAGTTGGCTTTGGAGTCAAAAGGACCTCACTTTGAATCTCAGCTCTACCTGGCATGACCTTGGACAAGTCTCTTCCCCTCTCTGGGCCTCAATTTCTTCATCTCTAAAATGGGGGTAGGGGGTTAGACTCGATGGCCTCTGGGGTCCCTGCCAGCTCTAGGCCTTTGATCTTATCATCCTAAGTCACTTCCCCACCTTGCGCCTCAGTTTCCACATCTGTAAAATGGGGATGGGGGCTAGCCTTAATGGCCTCTGGGGTCCCTGCCTGCTGTGACAGTCTTTGACTCTAAGAAAAGGCAGATGACATGAGGAAGGAGGCCCAGGGGGAGGGTCTCACCTTGGCAGGAGGCACAGCAGTCCCCTGAAGCTGGACCAGGGTCAGCACAGGCTGGCTGGCAGGTGACCTTCTCACAGCTCACCTCTCCAAACTGTGTGAGCAGGAAAAAAACCAGTGAGCTGTCCTGCGCAGAGGAATGCCCTTCAGAACCTCTGCCCTCAGGCCTCCAGATCAAAATATTCCCACTTAAAGCAAGATAAACAGAACCACTCCAGCCCCTGCCCAGGAGAGGACAGCTAGCAGAGAACAGGAGCGAGAAAGGGTAGTCCGATGCAAAGCGAATTGGCTCTCAAGTCAGAGGACCTGGGATCAAATCATGCATCAAAGTATCACAGATTTAGAGCTGGAAAGGACCTCAGACCCCTCCCATTTTACAGATGGGGATACTGAGACTTAAGGTGGGAAATGACTTGCCCACACTGCTTTTAAAGGTAGGAGGCAGCATTGGAACTCAGGTCTTCCTTATTCCAAAACCAGTGCTCAACCCACTGAACCACCAAAAACTATCTCATGACCTTGGGGCAAGCTGCCTCCTCTCTTCAGGCCTCAGTTTCCCCATCTGTAAAGTAAGGCAGTTGGTCTAGATGACCTCTAAGGTCCCTTCTGGCTCTGAAATCTACGATCCATTTCAAATTAATCATTTCCTGTCATTCTGGGTTCCCAAAAGAAAGGGATGAGAAGGGTGGGAGTCAATAGCTTTGGGGGGGTGGGTAGAGAGACATAAAAAGGTCTAAGGAAGGAAGGACAGGCTAGGAATGTCTCTGGTGGGTCCTCTCCCCATTCACCTGGCAGACACAGCGAGTACAGGGCTCATTCTCCAGCAAGAACACCTGCCCATTGCCCACCTTCCTTCCCTCATAGTTACAGTCTGCAGAAAGAAAAAAGAAACAGGACCCATATGAGCAGCTGGTGCTCAGCCCAGAGCCCCAGAGCATTCCAATCCCATCACCATTCGGCTCCAGCCTGCCTTTCCAGCATCTCATACATCATTCCTGCTTGTGCATTCTACATTCTGATCACCTCCCACCTCTAGGCCTTTGCCTAGGCTGTGCCCATATCTAAAATGTCTAAACTCCTCCTTACCTCTGCCTCTTAGAATATCAAACTTTCTCCAAAGCTCATCTCAAATGCTCCTTCCTAGAAGAAGCCTTCCTTGATATTGTCCCCCCAATTTCTAGTACCCCCCAAAATAACTGTCTTCAGTTTGTATATATTTTAAGAGACCCAAAGACATGATAGATTGTCAGCCTAGGTGTCAGGAAGACCTGAATTCAGATGAGACCTCAGACATTTATTAGCTGTGTGACCCTGCGCAAGTCGCTTAACTTCTATTTGCCTTAATCCACTGGAGAAGGAAATGGCAAACCGCTCTAGTATCCTTGCCAAGAAAATCCCATGAACAATAGGGTCCGTGGGGTCATGAAGAGTCAGATACGACTGAACAACAACTTATTATACACACACACACACACACAGAGAGTTACACGTTTACCTCATGTGTATGTGCTATTTCTCCCAATAGAAGGTAAGCTCCCTGAGGGCAGGACTGATTTCCTTTTCGTCTCAGTACCTCACACCCTACCTGGCACATGATGTCTGATAAGTGAATGCTGAGAATGAATGAATGAGTGAATGAAGGAGCACAGAGGCGCCTGGTGGGGCTGCTCACTCACCGTGGCAGACAGGGCAGCATTCTCCCTCGGGGTGGAAGGGGTAGGTACAGGAAATGAGGCAGTCCATGGGAGAACAGGCCACGGAACCCAGCTACAGGACACAGAAACACACCAGGGCTTTCTAGGGAGGTTGTAGGGAGATCCCTGGGGATCATGGAGTTTAATAGAACCCTTCTCTCCACCCGTTTTACAGCCCGAGAAGCTGAGACCAAGAGTAAACGCCCCAGATGACCCAGGGAATAAAGGAGAACCGGGATTTGAACCCAAAGCCTTGGTGCTATTGGAACAGCCTGGGCAGGCTATGATCACAGAGAAATGGAGCTCCCATTCTGCTAAGAGACATAGGCCATGAGAAGTGGGGTGGGAGGTGGAGATGAGGAGGGGGAAGTATGAAACCCCTCCAAGGAAGGTTATATGCCACACCCACAAATACAGGGCCTCACTCTCTGTAAGAGGGAGTCGGACAACTGTTGGACAGCCTCAGGAGCTCTGCGAGGCCTTGGAGTCTGAGTTCAAGAGGCCAGTTGCCTGCTAAAGCTATTCCAGAAGGTGGTCATATATTGTGGGAGGTGGCCCTGAGGGGAAATCTGACCCTTTGCCCTTTTACAAAGGAGGGGAGGCAGGGAGTAGCTGGAGCCTGCGGGTGTCCGTAGAGGTCTAGACAGAGCTGACTTGGACCATGAATTAAAGGCAGGTCCGGAGCCATTTCCTGCGGATTGCCAGCATACATCTGCTGGGGTCAGCACTAATATTAGCCCATCGGCATTATCCTACAGCTGAGGGTCTAAAAATGGAGATGTGGCCGCAACCTCCCCCCATCCCATCCCCACCATCCGTCATACCAGACAGATGCAGCTCAGACAAGGATCCAGCACAGAAGGGAAGGTCTCGTTGTTATAGAATATTCTTCCTGTGTAGGTACAACCTGTGGGGGGAAGGGAGACAAAAAGGCAGAATCAAAGGGACCTTCTGTGACGCTCCCAGGAGTGTGTCCTTACAGATCTGGGCCCCACATGATGATGTCCATCTAGCTTGCCTCTCCAAATCCATTTCCTTGTTAAGGTTGGATTCCATTCTGGGTCTTGGTTTTTTTTCTTCCACTTGGTTTGTCAAGTCAATTAACCTCAGTTCAATTTCACAAATATTGTCAATTGCCTTCCATGGGCTTGACACTGGAGACAGAAAGACACAAATGAAACACCCCCCTGGCCACCAGAAGTTTCCATTCTACTGGAGGAAAATGACAGGACACAACTAGATACAAAGTATTTCCAAAGCAATACATAGGAAGTTCCAGAGGGAGAATATAATTACTTGGGGGATGGGGCAGGCAGAATCAGGAAAGGCTTCCTGTAGGAAGTAGCACTCTGAAGAAAGCTAGGAGTTCTAGGGGTAGAATCCAGAGCCCAGTGGAATAATCCTCTTCTTTCCCTTGAGTGGATACCCCCAGTTCAAGATCCACTGTGGAGGTGGCAGGGCTATTCACAGGGTGTGACATCATGGAACTCTGACCACCGTCTTCCCCCTCCCCACCTAGCCCCCACTCTTCTCTCTCCCTAATGCCCATCAGTGGGTCTTTAAAGGCTCTTCTATGTAGCTTTCCTTGAGAGCTCCAGCCCCAGAGACACTCTCCCACTCCTAATCACTCCCTCATCTTATTATCTGCATTGTACATTTTGCAGCTGGATGTTACTTAACTGGTCTTTTCACATGGCTCACTAACTATGTGCAAGTTCTAATTCCCCAACCTGGTTATGCGCTCAGGAGGCCACTGCATCCATCTCAAGGTGCTATCTAAATTCCAAGTTGAGGAACACCACGGATTGGTAATTAAGGTGGGACTTTTTTTTTTTACTGTTTTCTCTTTTAGAATGCTAAAGTAATCAAATGCCTTTGATTAAGTTTTGCTAGGTGCTAAGCCCCAGGCTCACACCCTTTTGCTGATTAGGTATGGAGCCTTCGGGCCCTAAGAAGTGTATATAAACTCAGAGGTTAGTGTTTTGTTTGGGGCTCTCACTTACTGTCCTGTGATTTGAGTATGATTTGACTAGATGAGACTCTGGATAGCCATTGTTAAGAGGCCCCCTCCACCCCGGCTTGAAAACCCAGATGTTGGTGCTTCTCTTTTTGGTAACTATGTATGTGATGTCTTGATCAGACAAAGCCTATCTGTTGAATTGTGTTATTTGCTCTGTTTATATTGTCTCTGTTTATAATTTCTGTTTGTATTTGCTCTGAAGTCCAAGGTGCTGGCTTTTCCCCCTGAACTAAGTGAATGATATATGTATGCTTAGTTAAAGTAAGATTATTAACCCTTAAGGTTGCTTTCCTTAGAAAAGCAGATCAAAGAATCTGTTCTGGCAGCTCTTCTGTGTGCTGGTGTCGTTGGCCTCACACAGCCACAGTAGCAGCAAGCCACGCTGTTGTTACACACCAATCCAGGCACTCAATAATTACAGGTTGGATTGAATGGAACACTAGTATCATGTAACATGGCGGCTGGATGGGACCTTGGTGATCACTTAGGTCAAACCCCTCATTTTACAGATGAGGAAATGGGGCGGGGGGGGGGGGATTGCCCAGACTTGCTTTAAAACTCCGGTCTTTGATAAGCTATTTTGATGGATCTGTAATCAACCCAAAAGCATTCATTAAGTGCCTACACTGAGACAAGGGCTAGGGATACAAAGAAAGGCCAAAAATATCCCAGCCCTCAGAGAGCTTACATTCAGGAGACAAAACAGAAATAACTAGCATACAACCAAGATACAATGCAGATTGGATGGAAGGTAGCCTTAGAGAGAAACGCTGACTCCCATGATCACCTCCACGAAGTGGGCACTCTCTCCACTGACACAGATAGCAGCCCATACTATGAAATTCTTGTCTATGTCCTTCTCGTCCTATGTCCTGTACAGTGGGACCATCCAAGACTCTGGGAGTCTTTCCCTAGTTCCCTTGACACTGTGTACCAGCCAATGGTAGAGCTGAGATGGCAGCATAGTGTCCTTGTATAACTACTGAATTTGGACACGGAAGATCTGAATCCAAGTCCTGCTACCTGATTGTATGACCTTAGGCAAGTCACTTCACTCCCTGGGGCTTCAGTTTCTTCACCTGTAAAGTGGGGACTCGATGGCCTCCAGCTCTATATCCAGGACACAGTGCCCGGTACCCAATAGGCGCTTAATAAATGTTTATTGGCTGGCTGCCTGGATGGATGTCCTTCAGTGTCCCTCCCGGCTCCATCATACTCCTGACTCCATGACCTTAGGTCTCCCCTCCTGACCCTATGCAATTAGGATGAGTTGTGTTCTAGAGCAGATTCGGGAAGCAGAGGACATCCCTTCTCCCTTACCTGCTGAACAGTCAGGGCAGCACTGCCCTGGGATCCGAATAGGATGTGGACAGGTCTCCACGCAGTCTGTCCTCTCACAGCTTACAGAACCATCTGCCTGAAAGAAGGAGGCACTTGACAGAAACCCCTGAGGTGGTGCCTGGAGCCAGGACTGGCTTTCTCACCACTCCACCCATTCAGAAAGAGGAAAGCCGCCTGCCAGTGGGGCTAGCACTGCTCCAGAAGGAGGCAGCTTGGATTCCAAACAAAAGAGAGAGCCAGAGATCACTGATCAAAGCTGGCCCAGCCATACAAGAGAAGGAGATCAAAACTCTGCCCCATAACAAAGCAGAATCCCCAAATCCCTCTCAGAAGGCAGATTGTTCCCAAACTGAACCAGAAGCTGAGGTCAGCCTGATTCATCGCCAACATTGGAGGACCCATTCACCCCAACCTTACACAGTACAGAAAACCCCTCTTTTATATATTGTTTCAACAGGAATGCAAGCTTTACCAAAGGACGGTGACCCAACACTGAAGAGGATCTTAAAAGTGCTTACCAATGCTTTGGGCAAACTGGCACTGAGGTTTGTGGACTCAGCTCACTAATAATGGCTTGGAAAGCATGCATAGTGATTGGTATCTCTCTTTTCAGGAGATCACAGCTCAAAGGAACCACAGAGGCAGGGGTAGGAACCTGCGGCCTCGAGGCCCAATGTGTCCCTCTAGGTCCTCAAGTGTGGCCCTTTGACTGAATCCAAACTTTTTGTTCTGTGAAGTTTGGATTCAAAGGGCCACACTTGAGGACTTAGAGAACCACATGGGGCCTCGAGGCCGCAGGTTCCCCACCCCTGAACCCCTTCGTTTTACAGATGACGAAACGGACTCAGGAAGCTCAAGTCACTTGCCCAGGGTCATAAAGCCAGAAGGTGTCAAAGGCAGGACTGGAACCCAGGTCCTCCTGAGGGCCAGGCCCACTCTCTACTACTGCACCACATGGCCTCTCGTGTTGATTTTTTTTCCCAACATAAGTATTTGGATAGATGCCCAACCTTCATTTCCTCAGATTTGATTTTACAGAATGCCCAGGGTCCTACCCTATTGCACCACAGAGTGACTGGGTAGCTATATAAGAGCTAATGGGATGGCAGCCTGAAGCCGGTAACAAGGGCAGGACCCTGGAGAAGGCCAGGTAACAGGCGGGAGCAGGAGCCTTGCTCTCTCTGGACCAAGCTGGGGAGAACAGGTAAAGCTGAGTGAGGTAGAACAGGTTGTCATTCACCTGGCAAATGCATAACTCACAGGGATCACCAGGGGACCAGATCTGTCCAATGGGAAATTCAATTCCATTGTCATCCAGAGAGCAGCCTGCCCACAAGGAAAGAAGCAAAAGACACTGAGGGTGAGAGAATGAATGGGGGAGAGTGGGAGGGAAGAAATGCACATGGAGGAGGATGGGTGTGCCAACGGGACTGGGAGATGACCAGAGCTAGCAAGTGTCCCATGGAAGCTTGGAGTTGGAAGGAAGACACCATCAAGTCCAACCTTGTTGTTCAGTCATTTCAGTCGTGTCTCACTCTCCATGACGCGCTTTGAGATTTTCTTGGCAAAGATACTGGAGCGGTTGGCCATTTCCTTTTCCAGCTCATTTTACAAATGAGGAAACTGAACCAAACAGGGCAAAGTGACTTGGCCAGGGTCACATAGCCAGTAAGTGTCTGAGGATGGATTTGAACTCAGGTGTTCCTGACTCCAGGCCTAGCGCTCTATCTATCCACTGTGCCATCTAGCTGACCCCTTTCCACATAAGAACCTTTAAATACTTGAAGATGGTATGTTCCTCTCTCTATCATGACCGCCAAGTCTTTGTTCCTGCAGGTAAAACTTTCCCAGTTCCTTAATCCAATCTCATCTTAGTTGAAGACCAAACCATATGATGGCAGAAGGAACTGGGTATATTTGACCTGGAGAAGAAAAGCCTCAGGGGGACACATTCTCTATCCTCCTATATTTGAAGGATTCCTATGTGGAAGAGGGAATAGATTTGGTCTGCTTGGCCTCACAGGGTAAACCTAAGAGCAATGGGGAGAAGTCACAGAGGTAGGTTTCAAGTCAATATAAAGAAAATATTCCCTTATCATTAATAATAATGTAATTTACATAGTGCTTAGCACTGTGCCAAGCACTTTATGATTAGATAATCTCATCTGGTCTCACCACAACCCAAGCAGGTAGGTGTTATTTCTACATTTTAGAGATGAGGAAACTGAGGCAAACATAGATTACTTGGGGGTCACACAGCCAGTAAGTGCCTAAGGCTGGATTTGAACTTAGGTCTTCCTGACTCCTGGGCCAGTGCTCCATCCTACTGTGCCAGCTAGTTCATAAGAGCTATCCAAAAATGGAATGGGCCTTCCATGGAGGAAGCGAGTTCCCCATCCCTGAAGGTCAGAGCCCAGATGAGGCTATTGTAACAATCACCCATGTGTCAGGACAGGGCACTGAATTAAATCCTGGAATCACAGAATCTCTGAGTTGAAAGAGACCTCAGAGACCATCTCTTCTACAAGTGACCATCTCATCTTTGCCTGAAGACTTCAAGTCTGTAGGCCACTGAAAACCCCAAGTCTTTTTCAGATGACTCGCTATCTAGCCACACTTCCTCCATCTTATATGAGTGAAATTGACTGTTCGGACCCTGCTACAGGACTTTACATTTATCCATGTTGAATTTCATCTTGTTAGATATGGGCCAGTGTTTTAGCCTGTCCAGATCTGTCTGCATCTGGGCTCTCATGCAAATGGCCTCTAAGGTCCCTGCCAACCTTGAGATTCTCAGATTCAGCCCAGGGCACAGGGGAGTGGGGAGAGGAAGGAAGGGTCTCGGGGCCATCCTTACCTGACACTGGTGTTGGCTCTCGGCAGGTGAAGCAGCACTGGCCCGGCCCCAACTGCCACTCCTCTCTTGGACAGTCCAGCTCTGGGCAAGGCGTGAAGGAACACTGAACTTCCCCGTTCTGTAAGAGACAGCAACAGACGGTAGCTTCCACAGTTCTTCCTGCAGGCTATTATAAGGGTGGGGACTGAGAGCCAGGTTCTGAAATCAACCTCACTCTCTGTTTCTCATCCTTTGTCTTGACCACACAGATGGAAACCTCCGCCACCAACAACCAAATGACATGGGTTTGTGGGGAGAGTGAGAGAGGAGGGATGGAGCTGTCATCATCCCCTACACGGCTTTAGTCACCCACCTTCCCCCAGGAGAGCTGTTAGGGAGCAGGGCCAGCCACCTCCCTACCTGGCAGACGCAGCTGGTACATTCGTCCCCATCCCCACTGAACTCGGCCCCCTCTGGGTAGAATCGGCCATGAAAATAGCATCTCACTGCAAAGGAGAAATGTATGGAGTCCTCTGCATGGCAGCAGCAGCTCAGGAAGGGGAAAAGATGGGGCATTGTGGGAGGGCAAGGGCCCGCTGCCAGCCAGCAGCTAGAGCCCATGGGTTCTGACTCCAAGGTCAGTCTGGCTTCCACCAGACAATGGGGCCTTTCAGCAGAGGAAGTGACTTGTCCAAGGCCACAGCCGCTCTAATTGCCCAGAGTCCAATGGAGCGTTAGCTCTGCCCAGTCCTCATGAGATCAGGGCATTGCCCAAATGGCAAGTGTATCCTGTCAAACTGCTAAAGTCACACCAGCTGCTTGTCGCATCATGGAAAGGAAAGCCAAATTAAAAAAAAATGGTTTGAAAGCCCATCAGTGGGGGAGGGAACAGCCCCCTCTGCCCGGGTGCTGCTCCCTCCTGGCCTAGCCTAGTGGCCTTTCCACTTTAAATACACACCAATGTCTACAATGTCAAGAATCCCATCTTCAGATTGGAAAATATTTGTGGCCAGGATTGGGTGGAGGCAGAGAGAGACCAGTAAGTCAAAGAAACTTACCTGGAATGCAGGGGCAGCAGTCAGATTGTGGAGGGGTCAGGCAAGGACCTGGAGGACACTCGGGAGCGATGCACGACACGTTCCCAGCCTGAGAGAGCCAGAAAGAGGTGTGTGTGTGTGTGTGTGTGTGTGTGTGTGTGTGTGTGTGTGTGGTGTGTGTGGTGTGTGTGGTGTGTGTGTGTGTGTGGTGTGTGTGTGTGTGTATGTGTGTGTGTATGTGTGTGGTGTGTGTGGTGTGTGGTATGTGTGGTGGGGGGAGCTGAGTGAGGAATAGACCCAGGGATTTTCCTGGGTCAAGCCCCTGCTTTTTTCTCCTCTCCATGACATCCTGCCTCCTGCCCATGTATAATGCCTCTTGACCAACTAGAATCTTCAGAATATTGAGAGGCATGCAGGCGGGCATGCCCACTGGCTTCCCCCCAAATCCATTTATTAGTGAATTTCATTGTGCCAACTGCCCCCGACTCATGAGACAATACACTTCTGCACACCAACTGGGCCAGAAAGTGAGCAGACGTACTTAACAGGAAACCTTCCCCATAGGCCCAGTTGGGGTTACAGGTCCACCATACTCCCAGTGTTTACACGCTGACTCCCTTATTACATTGGCAAATATTTTGCCTGGAGAGAGATCAGCCTCATTGGCTGGAGGTTTCCTCAGGAGTCTTCTCCCCCTCCCTTCCTAACCAGATGGATTGTGTTTGCTGGTTAACTCTTTTCTGCCCACTGAGGGCATCCCTGCCTCAGAGGACCTGGAGAAGGAGCCCTCCTCCCAGCGGGGCTAACCCCACCCTGGCATGTTTCCATACTGGAGTCTCAGAGCCTCATCTGTGGCAAGATGGAGAGCCCACCCTGTGCTGAGCCAGCTCATGCCCTTTCCCCTTTAATGTTCTGGGCCTCCTAGGATTCCCCAGAGAGCTAAGGAAACAGCCCTTGGGGGATGGATAGGGAAGGCGACATACTTACGAGACAGACGCAGACAGTGCAGTTCTCATTGGAAGGGGAGAACACATCCCCTTCAGCTCTGGAGAAACCATCATAAAAACAACCTGGAGAGACAAGGAGGAAATGGAGCCGGCCAGGGCTAGTCCGCCCCAAAAGGGGAAAGGGGAAAGGCCCTGATAAGCTTTCCTACCCTCATGGCCCAGTGAAGAAGGGACCCCTCCAGTGACTTGGATCGAAGAAAAAGTAGGCTCAGAAAACTTGGAAAGAATCATCTATCAACCAACGTGGAACTCATTAAGCCACATCCCCCAAGGGTTAGCCATGCTGGCACCAGAAGGGACCTCCTGCACATGCTGCAGAGCGTGGTCTACACACAACCCTCCTTCCATGAGGCAGGGGAGAGGGGATGCACTTCCATGTTGGGCTAATGAGGACCACAAGTGAGGCAGAGGCAGGGGAAGCCACACCTGGGCCTCAGGACACACACGAACACATGCACACGCACACACACACATACATGCATGCACACATGCGTACACACATGCACACCTTCCCATATCTCCCACACACACACCTTCCCATATCATACACACACACACACTCACGTACATACACATGCATGCACACATACAGATACACCCTCCCATATGTCTCACACACACACACACACACACACACCCTTTTCTCCTTGGGGGCGAATCCAAGGCAAGCTTCCTTGTCCCAGTGTCCCACACGCCTCCTCCCTATATCCTCAGCTCACTGCTCAGCCCTCTCAGCTGCAGCACAGAGACAGCTGGCCTTAGAGTCAAGAAGACTTGGGAAATCTCGGGAACTCACCACCTCTGAGAACCTCACCTTCCCCGTCTGTAAAGTGGACAGAATAATGCCTGCCATTCCTATGGGAATGCATTGGGTTTGCCAAATGAGAGGCCGTGGGATGCAATGGAAAGAAAGAGTGTGGAATTTGGAGTCAGGGGATTTGGGCCTGAATCACAGGGACAGAGATTAAAGCAGGAGGGACCCCGGAGGCCATTAGTGCAGGCCTTCAAGGCCTTGGTTTTACAGATGAGGAAACAGGCCAAAAAAGAGTCAGTGACCACACAGCCAGGAAGTGTCTGAGGCTGGATGTGAACCGAGGTCTTCCTGACTAGAGGTCCCATTTGCCATCTGCTCCTCCACCCTGCTGCTTAGCTCTCTGACCTTCTCTCTGCCTGGGTCTTCTGCCATACAAAGGGGGTAAGGGGCTGGATAGGATAGCCTATGTGGTCCCAGAGGCTCAAGTCCCATGATTCTCTGACTCTCAGAAGCTGGAAAAGTGACTAACAATAACTGGCATTGACCTAGGCCTTAAGATTTACAAAGCGTTTTCTCACTTGACCCTCCCGACAGCCTGGTGAGGAAGGGGCTATTATCGTGGCCATTTCAAAGATGAAGGGACTGAGGCTCAAGCAGGTTAAGGGACTTTGTGATTCAAGTCTGAGATGGGATTTAACTCCAGGTCCTGTTTCCTGATTCCACGTCCAGCATTATTGAGAGGGAGGCAGGATAGGCCGTGGGGGGCGGGGGAGGCTTGGCCCCACCAAAGGTAGCTCCCTTTGAGCCGGTCCTCACCTGAGCAATCAGGACAGCACCCACCATCTTGGGAGGGCAGAGGGTGAGAACAGATGGCTTTACACCTCATTTTCTCACAGGTGACCTTACCATCCTACAACAGGAAACACCAGTTACCACCCAAGCCACTGGCACAGAAAAGCACCAGGGCTGAATGAGACAGGGCCCTGGCTGCTTGCACCCACCTGGCACCCACAGTGCGAGCAGCCAGGCTTGGTCCAGCGGCTCCCATGCTCATGGATGGTTCCTTGGTGCCAGCAAGGGGAAGGCGCCAGTGAAGGCCGAGAGGTCGAGGGGCCCCTGGGAGGGGAAGGGGTCCTCGTTGCCTCTCCATGCAGGAGCGAAGGGGGCAGCAGACCTGCCAGCGTAGACGGCTTCACCATTCTCCCGTGGGAGGAGGAACCGGGAGACGGGGTGGCCACTGGAGCTGAGGATGTCAGGGACCGAGCAGAGGTGGAGGAGGGAGGCAGTGCTGAGGTCAGCATCAGGAGAGGAGTCGTTTTGATTACTGGTGGGGGGCCAGGTGCTCGGGATGGAGGGCCGTGGCCAGGAGGCAGGGCGGGCAGGCCGGACTCTGGAAAGAGTAGGAGCATCTTTGGGGGGTGCTGGAGAGATTGGAGGATCCCTGACGGGGCGAGCACAGCCTTTGGAAATGCTGAAAAAGAGAGCACCGGGGAATCAGCTCCCCGCAGGTGGAAGGAATCAGGCTCCCGGAGCGCAGAGATTGCTTCACAGAATCTCAGCATTTCAGTCAGGAGGACACCTTCGGCCTTCTAATCTAACCCACACCCAGCCCATGGCCAACCTGCTTAGTACTTAGACCTCCAGGGAGGGGGACCCACCGCCCCTCAAGGCCACGCATCGCACTGGGAGAGAGCTCCAAGTGAGAGGAAGTTTTTCTGGGCCTCTCTCTAGTCTCCTCCAACTATTCCTTATCAGCCTACTGGAACCAAGCTAACCCCGCTGCCGCAGGAGAGGGCTTCAAACATGACAGACTGTCCTACATCCCCTCTGAGACTTCTCTTTAGGAAAAACTTCCCTACGTTCTAAGTCGGGGTCCATGATCTTGTCTTTTCTTTTTGATAACTATTCCCGAGTATTTCCTTTTTTATTTATTTTTTTTTCTTTTCTTTTATTTTCTGTACTCAAAAACATCATCCTGAGAAGGAACCCGTAGGCTTCCAAACAAGTGCCATCCCTCCTTGCACGTGGCTGCCCTCCACATGGACAGATAGCTACCCTGCTGCCCTGAGTCTTCTCTTACATATTTCACTGTCGTTTCCCACCATTGCAATGGAAGTTCTTTAAGAGTTGGGATTGTCTCACCCTCTCCAAGAGGCTGCCAGGTGGTGCAGAAGATAGTGTTACGGAAAAGAGTTAGGAAGACCCGAGTTCAAATCCTACCTCTGACAATTACTAGCTCTGTCACCCTAGGCAAATTGCTTAGCTTCTCTGTGCCTCGGTTTTCTCATCTCTAAAATGGGAGGGAGGAGGAGGCCAACTCAACTTTCTCTAAGGTCCCTTTCCCCCAAATCTATGATTAAACATCCCCATTTCTTTCAGCCAGTCCTCAGAGAGCATGGTATAGATCAGGCCCTTTGCTAACCTGCTCACCCTCCTAGTCGATTTTACCAATAAAGAGGCCAGTACAGGGATTGGTCCTAAGAAACAAAACCTCTTCCAATTCCCCCAATTCTTTGTCTCTGTCTCCTCCCCCTTGATCTCCTCAAGAACACTCCCCCCACACCAGCTCCTACAGCTGGTACACCAAGAAGCAGGACAGGAGGAGGAGGAGGAGGAGGAGAGGGGAGGAAGGCCAGCCACTTTCCTGGGCTTCCCACCGACCACTGCCTCTTCCCAGCTGAGAGCAGTACAAAGGGCATTGGCCCTACAGGTCACTGGGCTAATGCCTCACTGCCCTCTGGGATAGAGCCACCCTGGGAAGGGAGAGAAGGAGGGAGCAGGGAGGGTAGAAACAAGGGGGAAGGAGGAGCTCAAGAGATCCATAGTGGAGAAAGTGAGTGAAGGGCAGCAGCTTAGCTCACGGATAGAGGAGAGACATTTTTTAAAAACAGAGCCAATAAGCATTTATTAAGAGCTCACTATACGCTGAGCTCTGTGCTAAGCTCTAAAAGACCAGTAATAAAACATTTTTAATTTTTTAAAAAGAGAAAACAAAAAGTTCGGAAAGAGTTGCAAACAGAAGGGTGATTCTGTTACTACCTGGTTAAATTTGTTACCCTTTTCTGGAAAATACTGGGTAAGGAAGGTCAAGGTTTTATAAATAATCCTCTCCTTTGTGCTTTCTTATGTGTTGAAATCTTTAAGTTCATAATTTTTAAAAAAAAATAATTTTAAAAGAAAGGGAAGAAAAAAGAAAAGGAGGAATGAAGAGGTGAGGAAAAGGGGGAAAGAGAAGGCATTTAATGGAAATATTTTAGAAATAAGAAGGAAACGGGCAGCAGTAGATAGAGTACCAGCTTTGGAATCAGGAGGGACCTGAGTTCAAATCCAACTTCAGACACTTAATAGTTGTGTGACCCTGGGCAAGTCACTTAACTCTGATTGTCTCAAAAAAAAAAAGAGGGAAAAAGAGAAAAGAGATGGAGGAAAGGAGAGAGATGATGAACAAACAAGGAATTAGAAAAGACGAAGTTCCCTAACTCTTGGAATTTTCTAAATCACAAACCCCAGAGGCAAGAAGAGCCTCAGAGGCCGGTGAGTCCAACCTGTGTATGAACAATAATCCCTTGAGATGTGCCCCACACTCCTCCCGTGGTCTGGAGAAGCTGACGGAACCCTTCTCACAATGTTTTTTAAACGCGCAGGATTACAAAGGAAAACTATCATATCGAAATACAGCTAGCAAAATTTTTTTAAGAAATATTCACAGACCACAAGTAAAGAACACCTGCTTCTACCAAATATCTGACAAATGGCCATCCAGCACTCGGCACAGTGATTGGTACATAGTAGGTGCTTAATAAATGCTTGTGGATTGGTGGGGTCTTCTAAGTCATTCACTCAAGCCACAAGCATTTATTAAGCACCTATTGTGTACCAGGTACTGTGCTAGGCCTGACACATATAGTAGGAACTCAATAAATGTTTCTCAGTTGATTAATTGATACAAGCAAACAAAAATGAAAGACTCCCAGCCTTTACGGAGGTTTCATTGTCCTTACAAAGTCCTTTGTGACTTCAAGCCTCCATCTTGGGTCCAATTTCTACCTCAAGTGCCTACTTCTGCCTGCTGGGTCCAGACAGAGCAAGCTAATCTGCCTTCCACCTAACAGGCCTTCAGAGATCTCAGGAAGGGGATGCTCACCCTCACAGGATGCCCTGTCTGCACTCAGGCGGAAGCCAGCCCGGCAGGCACAGCGGAAGCTCCCCACGGTATTCTGGCAGGAGTGATGACAGACACGCCTCTCCGGGGGTCGGCGACATTCGTTCACATCTGCAGAAGACCCGCCCCCCCATGTATCCACGGAGGTTCATGGCCCGGCACAGGACTTCCCAGCAGGGCCCCCCACTGCTCCCGACCACTAAGGGACCTTTCTTCCCGCCCTGCCACAGGCTGGAGACTCGGAGGATCCTGTTCCTAGTCCCCTTCCCCACCCCAGATGGCCGGCAGTGGGCTGGGCCCTCACTGCTGCTGGTCAAGCCTCACCAAGGCGTTGGATGCTGCCCAAACAGCTATCCCTACACCCCCTATATTCATCACCATGTCCTTAAAGGGTAAGCAGGTGGTACAACAGATAGAGGACCAGGCCTGGAGTCAGGAGGACGTGAGTTCAAACCCAGTCTCAGACGCTAGCTGTGTGACCCTGGGCAAGTCACTTGACCTTAACCTCTGTCTGCCTCAGTTTCCTCATCTGTAACATGGGGATAATGATAGTACCTACCTCCCCGGGTTGTTGTGACGGTCAAATGAGCTTATCACTGCGAAAGGGTCGGCAGCGCCTGGCACATGGTATGTGCTTTTAAAAGCTAGTTACTATGCGTCTGGGATACAACAGGCATGTCAAAAAAACAAACCTTCCCCCTACACAAATCTGACCACAGCCCCATGCTCTTCTCTGAGTTCACCGGGGTCAAAGATTCTGAGCTGGACAGACCCTCAGAGCTCACTAAGTCCAATCCCAGCATGCTTACAAAGGAGAAACCTGAGAACCCTAGGGAGTTGGTCAGAAAAATCCCCAAGGTCACATAAGTAGTGAGGAGATACAGCCATTGGAAGAGGCTGAGGGGAGGTCCCTGAACCTGGTGAGATGGGATCTGAAATCCCAGCTTTGACACTTACTCTCTGCGTGACCCAGGGCAAGTCACATAATAATGACATTCAATTTACAAAGCACTTTACATATCTCTTTGGATTCTTAGAACTAGTCTGTGAGGCAGATTCTACAGATAAAGACAGTTAAGTGACTTGCCCAGGGTCACACAGCCAGAAAATATTTGAAGCTGGATTGGAACTCAAGCATTCCGAACCTCCAGTCTAGCCCTCTGGGCAGTGCACGGCCTCTGTGGTGCTTTCCTCTGACAGTGCTAACAACCCCAGAAGGGAATTTTAAAATCCCCAAGTTACTGAAAACAGGGATCCACTCTGAGGCAGGACTGTCTGCAGCATGGCTGGGATCTTTTCAAGGACAAAGGACCCAGCCTCCAGCTCCCTCATCCAGCCTGTGACCCAAATGGAGCCAAGCTCAAGGCCAACCACGGGTGGGGGTGGGGGGGGGGGTGGAAAGGAAAGGAGGTGGTCTCTCTCTGAGGTTCTTTAGGCTGCTCGTGCATTGAAAAACACAGGGCTCACGACTTCTCTGACCCAGAGGAGTCTGATGCGTAATGCCCATCAGCAGGAGAGCCAGCAGGCTCAGGAATACCAGAGCTGAGGAGCAGTGTGGGAGCCAGTCTGGGCAAAGGATGGGATGAAAGTTATCAAAGGCCAGGGACTCACAGATTTTGGGCCTTATGGGTCATTCCGTCCAATTCCCTAAGTTTATTTCTTTGGCTTTTTTTCTGAAGTTAATAAACTCCAAATCAAATGAGCTTTATATAAATGTAAAACTGAAGAGAATTGCACATGAAAATAGGAATCTCCTCCTTACCAACCTTGCTTTTTCTTTTTAAAGTAAGTAATAAATTGAATATGTAGCTTGCAATAGCATCCTGTTTCTTTTGGATTCCTTCTAGTTTTCTGTTCTCGTCTTATTTGGGGGAGGGGAGGGCAGATTCAATCCGCCCTACCCCCACCTTCTTCCACTCAGTCGTTTGCATGGTGTCTCCTTCACTGGACTGTGAGCACCTTCAGAGCAGGGAGGGTATTTTTGCCTTTCTTGGTATGGCCAGCACAGAGCCCAGCACATAGTGAAGGCTTATTCTTCCCTGTCGCTGGGACTCAGCCCCGATTTACCCGGTGAGTGAAAGCCTCAAGGAAAGCCGTGGCAATCCCCTTTGCCCCACCAAGCCTCACCTACGCAGGAGTGCCGGTTACCATGGAGGTAGAAGCCTGTTCGGCAGGAGCACCTGTAGCTGCCAATGCTGTTCTGGCAGCCCTGCTGACAAGGGACCCCCATGCACTCATCGGTGTCTGAAAGGGAAAGGCACAAGAATGTCAAAATCGCATCCAACCCAAACACTGGCTGCCTATGTGAAGAGCCGTAACCAGGGCAGGCAGCCACGGCTCTGTCCAAGGCACTGATCTCTGAAGGGGCTCACTTCCTCGGAGGCAGTCCATGCCTTTCAGTCCTTTGCCAGCCCATGTAAGGAGTGGGGAGGAGTGACCAGGTTTTATGGAGGTCCAGGGAGAAAGAACAGAAGGCACGCAGCCCCCTCCACCTGCTCAGACTGCCTTCCCATTAGCTATTTTTGTTCTAGGTTTAAAAATTTCTGGTTACCCCTCTGCCCACATAGTCTAACCTTTGGGGATGCAAAGAAAAAAGTGGAACACAGGGCCTGCCCTCGAGGAGCTTCCATTTGGTTTATGTTCTTATTCCCAAAGCCAGCACTGGCTCAGGCCCCCCACTCCAGTCTATCCTCCTCAAAGCTGCTAAAGCAATTTTCCTTAAGCATAGGACTAACCATGCTACTTATGCCTCTACTCAGTGGCTCCCTCCCATTTCTAGGATCAAAGATACACTCCTCAGCTTAGCCCAACCAGCTTTCCAGCCTCATTATACATCACTTCCCTTTCTGTCCCACACAGTCCAGACAAAGTGGCCTTCCCCCTGCTCTTTACACACACGACTCAATCTCCCATCTGTATGTCTTTGCACTGGCTGGGCCCCACACCTGGATTGCTCTCCCTCCTCACCTCTGACTCAGAATCCCGGCTTCTTTTAAGACCACCCGATGGGAGACGCCTGAGTCCCCAGGTGCCAATTCCTCCCCCTCCAAGGTGACCTTCCACCTCCTCTGTCATTAGCTTGTATTACTGAGGTAGGTGCTTGTTTCCCCACTTAGAGCTTGAGCTCCTCAAGGGCAGGGCTGTCTTTGCTTTTGCTTCATATCCTCAATGCTTAGCACATATTAAATGCTTCACGAATGCTTGCTGACTGATTGATCGGCAAGGCTCCAAAGGGCAGAACCAAGGCCAGGGGTCAGAACAGAGGGACAGACTTGGCTCGATGCCAGGGAACACTTCTGACCAATCGGGGTATCCCAGAGTGAAGAGGCGCCCTTGGAAGTGCTGAGTCCTTCAGGAAGTACTGGCCATCTTCCAGGAGAGGCCGTCTCTTAGGAAGGTCATTGAGGGAATTCAACCCCTTACAATCTGGCTTCCAATCTCATCCATCGTTCCACTGAAACTCCTCTCTCCAAAGTCACCAGGGATCTCCTGACTGCTTAGTCCAATGGCCTTTTCTCCATCCTCATCCTCCTTGCCTTCTCTGCAGCCTTGGACACTGTTGGTCACTCTCTGCTCCTTGATCCTCTCTTCTCTAGAGGTGTTTCGGGACACCCCTCCTTCTCTCCTGGTTCTCCTCCTCCCTCTCTGACCGCTCCATCTCTGCCTCCTTCGCTGGATCCTCCTCCAGATCCCTCTAACCATTGGTGTCCTTCAGGGCTCTGTCCTGGGCCCTCTTCCCTTCTCCCTCTAGACTGCTTCACTTGGGGACCTCCTCAGCTCCCATGGATTTAATGACCATCTCCATGCTGTCGCCTCTCAAATCTGCCTCTCCTGCCCCAGGCTCTCTGCTGACCTCCATCCTTGCCCCTCCAGCTGCCTTTCAGACATTCTGAGCTGGACATCCACTAGACGCCCTAAACTCAACATGCCCAAAACCGAACTCATCGTCTTTCCCCCTGAACCTTCCCCTGTCCCACTTTTCCTATTACTGTAGAGGGTAACACCATGTTCCGCATCCCTCGGGCTGACAAGCTAGGTGTCATCCTAGATTTCTACCTTCTCCCCCTGCCAATATCTACGCTGTTGCCAAAGCCTGTCATTTCCACCTCTGCAACATCTCTTGAATATGTCCCCTTCTTTCCTCTGCCACTGCCAGTACCCTGGTGCAGACCCTCATCACCTCACACCTGGACTATTGCAATGGCCTGCAGGGGGGTCTGCCTGCTTCACTCCAATCCATCCTCCATCCAACCCCACCACGTAAACTCCAGGGGCTCCCAGGTGCCTCAAGATGGATTTTTTTTTCGGCATTTAAAGCCTTTCATCACCTCTCCCCTCCTCCCTTTCCAGTCTTCTTACATCTTCCTCCCCAACACATCCGCTTGGATCCAATGACACTGGCCTTTTCTGACTGTGTTGATTTCCCAGCTCCGGGCCTTCCATCTCCCATGCCCAGAATGCCCTCCCTCCTCATCTCTGCCTGCTGACCTCCCTGGCTTCCTTTAAGTCCCAACTAAGATCCCACCTTCTACAGGAAGCCTTCCCCAAGCCCTCTTAATTCCAGTGCCTTCCCTCTGTTAATTACTTCCTCTTTATCTTGTGTGTATTTATCTGTCTCTCTCTTGTCTCCCCCATTAGATTATAAGCTCCTAGAGGGCAGGGACTGTCTTTTACCTCTTTGTATCCTACAGCACCGGTCACATAGCAGGTGTTTAATAAATGGTTGTTGCTTGCTTGATCAATTCAAGCATCCCAGGAATAAACAAGATGACTTCTGACTTTGATCTCAAAGCTGAGCTTCCATGACTCCCTCCCCAACTGCTATCACTAGCAGAGCCTCCTGGAAAGTGGGAGGCTCTTCTCCCCTTCAATCACCCCATTTCCCTCCTTGGAGGTCATACCTCTCCTCGAGCTCCTTTCAGCCCTCTCCTGACTTTGCTCTTAGGCGAACACCGTCCTCCCTCCCGCTCTCTCCTCAGCCTTCCCGGCTGGGCCTCGGGGACAATTTCCACAGGTCCACCCGAGCTCCCACGCTTCTTCTTTGGGGTACTCACCCTGGCAGCTGTGTCGGTCAGCAGAAAGCTGCATCCCTGGCCCACATTCACACACAAAGCCTCCTTCCGTGTTCACACAGAGGCCCTCACAGGAGGAGCTTAAACATTCATCAATGTCTGGGAAGGAAAAACAACACAGGGAGTTTGTGGCCTTCGGGAAAATCTTCCGACAGGTAAGAATGAAAACATGGACCTCCAAGATGGATTCAAAGAATCCAGAGCTGCCAGGGTCCTAGAGACAGATAAAGTTAAGTGGACTCTGGACTAGCTGAATGAGAAAACCAAAGGTGGAGAAGAAAGTCTCTGGTGGAGTGCCCCAGGGATATATACTTGTCCCTGGGATTGCAACATTTTCATCAATGACTCGGATAAAGATATAAACAAAATGCTCATCAAACTTGCAGACGACAATGCCCTTAGAATATAAGTTCCTGTATCCACATCCGGAGAAAGAACTACGGAGTCTGAATGCAGATGGAGGCAAACTATTTGCACTCTCTCTCTCTTTCTTTTTTGGTTTTGTTTCTTCTTTTTCATAGCTCATTCCATTGGTTATAATTCTTCTTTACAACTTGACTACTGTGAAAATAAGTTTAGTGTGAAGGTATATGTAGAACCTACATTGGATTACATGCCGTCTTGGGCGGGGTGGGGAATTTGGAGCTCAAAAACTTGTGGAACTGAGTGTTACAAACTAAAAATAAAAAAATAAATTTAAAAAAAAAATTTAAAAGAATGCAAGCTCTTGGAGGGCAAGGGCTGACCTTTGGTATCTACAGCAGCAGGACTTAATATAGGCACATAATAAGTGCTTAACAAATGTCCCTTGATTCATGATTCAGTCATTCATGATACAAGACCAGGAGGGATCACTGACGCACTCTGCTGTTACAGAACCGAGAATTCCAAGTTTCTCAGAAAGCTACGTACAACGTTAGACTGAACCGAACTGGGGGAATGTGACATGAAATAAATGATCCAGAGCTGGAAGGGACCCCAGGGGCCATCTTGCTCAATTCCCTCACTTTACAGATGAAGAAACTGAGGCTCAAAGGGGATGTGAAAACCTCGGTCTCAAAAGAAGCAGAAGATGGGGGAAGAATGGTCTTCCTAGGAGGCCTTGGTTTCCTTGCCTTGGAGGTCTGCAGACAAAGGCTGGATGACCACTTGTTGAGAATGTTGTAGACGGTATTTCTTGGGTTGGGCTAGATGGGCTCTGCGGTCCCTTCCAACTCCGGAAATCTGCCATTTTAATGAAAGCCCTACCTCCTCATCTGTAAAACGAGGTGAACTCACTCTGCCAGGTCACCCAGGTACTAAGTGGTACAGCTGGGATCTGACCACAATTCATCTAGCCGCCAGCCCCGGCACTCTTTCCACTACATCACGGAAACCAACCCCCAGACATTCCTACGCCCACACGGCCAGCCACACGGCAGGCGAAGGAAAACACCCACCCACCAATAAAATAAGCTCATGCAAGGTCAGGGACATACTCAGATGGAAAGTCACACACTTGCTCTCATAAAACCACAGGAATCGTGCACCACATCAAGACGCGAGAGAAATGATCCACAGACACAGAATTTTAAGGAAGGACTAACTCTGCTCACAAAATGTCCGAGCTGTGAGGAGGTCACCTCATCCGACCCCTTCCTTTTATGGAGAAGGAAACTGAGTCCCAGAGAAGGCCAGTGAGTTTCCCCAAATCATAGCAGGAGTAAGGGGCAGAGTAGGGCCGCAGGCCTAGCCCCTCTGACTCCAAGTCCGGTGATTTCCCACCAGCATCATAGAAGAATTCATTCCAATGTTGAACTGAAATCAGTTCTCCTATCATTTCTACCCATTATTCCTTCTTCTGCCCTCCAGAGCCAAGCAGAGAAAGGCTAGTCCTTCTTCCACAAGAAAACCCTTTAAATGATTTTAAAACAGCTATTGTGTCTTCCCTCCCTCTCACTAATTCTATTCATCAAATAAAAAATCCCCAGGTCTTTCAACTGTTCCTCTCATACGGCAGGATTGAGTTCCTTCACCAATATGGTAGCCACCTCCTCTGGACCTTTTCTAGCTGGTGAACCCAGGACTTCAGATGAGGTCTAACCAGGCCAGAAGACCATGGGACCAATGCCTCCCTTATTCTAGACACATGGAATGTTTATGGCATCTATGAACATAGCTGAACACAACATTAGTGTTGGGGGACAGTGACATTACTGACTCATTTGGATCTTAGCGTCTCTTCCACATGAACTGATGCCCAGTCATGTGTTTGTGCTATTGATTATTTAAACCTCAGTGTGACTTGACATTGATCTCCATTCAATTTCATCTTGTTGAATTCAGCCCATCCTTTGAGTGTAACCCCTTCCTCACTCTGCTCCACTGGAGTTGGGAAAGAAAGGGAGAATGAACCACGCACCCTAGAGCTTATGAAGGCTTACAATCTGAAAAGTTAGAACCAGAGCAAAAACTTAAGAGGGGAAAAGATTGGGAAGATTGGCAAGTGGAATGGACATCATGAAATAAGTCTCTCTCCATGTCTGGGCCTGCCTTTGAACACACTCAACCACTCCACAAGTAATGGAAGGTGAACAAGTCCTTCTACCTCTCTTGGCCTCAGTTTCCCCATTTGTAAAAGGAAGAGGTTAGACTAGCTGGCCTCTCAATGTTCCTCCCAGCTCTAGAGCTACAATCCTCAGATACAAAGACATTTCTTCTCTCTGGCCTCAGTTTCCTCATTTGTAAAATGAAACATTTAGATGGCCTCTGAGGTCTCTTCTACGGCTAGAGTTGTAAGTCTCTGATCGTACGAGAGGAAAGGAAAGAGGAAGCCACCAAATCCACAGCACTGTCCCTTCTTCACCTCCTCCTGTGAGTCTCTTCTGGGCTGCTGGAGAGAGGAAACCATAAGTTCTAGGACATACAGCTGAACCAGACCCTAGGAGATATCTCCTCTCTCGCAAATTATGAAGAGTGTCTTGCCCCAAATCCCAGTGGATAGTGAGCAGCAAAGATGGTCCTCTGGCTGGAGACCCAATGCTCTTTCTTCCACACACCTCCTGGGAAGGCATTCTGCTAACATTCTTACCTGTACATTTGATGCCAATGGCTGTTTCTATCATGGAGAACCCCACAGGGCAGACTCGGGCTACCTCTTGACAGCCTCCATGGTTACAGGCCAAGTCACAGCCATACTCACCACATGGTCCTGGGGTTTCTGAATGAAAACATTAGTAACATGAGAATAATAACAATGACCACAGGGCAGTCTTTGCCCCAGGTCAAGTGCCTCCAATTGTGGGGGCAACAAAGAAGGAGAATCCCCCGTTATGTAGCCATGACAGAGAGGAAGTCCACCCAGCAGACTACAAGGTCTCCATGATGCCAAAAGACTGGTCACTCCTTGGAGGCTAAGCAAAAGGGTTGGGGGCACCAAGGGACAAAGCCGGCTCTGGGGCACCCTAAAGTTTCTAAGCAGCTGAAGGAGAAAGAACTGTAGTGCTATGGGAGGTTGATGCAGGCAGGAAAGGAAGCACACACGTGGATAATGTCTGAATTTTCCACCTGGGTCAAAGCCCAGAGGGACCAGCTTTAGTTATGGGTTATGATAATAACTCACACTTAAGTAACAATACTTGACTGTTTGCGGAGTATTTTCCTCATCCCAGGCCTAGTAATGCAAACCTTATTATTCTATTTTGCAAAGGAGGAAACCAAAGCTCACAAAGGTGACTTGACTTACACAAGTCTTCTTGTGATTTCTTAAATGATGGACCCAGGCCTTCTGATCCCTTCTTTGCATACATATTGTGGCTTCAGTGAGCCCCCAGTGGAGGCCATCAGGCCTCCAGCCTCCCTTACCCACACCCCTCCCCTAGCATATTCCTGGAAAGAGTATTATATCCATAAAATGTTTTGCATGACCGCATATGCCTAATATCAATACCGTATGTTGTCGTTCAGTTGTTTTCAGTCATATCTGCTTCTTTGTGACCCCGTTTGGGGTTTTCTTGGCAAAGATACTGCAGTAGTTTGCCATTTCCTTCTCCAGCTCATTTTACAAATAAGGAAGCTGAGGCAAGTAGGGTTAAGTGACTTGCCCAGGGTCACGCAGCTGGGAAATGTCTGAGGCCACATTTGAACTCAGGTCTTCCTGACTCCAGGCTCAGTACTCTATCCACTTTGCCACCCGGCTGCCCTCTCTATATTATACGGATCTATATCAAATTGCTTGTCTTCTCAAGGAAGGGGGAAGGCAAGGAGGGAAGGAGGGAATTTGGAACTCGAAATTTTTAAAAACAAATGTTAACATTTTTGTTTATGTGGAATTAAGAAAAAATTTTTAAAAATGTAAAAAGAGTTTTAAAAAGAGTATATCCACAGTGTACTGTTTTCTCTGTCAGAGGAGCAGTCTTAGAGCTGAAAAATGATCTAGTCTCCTTATCCAGGGGAGCTGAGTTCAGTTCAGCCAGGAGAAGGGGATCAGCCCATCTCATACAGCTAGATCTTAGCTAAGCCAGGATTAGAATTCAAGTCCCCTGCTCTCAGTTACCTGGGCAGGTGATGCCTTGCTCTCCATCCCGGCAGGAGCAGACGTTAGGAGCAATACAGTAGCCACTGCCACAACCGAAGGAACACAGAGCTGGGGGAAGAGACCAAGGGAAACATGAGAGAGGATTGGGGGCCCTTTGGCCATACTGTCCTCCAGCCTGTCTCCTTTGACTCCCACACCTCCCGCATCCCCTAGATTCTTGAGCCCTATTACTTGGAGAAGAGGTTCAAAGCCCACTGAAGGAGCTGAAGCACTTACGGAGGGTACACTGTCCACTGCCCAATGAGGGCACCCAGCCAGGGCAGCATCCACTTCCAAACCCTGAGAGGCAAACATGGGGTCCCAGGCGGCGTCTTGAAAAGAGAGAGATTGTTTTGGATTCTCTGCATTGAGGGAGAAACCAAGTCAACTAGACAATGGAAACCAATCATCTAATCAGTGGGTTGCTAGGCCAACAGAAGGTGGTCCCTTTAAGCTCCACTGCTCCAGGTCAGGCACTGGGCTAGGTGCTGAGGATTCAAAGGCAAAGGAAACAGTCCCTGCCCTTAGGGTGCTTACAGTCTATAGTAGGGATCCACCATACCAGCATTAAGCAAAGACGGTAACTGGAGGAGAGAAAAACCATCTCCACCTTTGAAACATCCCTCACATACATCCCTTCTCTCCAACCACACAGAGTCCCTGTTACTTCTCCTTGGCACTACTCAGTTAGTTGCCTCTTATCTCTTCTCATTTCAAAGTATTTTCCTCTCAGATACCAAAGTGATTTTCCTCCAGTGTAGGTGCATCTATGTTTCTGCCCAGCTCAATAAACTGCAATGGTTCCCCCCATTACTCCAGGGTCAAATGTAACCTTCACAATTTGGCCCCTTCTTACCTTCCCAGTTTTCTTATACTTTACTTTCCTCTATGAACTCTCCCCTTCTCTATGTCTTTTCAATAGTGGTCATTCAGGCCCAGAATGCTTTCCTTCCTCAGCTTCCCAGCTTTCCTTCAAGACTCAGCTTAGACCCTACCTTCCTCCTGCCTTTTCTGGTTCCAGTCCTTGCCCAGTCCAGTCCAGCCCCCACAGCTAACACTTTTCCCCTGAGATGACTTTCCATTTATATTATATATAGTTCCTACATTTGTAGTTGGGTTTGCATGTTATCTATGGTCAAGTCAACGAGCATTTATTAATTGCCTACTATGCGCCAGGCGTTGTGCAGCTTTTAAGGAGCCCCAGTCCAATGGGGGAGACAACATGCAAACAACCACATATGTACAAGATACATACAAGATAAACTGGTGATCATCTCATAGGGACAATGCTAGCATTAAGGCGGATCTCCCCCATTTGAATGGAAGCTCTGCCAGTGGAAAGATGGCTTCTACCATTCTTTGGAGCCCTAGCTTAGCACAATGCTTTGGGCACTTAATAAATGTGTGTTCATAAGTGCCGGGCTAACCACGGAAGATGGTGCATGAGTTCAGCCAGGAAGGCCTAGGATTCTCCAAGGCAGGGGTGAAGAGGGAGTGCATTCCAGGCACGTGCTGGGAGCCCCTAGATGGCACACTCTACGTTACAGACGGATAGACCAGGGGCTGGTCAGTGCTGATCCAGAAAGCTTTCTATACCAGGAGTCCAATTTTTTAAAAGCCATGTTAGGTACTGGATGGCTTTTTGTGGAGAGACTCACAAGAAGTCAGAAATCCATTCCTAGCCTGTACAGAGCTCACAAGCTAGCCTGGGAGGAAGGAGGGACACCGAGGAGAGAAGAACGTACACAGTAGATACCCCACCCCCCACAAAAGCTCCCTTTCCATCCCAGTGCTACCGAGGGTGGGGGGGCGGTGGGGGGTGGTAGGGGGGGTGGTAGGGGGTGGGGGGGGGGTGAGAACACCATTATTCCTTCTGATGAAATGTTGAGAAAAAGGTCCTAAGGCATGGACTTGCCCAGGGTCATGCAACTACAAAGTAGCAAAGCCAGGCTTTCCAATCCAGGTCTCCAATGGAGAAAGGAGGTCTAGGTTCTAATTTCAGCTCTACCACAAACCGGTAGTGTGCCCTTGGCAAAGTCATTTCCCATCTCTTGGCCTGTTTCCTCATCCCCAAAAGAAGGGGGTTGAGTAGATCATGGTTACTCAGGACAGACTGAACTTGGGTATTAAGGAGGGGGAGGCATCATTTGAAAAGGAAGAGGATGAGGCAAGGGGGACAGTGAGGAGAGAAAGGAAGGGGAAGAAGAGAAAGGCTGGGGGCGGGACAAGAGGAAGAAGGAAGAAAAAGGGGAGAGAGGAGAAAAAAAGGGGCAAAGGGGAAGGGAAAAAGAGGAAGGGGGGTAGGAATTCCAAGCAAAGGATTAAGTGGCCTGTGGAGGGTGATCCATGAAGAGAAAAGGCCATTGGGTTTGTTGGCCAAAGCCCTGAGTTTAGACTGGAGTAACAGGAAGTTCAGGGGACAGAGCGGAGGCTCGATCGATGGGACGCTTCAGGAGTCCCATGCTGGGGCATTCAGATTCCCTCCTTCAGAAAGATGGAGTGAGTCTAGGTGGTGAGAGGGACCACCCTGGGCTCTGTTCTCAGCAAGTCACCGAGGCCATGTTCAGTACAGCGAACACAAAACTGGATTTGGAAGCAGAGGGGAAATCCCTGAATCTCTCAGGGTCCTCTCTCGGGGTCTCCCCATCTATAGAGGAAAAGTTTCAACAAAAGTCCTTCTAGCCTCAACCCTATGGAAAGGAAGAGCAACAAGGCTCCTCTCTTTGTGCAAACTTGTGTCCAGAAGCTGCTGGGACCCCTTTCAGAGGCTCAAAGATTTTGAGCTGGCCTCAGAAACCATTTAGTGCAAACCCCCTCTTTTTTACAAGGGAGGAAACTGAGGCCTGCCTGCAGACCCAGCCTGATAGAGCGGAAAGGATGCTGGTTCTAGAGTCAGATGGCCTGAGTTCAGCTCTTGCCTCTGATGTTCGCCATGTGGGTGACCACTTCACTTCCCTGCCTCATCTGTAAAATGAAGGAGTTGGATCCCACAGCTTCTGAAATCCCTTCCTGCTTCCAATCTACAATTGCCTATGACACGACTTGTCTATAGTCACCCAGGTAATTCAACAGTGAGGCTTGAACCCAGGTCCTGAGGCCCCAGATCCAAGGCCCTTTTCTACATGAGGCTGTAGGCAAGTATCCGTGGGGATCTTCTCCACCACCAGCCAGAGAACAAAAGTTCCTGAATTTCCCAAGGGGGCCTTGGCAACACTGTTCTCTGCTCCCCTCCCCAGAGCATGCCTAGCTGAGTCTTGCCCCTAATAATAAGTGCCAGGGTGACAGCTGGAGGGAGGGGCTGTCTTATCAGGCAGCCGGGTATCTTATCTGATTGTGGCACATGGGCCAGAGGGACCGATAGATACCCCACAAAGGGGATGCAGCTCAAACATGCATCTGTCCAATCAAATCCTGACGGGGCAGGCACCAAGTGGAAAATCCCCAGGGAGATGATCTGACAAACTGACTGAGAGACAGGTGGACAGCAGGCCCTGAAGTGTGGCCAAAAGCCTTAGGCAGCTCTTGAGACAACACAGGTGCAAGCCATCAGGAGGGAGCGGGTGAGGACCCCCAGACGCTGCAGGAGAGCGATCCCTGGCCCCTAGCCAGAAAACCCCAGCTTGACACAGTGTTCTCACACAGGGAGCCAGCAGCACACGCACGAGCGCATGTACATGCACACAGGCACACACTCCCAAGAAGGGAGCAAGCAGCAGGATTCTGCCTGATCCCGCCCTTGGAGGGTGAGCAAGTCAAGACAAGCCCAGCGGAAAAGGCAACATCCGCCCCAGAGATAAAGGAGAGAAGGAAGGAAGGAAGGAAGGAAGGAAGGAAGGAGGAAGGAAGGAAGGAGAGAAAGAGAGAAATACCCAGGAGATGAATACCAAGCAATGTTTGAATGGGACTGGACTCCTTAAGGAAGACTTTTCCCAAAGAAGTCATGATTTGTTGTGTTTGAAGGCACTGTTGGTGAAAAACCGACCCCCATTTCTCTTGTGTTATTAAAGAAAGTGCAAAGAGACACAGAGATCACTCAGTCATCCAGCCAGTCAACCAGCATTTATTAAGCACCTACTGTATGCCAAGCACTGCTCAGGACTAGGGATACAGAGAAAGGTAAAGAACCAAATTGTTCCTGCCTTCAAGAAGCTCCTGATCTAATGAGGATTAGAGTGGACTGGAGAGCATATCTACTCTAGCCCTCTCTTTTTACAGAGGACACCCAAGTCCAGTTTAAAGGTTAAAGAGCCTGCCCCAAATCAACTCAGGTAGTGACCAAGTGAGGAATCAAAGCCAGGACTTCTCCCTCCAGATGGAGAACACCCATCACCACACCACACTGCAAGTTACCATCCCACTTACTTTCAGCCAGAATTTACTCAGCTCCCACTGTGTGCAGGGCACATAGAAGCATGATGGAGATAGCCAAAGCACTAGAGATGAGCCTTGAAGGAGCCTCAGGCTTCTGAGAAACGGAGGTGAAGTGGAAGTGAATTCCAGGCTTTCCAAAAGGCAAAGAGGGAGATGGGCCGCCTTTCCTGCCCTGCCCCTGCCCCAGCTGCTTGGGCCTTGGACTGCCAAATTAGCTCCTCTATGCATAATATATATAGCTGAGTCAGGGAGGTGGTGAGGAAAGCTGGGCCTCAGATAGGATGGTGTGACCCTGAGCAAATCACTTAACCTATTTGCCTCAGTTTCCTCAACTGTACAAGGGAGATCATAACAGCACCTCCCCCCACCCTTGTTATGGGGCCTAACTGAGATATTTATAAAACACTTGGTGTGTAATAAATTATTTCCTTCCTATATATATGTGCCTATATAGATACAAATATGTATCTGTGCTGTCTTCTGGGGTCAGAACTCCTCCTCCTTTGTCTTTCTATTCCCAGGGTCCAGCACAGAGCCTTGCACAAAAGTAGACGATTGAGAAATGCTCGCAGATTGGTTGAGACTGGTCACCAGAAGCAGAGCTGGGACTAGAACCCAGGTCCTGGGACCCCAAACCCATTCTCCTTCCACTGAACCCCGGTGCTTCCAGGGCTAAAGTCGGGCCTCCCAGCTGTGTCAGGAGGGGAGCTGGTCACCTAGGATGAGCAGGGGGGCCCTGGGGGCCCAGGCAAGGGCACCGACAGGGCCAGGACCCCTCCCCCCCCCAAACCTCCCTTAAGCTCACAGTAGTCCTCGGGCTGGCCCAGGGGCCGCCAATAGCATCCTCGGGGTAGGGTGAAGGCTACTGAGGCCGCCCAGGGCGGGAGAGCCCTCGCACCGAGAAGGCAGAGCTCCGCCCGGGGAAGCCCCAGCACAGCGGGAGACTACCCCAGACACCGCCAGGTGGGGAAGGAGGACTCTTGGGCGCTTTGTCTCTCTCGACCCTTTGACCACCCCGTAGCCCCCCCAACGCCATCGCCAGGTGGACAGCGCCACCGAGGTGTGCCCCAGAGGACATCTGGCCGCCTGCTCAGAGTCGCCCCTCCGCGTCCGGCGACCAGTGCCCTCCCTCCCTCGCCCGCCCGGCGACCAGTGCCCTCCCTCCCTCGCCCGGCGACCTGTGCCCTCCCTCCCTCGCCCGGCGACCAGTGCCCTCCCTCCCTCGCCCGGCGACCAGTGCCCTCCCTCCCTCGCCCGGCGACCAGTGCCCTCCCTCCCTCCCTCGCCCTCCCAGCCTGCCCGCCGGGGCTCCTCGGGGCAGGCGCGGAGGAAGGCTGCGAGCGCCCGGGAGAGCGAGGAGCGCCGGCGCTCTGGTCCCGGGCTTACCTCTCGGCCGCGAAGGGAACGGGCTTCTTCCTGCCCCCCGTATAGCCTCGGGCGGAGACGCCGGCGGGCAGGGGGAGCGCTAGGCAGGCGGCGGCGGCGGCGGCTCGCAGGAGCAGCCCAGCCCACATGGCTCGCCTGGGCTCGGGGCTGGACGGCCCGCCGCTCCCTCCCTTCGCCCCTTCCTCGCTCCGCTGCAGGGGGGAGCCGGGAATGGGGCGGGGGGGGGGGCCGGAGAGGATGGGGGAGCGCTGCCCGGCCGGCCGGCCCCTGGCCCCTCCTCTCGCCCGCCCCGCGCGCCTCGGGGGCCCCGCAGGGAGCCGGCGGCCCTGAGAGCTAGCCCGGGGCCGCGGGTGCTGCGCGCTGGGAGCTGAGGGGCGCGCGGGGGGCTGAGCTAGGCCGAGGGGGAGGATCCCGCCGGGGAGGGAGGAAACGGTGCGGGGCGCCTGTGGGGATGGGGGCGGCTCTGTGGCACCCGGGGGGCGCAGCTGAGCACAAAGGGCAGGCGCGAGGGCGCTGCTGGGGCGCTAGAGCCGAGGGGGGCGCGCTGGAAGTGGGGGGCAGCTGGATCCGAGGCGGGCCGCTGCTGTGGGACCGTGGAGCAGATGGGGCGGCAGGAGCCAACAAGGGCGCGCTGCAGATTAGGGGGCCGCTGCTGGGACCCCGGGGCCAAGGGAGCGCTGAAGCCACGAGGGCGCAAGAGCCGGGGAGAGCTGCTGGGAAGGACCAGCGAGCAGGGGCAAGGATCAGAGACCCCCTCGGCCCCCAGCAGCGGACAGGAGTTCTGCTGGAGGTCGGCGGTCTACGCCCAAGGAAAGGTTGACTCCTGGGGCCCCCAGGGTACTGGGACGGGGGCTGGGGGAGTCTCTCGTTTCCTTGGCAGGGGGTACTAGCCCTGGGGCCCAGCCCGCCCTGGGGAATACGGCCAGAGAGCCCGGGGGCCCCGAGAGGGAGCAAAGTTGGCCTTTGCCATCCCCGCCCCTCTCCTGGCCTGGCGGTGCTGACTTTGTTGGCCTCGTGGGCCCAAACTCCGCCCCCTCATTTGGGGCAGCTATTTCTTTTGTCCATAAAGGTGAAAAGAGCTCAGGACCTGAGAAATCTAGCGCAGATTTCTCCCTTGAGGTAGATGATGCCTCGAAACCCTGACTCATGGGTGCTCGGAGGAAGGGCTCCTTTTAAGACAGCCTGGGGGAGGCTTTCTCCAGCCTTTTCATCCAAGATACTCCTCCTCCAGAATAATAGATCGGTTCATCTGGGAAGCTGCCCCCACTTCCATCAGACAGCCATAGGGGAGCGGCCAGGTCTTCTGAGAGACCATTGGCTACGGGGGTCAGACAAATCAGAGTTCCCCAGGTGCCCATAGTGTCCGGTGCAGTGGCAGCAGAAACGGGGGCACAGAGAAAAGTGCAGCAGAAATCATGGAACAGGTTTAGTTTTAGTCTCTGCTTGGACACTTCCAGTGACAGGGAGCTCACTGCCTCACAGATCGGCCTATTCCATTGTTGGGCAAACGGTGATTGGTAGAAAGCTCTGCCTTACAGGGGAGCTGAAATCTGCCCTGGGAAACGTTCTAGAATGGTCAGTTTTAGAGCTGACAGAGTGGAATGAACTCTTTCCTTATGTCCCCTAGGGGCAGCTAGGTGGTGCTGTAGTGAACACAGTGCCAGGCCTGGAGTCAGACAGACGACTCATCTTCTCGAGTTCAAATGTGGTCTCAGATACTTACTAGCTTTGGGACCCTGGGCAAGTCACTTAGCCCTGCTTGCCTCAGTTTCCTCATCTGTAAAATGAGCTGGAGAAAAAAAAATGGCAAACCACCCTGCATCTCTGCCAAGAAAACCCAAAATGGGGGTCATGGAGAGTAAGACGTGGCTGAAAACAACTAAACATGTCCCCTGTGACTAGCTCAAGGTCAAAGAGAGTAAGTTGGAGAGCTGCAAATGGAAACCAGTTCCTCTGACTCCAAGCCAGTGTACTGCTTCACTCACACCCTGGTTTTGCTCCTTGAAAGAACACAGTTTATTTCCTTTATCCACACACCTACCTTCCAGTGGGTCTTTTTTCTTTTCCAGGTAAAACCTAGATCATTGAGCTAACTAGTGCTGGAAAGACCCTCAAAGATCATAGAGTCACAGAACCACAGAACTGGAGGATTGGAAGGAACATCCTCAGTGGTCTGGTCCAAGCCAGGCATAGAAGGAATTCCACTCTAACACTGGGTTCACTCTAGCCTAGGCTCAAAGACGGCAAGCAGGAAGAACCCGCCTCCCAAGGCAGCACTCTGCCCTTCTGGCCGGCTTTCATTGGTAGGAAGATTTTCCTGACGTTAAGCCTAAATTTGCTTCCATGCAGCTTACACCCAATGCCCCTGTCCTCTAAGACCAAACAGAACAAATCCATAGCAAAGCCCTTCAAAGCCAACCATCATGTTCCCTCGGAGTCTTTTCTCTAGGCTAGATCTGCTCAGTTCTTTTAATCAGTCCTCACGTGGCCATGGACTCCAGGACCATACTGGTCATCCTCCTCTGGACACTCTCCAATTTACCACTGGTCTTCTGAAACCAAGCTTTGCCCAGAAGCAAACAAAATACTCTATTTCAAGTAGGATAAGGGCGGAGTAGCTGTGTAACGTCCCTCCTCAGGGTTGAGTAACCACAGGGATGACTGTTATTACCTTCGGGGTTCTCTAGGTAACTCCACAGCGGCTGTCCTCACAACACTAATTCAAGAGCCCACTCCAGAGGGCTTCCCCCTTAACATTCAACCAGTAGATTCAGTTAGTTCTCTAGCAAAGGCATTTATTCGCTCAAATGGTACAGTAAAAGTAGTTACAGAGCATGTTCCCCAACTTGAGGAGGGAGGGGGTCCTCACAGGAAAGTGTGTCAGCTGCTGCTGGGATGCACCTGGCAAGTCACAGCTATGCTGATTCCTTATCAGGATGCCACTGGCGTGGCTGCACTCTTCAGTGGGAATGAAACATTGTTCTTGCTGCTACAACTGGGGATCCTTAGCTTGGGATAAGTAGATTCAACTCAGCTATCATTACTTCCACGCTGACTTGAAAGCCCCTTCCCTTAGTAAGACGCTCCACCTTGCCTTAGGGTAATCTGCTCCAGTTCCATTGGCTCTACTTCCCATAATCCTTTGATGGCTTTATGTAGATGAGTGAGTTGGGACCTAAGGATTTTTTGTAGTCTGTACCCCAGAGGCAAGTTCATTGTCTCACTAACTTCTACATAAGCTTATCAAGCCTAGGACGCTTCTTAGGTCTTCTCCAGACCTCTCCTTTAACATTGCAACATCTCCGTAGCTCCTCCAGATAATTGACCTTGGCTGAAGTCTCTGGAGGTACCCCCTCAGATGCCTCGAAACTCAAGCCCAGGATGGCATGCTCTTTTTGGGCTGCTACATCACATTGCTTATTCATCCTGAACTTGCTCTTCAGTAACCCCCAAGAGCCTTTTTAGAGCCACTGGAATCCATCCATGCTTCCCCCACCTTAATACTTGTGAAGTTGATTCTTTGTGCCCAAGTGCAAGACTACATTTAGCCCTGTTGACTTTCATATTAGATACAGCTCAATATCCCAGCTTGTCAAGGCCCTTCTGGACTTGATCACTTGGTGTTAGAAGCCGTGGAGGCTGTGTGTCATCTGCACATTTAGTGAGCAGGTCATTTATGGCCTGATCCAAGTCATTGGGAGCCAAGTGCAGGTCTCTGGAGCACTCCACTGGAGAACCCAAGCACACTGAACCACAAACTACTGCTCTTTGAGCCCCGCAGGCAACAAGCTCCAAATCTTTGTATTATCATCAAATCCATTTCTCCAACCCCTCGCTTTAGAGAGGAGGAAACTCACTACAAAAGGGTTTTTAATTGACTTGCTCATCTCTGGCTCATTCCACCATCCTTACTATAGCATGGTTTCCAGACTCTTCACCATCCAGGTCACCCATGGTGACCATGGTACCCATCTCTAGACAAACCGAGTTGTGGGTGACATTTTTTCAATGTACCACCCAAAACTGGGCACCATATTCCAAATGTAGTCTGATCAGAGCAGGAGGTCAAGGCTCCCATGTCCCAGTGTTATCTCCCATTGGGTTTAGAATGAAAGGATTTTGAGTTAGAATAGACCTTAACAGATCATCCAGTCTTATAGGTGAGAAAGGAATTGGAGACCCAAGAAACAGGAAGTGACTCGTCCGAAGTCCCACAGATTGTGGGTAGTGGGGCAAATATTTGAATCCTGTCCATGGACTCCAAATCTGAAGCTGACCCCATCATGCCATTCTGCTCTCTCTGAGTGCAGTCTACTAAAAGTCCTAGGTTGGGTTGTTTTTTTTTTTTTTAACATAAGCTACTTTTTTTTGAGGGGGAAAGGCAGAGCAATTGGGGTTAAGTGACTTGCCCAAGGTCACACAGCTAGTAAGTGTGCCAAGTGTCTGAGGCTGGATTTGAACTCAAGTCCTCCTGACTCCAGGGCCAGTGCTCTATTCGCTGTGCCACCTAGCCACCCCAACATAAGCTACTTTTTAGCCAAGGAGGTGGCATCATGCACCTCTGTAGTTGCTTTTGAACCTAAAAGCTTAACTTGAAGCTTCTCACTCTCTTATTTCATCTTGTTATGTTCCAGCCTGAATTTAAAGGAAAGGAAACCGTGTCTAGTAAATAGGTGACCCCAATTTAAGGAAGAGCAAGAGTCAAGGCAAAATGTACTGCCCCTAAAAGTAAAGACCAATGGTATCACCCAAGCCCATGCTGCCCTCCCACAACAGAGTCTAACCCTGAGGTCACCAACCCAGGATCACCAAGCATCTTTTCCTCCTATCTGATCCCCTCAAGCCAGCTCCCTGCTCCACTCGGGTGCTCCAGTGCATCATGCCACACGCACATCCCCTTACAAAGTGTCTTCAGTGGGACTAGATCTCCTGTAAGGCAGAGGTGTCAAATGGGCCCCCTTTTGAGAATGCAGCCCAAACTACTCCACCTCTGAGTACATCCCCAACAGGATTAAAATGTAATTGGAAAACATTTAACAAAATAAAAATACAGTAGAACATAGATGTTAATATGTGGTTTTCTAAGTCAATATGCAGCCTGCAGTGGCACTTATGTATGGTTTGGTGGCCCCCTTTTTCTAGATGAGTTCAACTCGAGTGCTCAAAGGTCCCTTTCGATTACAATATTCTATGTTCAAAGGTGTCTTTTGGCTTTGATGTTGCTTTATGTTCTCAAGTATCTTCTAGCTCTGGATGTCCTTGTTCTTAGGCCCCTCCAAGCTCAAATGTTCTGTGTACTAGGATCATTTCAGGCTTTGAAATTCTATGTTCTATACCCAAATATCACGTCTAACTCCAATAGTCGATGTTCTGCTTTGCAAAAGGTCCCTTTCAGGTCTGCCTGGTCTTCCAGCGCAGTCAGTGATTTTCAATGTATTTGTGCCCACCCTGAGTTGCTCAAACATAAAAGCAAACATTACCATGTTGCCAGAAGCCAAGCTGTTATCGTAATCTCTCATGAACTCTGCCTTCATTCCTATCTAACCCCCAATTAACTACTGCCCAAACTCCCTCCTCTCCACATGGCTCTGTTCCTATCCTGAAAACCCAAGACCTAGTCACACTGTGCTGCTCCGTCAGTCTTTCCCACCTGCCCTAGCTCCAAAAAACTTTTCAGATCATCCCCACCTTTGGCTTTCAGAAGACTTCAGTAAACCTCAGCCTCAACCTCAAGCCTTACTAACAAACACTCAGGATCCTTCTTAACAGTTCCCAAGGTCAATCCGGTGCTATAAGTCCACATCTAACCTGCAGAAGAATTTGGAATAGCTAAGAGAGCAATCTGGGTCTGTCCTCTCTAAGCATTTAAAACCGCTCCCACACAATGAAAGTTCTTCCTCTTTCCTGGTAAGGAACCTCCCATAATTTACCTGCTCCTTCATATCAAAGCACACAGGCTGCCCCTCCTCCCTGGAATGCTACTCATCATTTCCCCTTTGGACTCATTCAAGATTCTGTCTGGCCGCCATGTCCCAAGGGAAGGCTTTCTTCCGATCTCCTGCTCAAATTATCTCATACTTAGGTGTTGACTGTTTAAATGAAGCATGTCCCAATAGACTGTGAGCTCCCTGAGGCCGGGATTTTGTCTGTGTCTTTCTATCCTCAGCAACCAGGACAGTGCCTGGCCTGTGCTGGACAAGGAGGCCTTTATAAATACTTGTTCAATTGAGTAAGTGATGGATAACAGATATTCGATGAATAGGAATTCTCAATTCCTCTTGTCCCTCCAAATGATCTCTCACGTGCAACTATCTCCTGCTTACTGTTTGTCCACCTCCCCACCCTTCTCTGATTTGCCTGTAATTGGGTTAAGAGAACTGAGAGGCTCTCTGCCAGATTGGCGATACCTCATCAGGGCAGGTGGGGTGAATCTCGTAATTAAATCCCTCTCCCCCAGACTCCAACTTAGTCTTATTTCCTGCCCAATCTTGGTAAGTCATAGACTTACTGGAATGAGACCTTCCACTGAGCACAGATCCCTAACTATTGTTGGCTGCTAACAAGCCTGGCTTACAACCCATCCCAAACAATCATGTGATGAGTCAGTAAGTTTCTATTATTTTCCCAAAGGTCAGTCCGTGCAGAGGCCTGGAGTGAGGTTAGCTCATCAGAGGCTTCGTGGAAAGGGGCCATTCCAGCTGGCCGTAGCCAAGCTCTTCAGACAGCCCTTTCCCTCAGGAGGAGTGATTAATGGTGCTTGAGGGGGGTTTTCAGAGCAGAACATCATTTCCCAAAGGGCTCCTGGGGGTGGGATGTGTAATGATGAAACTTAATTCTCAATGACAATTCCCAGGAGCATAGGCCCCAAGGAATGAACATGCCAAAAGGCTTCAGGGGCTCCTCGACTTAGAAAGATGAGACAGAGGACCAGCGTAGATTAAAGCATGCTACCTCTCCAAATGACAGAGCTGGAATCAGTCTATTGATGGACCCAATCTCCTTACTGATGGGTAAACTGAGGCTACATTGGCCTCAGAGTCAGCTAGGAAACAGTGGTTGGGCAAGGACTATTAAAGAGTTGTGTCAGCCCAACATTCTTTTACTACACCATGGGCCACAGCCATGAAAGGTGTGGGGAAGCCACTCAGTCTGGGCCTCAAAAGGGAGGGAGGGCAGAATCTTAGTGGAATTCTACTGCAGGTCCCAGGGTGTGCTCCTCAGCTGGGCAGGCTCAGGACGTCACCCAGAGGCTCTGCATAGCTGAATACCAAATGCACAAGAGACTGATACATAAACCTAAAAACCAATTTATTAATTTACAATGGCGTTAGTAGAGGGGAAGAAGGGATAGATCTTTTCAGTGACTAAGATAACCAAGTCCATTAATTACCCAAGACACTCCTTTCTCAATGCCTGAAAAAAAAAAAAAAAACTCCAAACCTAGTCATTAAGAGGCCACCTAGAGAGCAAGGAATCAGAGCGGAAGGAGGAAGCCAGCTTGGAGGAATGTTCTTCTCAGGCTGTGGTATAGCACAGACAATTATCCCTGTTCCACTGGCAGCCATGCCATTCTCGTTAACAAATGGCCCTGTGGCTATGGGAGTTTCTCCTTTGGATGGTACTGGATTAATGTGGCCAAATTTTCTCCCTTTTGATCTCCTCACGTGGATCACTTTTTCATGGTAGACTTGTTATAATTAACTAGATCACATATAATGCTGCACACATAGGATTTGTGGCTGGCAAGGATCTTAAGACGTCATGTAGGTCAATCTCTGTATCTTAAGGATGAAAGTGAGGCCCAGAAAAAGGGGTTTTTTTCCAAGGGTACACAGGCATAGTAAGTACTAGTGCCTATATCTGAACATGTCTTCCCCCACAAAAACAATATCCTTCCACATTGTGACCCGGTGAAAAGCCTTGGTGGGCTAGCCCATTTTCTTGAGTGCATTTGGGAGACACCTCTATTTCATCAACAATCCACTTACAAACCACCATATAGGGGTAGGCAGCTTCTGCTACTAATCTCAGCCATGCTATGAGTTCTTAGTCCCAATTTCAGAAGGTGACATTTCTTGATCTTGTCCCCAAGTTCCTATTTGGGGCCTACTTGTAGGCCACCTTGCCCTCAATACACACCAAAGAGAATACTGAACCATCCATTCGCTAAAAACAACTTGGACAATCTTGGTCAATCACATCGGCATTCTATCTTCCAGACCTTGGTTGGACACCTCCCTTGTCAAGCCTGATCCCCAGGACAAGCCTGGTCAAATGCAAACCCTGTCTTGAAACACTTAGTTCAGCATTTCAGTTATCGAGGTCAAACTGTGTCTTTAGGAGACTCTGAGAGGCCTCATGAGAGAGATCATTTGGTTTCCCTAAGTCAGAAGCCAGTAGGGAAAAACTACAGAGAAGGGAGCCCCGCTACAGAGACAGAGACAGTATCCACCCTTCCACTCACTCGGAAAGCCCACTTGACCTGGGAAATGACTCGGAACTTTCTGATGTTGCTGGAGGGAGACCAGTAGTCTTGGGAGCAGTGTGAATGCTCAAACCCACCCTCCTCCCCACATCCTGCCAAGGTTACCTTTCTACTCAAGGGCTGACTGTTCCTGGCTCTCTAGGGCTTGTAGCATTTAAGGTCTAAGTTCTTAGCCTGGCATTCTAGACCCTCCACAATCCAGTTCATCTTTCCAGCCTTACTGCACCACCCTCCACGTCCTAGCGATAGCATGCTACCTGCCACGTTGGGGGGGCACCGTCTCCTGTGGGCTCTACCTCCCCACCCCCAAACAAGTGATGCCTGTTGAAAGCCTTCCCCTTTGTTCAAGGCCCAGGTAAGGGGTTAGGCGCCTATCCATGCAGCTGCTTGGATTCCTGCTGCCGTTGGCTGCCTGTTCCCTCCTTCGAGGCTCTTGGGATGATTTGATGCTTCCTGAAGCACCATTATTTGTATGATCTTCTCTGCCCAGCCTTCCTCAAAGGGGTGCATCTGTCCTCTAGGGCTCCCCAGCCTCTGTCACCAGCCCTTAACTGTTCTCAGAATGACCAGAGCGCATCCCACTGGGGGGAAGGCATTCCGTGCACACTTTGCTTCCAGGCTGAAACAGGCTTAACAGAGTAGGAAGGCACTTAATGTTCCTTGAATTGAATTAGGAAGAGAGCTAAACCCCAGACCCCCCCATTCCATTCTTAGACTTCTCAGTCCAAAAGGTATCAACTGCTTGACTTGACCAGGCTAAATGAGGAGGCAAATAACGGGAGAATGCAAAGAGTGTGTGGCACCAAGAGGCTGGCAAATCAGCATGTTTTGGTTCTAGAGGAACCCAAGCAATCTGTCTCCTCGCATCTTTCCTAGGCCTCTGTGAGCACAACGGGAGGGTGCTGGGCAGCTGCAGGTTCATTCAGAGTGGACCACAGGACCACTGACTTTTGGAAAATCTGCCTTTCGGCTGCCCTCTTCACATTCTGACCACTTGCTAAGAGAAGTATGGAAACAGTGGAATCACACATTAGGCAAAGGGGATGTAGGAGAAAGGGAGGCAGTGGTGGCTTCCCAGAGGAAACTGAATGCCGCAAACGTCCAAGTCACCATGTCCCTGGCAGAGCTCTGGGAGCCTTGAAAGGATGGGCCAACTAGCCTATGGCATAGGAAGGTTGGTCTGGGCAGCGGGCCAGGCTTGGGAGATGAAAGCAGTGAGAGGCAAAGAAACATTGGTGCTTCCAATCTGGACCAATCTCCCTGGCTGGGACACTCTCTCAGACGATAAAAGGGGAGGTATGGAGGGAAGTGGGAAGAAAAGCCTCAAGGTTTTTCACCCCTGGGACCAGCCAGCTGAACTGTGGCCAGACCAGGCAGAGGGGGACGAGAAGCAGAAACAACGGGCTCTTTCCTCTCGGATTCTACTTTATTTGGTAAAACTCAGAAACCAACAAGCCGTCTGCTTCCCCTGCTCTCCTTGTCCCTGAGGGCAGCAGCTCCCAGGGAACCCTGGGAGCTCTGTCACCCCCTTGCCTGGTGGTCAAGGGCTGAACGAGGGAAGCTCTCAGAGGCAGCAGTGGGAAGGCCAGAGGAGGGCCTGGCTTCAAAGACAGTGAGCCCCGTCTACCCCCACCCCCAGCAAATCCAAATCCCAAGATCCTAGAGAACAGTGAATGAGTGAGAGTCACACATCTTCCTTCAGCCAAAGAGAACAACTGGTCAAGACCAAGGCTTGGTGGTCCCTGGTGACAGGTGAAAACCCAGGCATCAAAGTATTGTCACCCCCAGTCCATTTCCAATATCTCTAGTGAGCTGGCTTTAGTTCCAAAAAGTGCCCCACTTCCACACGGGGGCTGCTGGACAGCTGGCTTGGGGAAAGGGCCCCCCACCCCCCCGCTAAAGAAAGAAGGGGTTGGGGGAAGACTCCAGGCGCAAACATGGAGAGGTGCTAGGAAGGTGGGATCCTGCTGACGGGCTAATGGATGCGAGTGAGCTCCTCCACAACCTTGATCAGGTCATCTGCCGTGGCTTCTCGCTTCATGCCACTGCCGTCATCATACTGTAACAAGGAAGCCAGGGTTTGGGAAGAGAGTCAGCCAGGAAGAAATGGGTCCCCACCCTCCCCCGTGAGGAGCCAGGAGAACACAGTGTGGTGTGACTGGGCTAGGTGGAGACATCCTCTCAAATGAACCAAAGAAAAAACTCAGAGAAAAGCTCTTCTGTCCCAGAGAAGACAGGACTCACAAAAAGCTTACAGTAGGTGAACAGGTAAAGGGTGAGGGACAGTTAGAAGTCCACAGGGTCTGGTCCAGACAAAGCTGAATTAGGAGCTCCTGCCTGACAATGCATGGGCTGGGGCTAAACCAACAAGATGGCCTCTTCAACCCCCCTTTCCAGAACAAGGACTGAAGGATGAGGAGGGAGATGCTCAAGAAGGTCCCGAGCTCCCTGAAATCAGGCTGATACAATTACACGCCCTCTGCCCCCTCACGGCACCCCAAGGCTCACCTGTAAGTTAGCCACCACTTCCTGCATCTTGGGGCGGCTGATATCCAGGAAACTTTCAATCAAATCCCCATCAATGAAGCCTGTAGCTGGCTCCGTCTTGCGTTCAGTATGAAATGATCTCCAGGTACAAGGAGGAGTTAAGGAACTCAGGATCACTGAGAAACACAGAGACCTCCCTGCCAAAGACTAAGAGCTCTTCCATCAGGAAGCATGCTCTGACTCACAGGAGCCATAACTCACAGGATTCTGAAGGACATCTACTTCAACACTCACATTCTGAGGTTCAACAGAAGTGATTTGCCCAGGGTCACGTAGCTGCAGAATCAGGCCCTGCCCCCCAGGTCAGTGTTCCTTCCATGGACAAGGCCACGTCCTCGAGGGTGTCCCTGACACTCCTTGTCTCGAAGGTTTTAGAGCTTCTACTTTCAAACAGGACAATATTGAGAAGGAGCTTGGGATTTCTTAGTAACGTGCATATGCAGTACTTAGGACAGCTTCTTAGGACATGTTCAGGGTGACACATGACCTGGTGCTTTGTCTCAAGCTCCTGTGATCCTGCCTCTTCTTCTTCCTTCAAAGACAAGATCCTCTGTCCCAATCCAAGGCATTTCTCTGCCCAAAGAAAGGCCAGCAGCTTTTCCCTAGGGAGGACCTAACTCTGCCCTCGGGTGCCTTGTCCCCAGCCCTGTCCCACCCTTCCAGCCACTGAGGTCCCCTGGGCAGAGCAGGGTCAACGGGCTCCAGAGGATGCCAGAAAGGATATAAGGAGTGCTCAATCTTGCCAACACTTTTGATGACCTTATTGAGTCGGTTCTGCATGTCCAAGAGGAGATTGTACCAGCTTTCTGACAGTGAGGTCACCAGACCTGAGAAACCAGAAATAACAGGGAGCCAATGGCAGAGGTCAAGAATCCCCCCAGGAATCGCCACTCACCCCATGGCAGCAAGCCTCACTCGGCACCGCCAGGAGCCCCAGGACAGAACTGGGATTCACGAATTCAAAACACGAGAGCGAATGAGGGCAGAGACCTGTGCCAGGAGGGTGCCCCCAGGAAGGCCGGCCTTACCGATCATGCCGTTGACTGTTCCAAAGAGCACGGAGCCTTGCGTTGGGGTGGAGGTCTCGCCCAGGTTCTGCATCACAAGGGAGCCATGGCAGAAGACGTTGACAAACTCCCCAAGGTGGAAAAGTCCCACCTCCTGCAGGTGCTGCCGCTCCTCGTCAGTGGTGGCGGCACTGGAAAGCACAATGGAGCCAGTGCTCATTACCCCCCCACACCCACCCCCGTGCCCACGTTTCTGGGGCAGTCCAAGTCTGGCAGGGAAGGGGTTGGAGGCATCCCATGCAGAGATGGCCACATTCCCCATGGAGACCGTATGGACTCAGCGATACTAGGGGATGTGATACCACATGCCAGGCTGCGCTGGTCACTGTTCTGGAGGGGAGTCAACACTGGCCTTCTAAGAATGGAATACACCAGGACTGCTTAGGTCCTTGAGAGAACGGAAGGCCTAACCCTCAAAAACAGAGGTCTCTGGCTGGCAGAGCCTGGCTTCAGATGTGACCTGCAGATGCCACCAGACACCCTTGCTTCAGTACACACGGAAGATGTCACCAGATGATGGGAAGAGAATGTCTCATTTCTGAGTTCTATCAGTCAGTATTACTGACCTAGAGTGCAGCCCAAAGCAGCAAGAACTCTGGCAAACTTGTCAGACCAGTCTATGGGCAGAGGGTAGAGGCCACATCTGCTGCCTAAAACATTTCCTTTATGTAACCACAGAGGTGCTGAGAACAGCGAGGAGGTCACTCACCTGTCCTTCTGACACACAAACAAGTTAAAAGCATTCTCAGCCCCCAGGAAATTGTCATCATCTAAGATTTCTACAGCACTCATCCAGTTGGGGTTAAAGTCTCGGGCAATCTTGAAAAAAACAGAATGAGAAGAATCAGCAAGTTCCATAGAATACAGTCCTGGGACTGTCTGTACTTTGGCCAGAAGGCTAAAGCATCTTATTTAAGGATGGGTTCACGGTGAAGCCTGTAACCTGAATCCTGAAAAAGGAAGTCAAGCCTGGGGCCTCTCCTCCTAAAGCCTTCTCACCAGTCCAGCCCAAGACCACTGGCTGACTCAGCAAAGGAGCTAGAAATTACCCCAGCAGGTCCCCACACCAGCACCATCAAGATACACGGTTCAGTGCTTACCTCTTCAAAGTTGCCCTCCATGGGCTTGTAGGCCAGAAGCAGCACGGAGCGCATCAGGTCACCGACCAGAATGAAATCCCCCTTGGTCTTCAGGTACAAAGCCATGATGTTGTTGTAATGATTGCATTCTGTCCTCAGCTCTTTCTCTGCTGTCCACTCATAGAGTCGCACCTTGGGAAGACAAGGGCAGGGGGATTTTCCTAGTGAATCAGAAAGCACTTTTTGCCTATTAGGCTTGCATCCTAAGAAATCTCCCTGGAAAAGAAAGGTCGCTTTGCAATGCTCTGATGCCTAATTGGAAATGAGCAGCAGCCTTCTCCCATCTCATAGAGACCTCTTCAAATCTCGGTCCCTTTCCCAGACCTACATGCCTGGAGACTGGGCTGAATATAAAGTGCTGCACTGACTACAGAGTGATGCTAACAATAAAAAATAATAAAAAAATGCAGAAGAAATGTTCAATATGTGAATGAACCTGGAACGAATGCTCCGGTGCTCCCTGATCAATGCCACACAAACTTCTCCAGCTTGAATCACCAAGGGGCCCTCCGGCCCTAGGCCACAGAAGCCTGGCCATCACAATTCATTCAGCGCCAGTCCCTGTGTTTCTGCCTGAGAAGGCCTTCTTACAAAAATCTGCTCCATTTCCTCTGTGAAGAGTCTTTGAGAGCAGGACTGTTACTCCATTTCCACTTTGTAACTGCTTACAGGATTCTGCACAAAGTGGAATTTCAATAAACATCTGCTGACTAACAAGCCCAGGTCTTGAATCTTATCTTACTAAGGAAGTAGGTCCCCCATCCAAATGCAGGGCACACGGCCAGACCAGATGTGCCACATAGTAAGAGGTCTCACCGTACTGTTGATGCTGGCTAAGAGCTTCCCGTTGAATTCCACCATGGAGTACACGGCACCTTTTACTTCCTTCTCAGCTACAGTTTGTAGTTTGCCTGGGAAAGAAAGATTTTGTCACCATGAACCAACCTATCTCCGGCCTGTTCCTCCTCCCCTGGGTCATGGTCTTCCCAGCTCTCCCCCAGCCTGGGGGTGGGGGGTAGGAGGCTCAACAGCAATGCCCGCAAGAGAGAGGAGGTCCCAGAAGAATTACATCTCGTTGTCCATTCACAGACAGAAACATGAAGCTGTGATGCTAGGTACAAGGGGACATGGTATTCTATGCTAGGTACATACTAGGCACTGGAGAAGATACACAGACAGTTAAGACACAGGCCCTGCCTTCAAAGTGCCTGCCATCTAGTAGGGGACACAGAGCACATGTATACCTAGATACACCATAAAACAGGCCGGGGCAAAGGCATGAGCTAGCAGGATGTGCACGGGTCACACTGAATGTCAGTGTCAGATGCAAAAGGAATTCTGGATGGGCAGCACCGAAGGCCCACATCAGACTCTGAGGTATCTCCACGTGGGGAGAAAGCCCCCAGCCAGGAATCTAAGTGGAGCGAGACCTCCCGGCGGTGCCAACATGGATGCTCAACATGTATCCAGGAAGTGGTGACCACATTATAGGGAGCACCTCGTCACAAAACAGCTGCTAATCTTAGGACATAGAGCAAGGCTCTCATCCCCACTTTCTCCTGAGAGGAACCGACAAAAGCAACATCTGTTCGGTCCCTCACAAAGTACGCTTTCTTTGTCCGGTAGCGCTCCTTGGTGTGAAACCTAGCAGTCTGACAAAGTTCAGGGAGGACGCTGCCTTGTTTCTGGGTTCTTCTGGGAGTTTATCTCCCACCCCTCTGAGAGAGACCAGGGAGCAATGGACCTGGTGCTCCAGGCAGTGGCAGCGAGGAAGCGAGAAGACACATGTCGTGAATGACCTCCCGACCGACCCGATGAAGACATTCAAAGTTGGCCTTCAATGGGCCTTTCCATTCTAAGACTGACCTTCAGAGCAAGGTCACCAGTGACAAATGTTCTCCCCATTTTGGGGATGGAGAAACCTGAGGGATAGTGATGGCAAAAAAAACCTGGAACTTAGGAACAAAACTCGGTGGATTCTATCCTCAAGAGAAAGAATGTTCTGACTTCCGATTCCTTCCTGTGTCTCCTGCTCCCCTCCCCCACTCCATCTTACTCCTATTGTCTCCCAGCCCTGCCTGCCGCCCCCCCCCCCCCCCAAGATGCCTAACTTTTGAAAGGGAAAACAATGAGGAGAAGAATGGCAGAGGAGCTGAGGGAGCACATCCTGCCTGCTCTGCAGAGCTCCCTGAAGCCCCATCAGAGCACACCTGGGCCGGCAACGAGCCAAGTGCTGCCTCAGAGGCACATGGCCCACATCCAGGCCTCTCCTGACTTTCAGAAACCTCAAACAACCTGCTTTTCCAGCGACACTCACCGTCTGAGTACTGGAAAACCACAATTCGACCCTGCTTGGGCTCTGCCTCTTCAGGATATACCATGGCAGTGCCCACGATGAAGTACGTGTTGGGGTCTTTGCCAAGCTTACAGGAGACCAGGCTGAGAGCATACTCATTCTGTAGGAACTGGTGGGCATGGAGCACTAGGAAAGAAGAGATTATCCTCTCATCTTAGGGCACACGTCCATCTCCCACCTATACGTGACCTACAGGTCCATAGCCTGTTGCTGGGGCAAAGCTAACATGGAGAAAGGGACTGTGCCTAACCGACTCTTTCCATCAGGCAGTCTCAGACTGGCCTGTAAGAAGACGGGCAAGAGCCACCAAGGAAAGGAAAGGACACAAGGCCGTGACCAATACTTGGGGGTGAGATGTATTCAAGTGAAGTGACCATGGCAAGGTGGAACAATGACTTTCATTTCTACCTTCCCCCATCTTCCCATGTTCCCATGTCTGAAGTGGTTTGTTGTGTTCGGTCTGACTTGGGATGAATGGGGAGGGTCTATATTGCCTCCCCTTCCCAGCCCCTGGCCCTCCGCCCCCGCCCACTGCCGTCAGGGGATGCTCAGGCCCCACCTTCAAAGGTATGCTGGTCAATGATGAGAAGGTTGTGCACCTCGACCTCTTCCCCAAAGGAAGTCTCGTGAGGTGCTGTGCTGCTGGAGAACAGCTTGCTGGAACTAACGCTGCTGGACAAGGCCTGGGGGCCAAGGTAATCTGGGTTAGGCCTTGTCCTCCAAGCCCTCCCCCGGCCCCTGACCCCGACCCCAGGCAAGGGTAGCTGGGCCTAGAAGCAGCCTAGGATAATCAAGGCTGAAGAAGAGGGGCCGGAGAGGCAAAGGCCGCTTCAGGGACCCACCATGAAGGGGAGACTTTATTCAAGGCACATGAGAAGCCAGCCCTTTAACCAAAGTCCACGGCAGAGTTTAGGGACAAGGGGGCCACTGGGTACTGCAGAGCGGACTGGTCCATGCCCCAAGCAGGATGTGGCTGGCCTGCCAGTCTGCCCTCTATGAACTGACCTGGGTGCTGGCGCTGGGCCGAAGGGCTGTTGTCCCTCCGCTGGCATCCTGCACCTCGATCCGACTTGAGAGGACCCCAAAGCACTGGGACACTTCCTGGTAGCAAATCTTTCTGTATGGAGGTTTTTTAAGGAGAACAAAAACCAATAAGATCTGGCAAAGATGGCCGGCAACGAGAGGCTGCTTGGGGACACAAGGACAACTCACTTCTCCACCTGCTGCGGGTGGGCTCACCTTGGAGACTCATAGAGAGGCACCGTGCGGATGTGCAGCTTCTGGATTTCATCGATGGTACCGATGGTGAGGGTACTGTTGTTGGCCAATGCCAGGCTGGAGGGAAGGAGCTCAGATTAGAACCCTCCAAGGCAATCAAACGATCCAGACTCAGAGACCAGAGAAAAGGCATCAGCATGGCAAACCCAAACCCCATCTCCCTCTGCCAGTCTCACCTGTCAGGGTAGCCATCGGAGTTGAGTGGACACATGTAGTTGACTTCCTTAAGGTTGACATTGGAGAAGACTAACTTGTGATTGCTGCTGTAGATGACGGTGGGCCGGTCAGAACAAGCAAAGACATTAGTGGTGGAGAGGGAGCGGAATGTTCTCAGCACTGTGGGCTGGGTCCCAAGAGTCACCTTCTTCCGGTCACTCAACAAGCCTACAAGGCAGAACAGCATCAGGCCCAGGCCCCAGAAATGAGGGCCTCAGACCTGCTGGTCTCTAAGGGTCCTTCCACTTCAAACATTCCAGTAACTTCTGTTTGCAGAATTCCACAGAAAGGGGGGGAAAGGGAGGACAGAGGAGCCAGAAAAGGGACATTGCCAACATTTCCAGATAGTGATGCACAAGAAGGCGATCCCACTGAGGAGCAGAATGGAGGGATCCTGCCCGCCCCCACGCTGACCTGTCTCAATGCTGAGCCCAAAGTAGAAGAGGGCACCATCGCCCAAGGCGCAGAGGAGGTAGTGGCTGCTCTCAAAGGTGGTCATCAGGATGGATCGAGGAATGATCTCTGGCACACACAAGGGGAGACAGTGTCATGAAACATGGTAAACCCAGCCAGAAGCCCAGCTCCTAAGCACCGCTACCTACCTCCCCCGAGCATCTCCTTGTGCAACAGCTCAAAAGAAGGAAGCTTCAAGATACGAGCTGAGATGTCGGTCCAGAGGCCAATAGCACAGAGAGGAGACATCCCGTTGCTGTCCCCCAGAGGGGTGATGTCCAAGCATGCCACCTCATGCTCCATCTCTGTATGGCTAAAGAGAAGAGGAAGACGTTGGATGAGGGTGCCTGGGCCTCAGAGAAGGCCCCAGGAATGGGGAGGAAGGAAGCCAAATCGGTACCTTATCTGCCTGAGTTCCTGAGGATGAATCTGCAGATAGTAGAGGGCCCTGCCCACAGCCACCACCACCTGGCTGCTGTTACAAGAGGCCACACTGATGTTCTTGCCCTGAGGCTCCTTCCATTCACTCACTAAGGCTTTGGGCTCCTGGCTAACGAGCCGCACAGAGGCCGAGGTGATCTAGACAGAAGCAGAGGGGAGATCCCTGAGGAGTGGCACAGGCTCTGTCCAGGACTACTCTTCCCTGACAAACATTCTCGTTCTGCCTTTCCCAAGAGTCCATCGATGGGATGCCATAATAAGGGAAATTGTGAAGGAGAATGATTTAAATCAGGTTTCCAGGAAGCTAAATATGAGGGAAATATACAATCTCACAAAGTGGACAGGATGATGGAGTTCAGTTCACCACCTCCACACAATACATAAGTCTGTCTCCCAGAGATTTAAAAAACAAAAGTGCACAAAGAGACCACAGGGCCTGTACAAAAATATTTATACCAGTTCTTTTTGTGGTGGCATAAAGGGGTGCCCATAAGCTGGGGAATGGCTGAACGAGTTGTAGTAAATGACTGTACTGAAATATGACTGTGCTGTAAGAAATGATGAGCGGGCAGATTTCAGAAAAACCCGGAAAAGACTGATGTGGACTGATGCAAAGAGAAATGAGCAGAACCGGGAGAACACTGTACACAGAAATATCAATGCTGTATGATGATCAGCTGTGAGTGGCTGAGCTCTTCTCAGCAATACAATGATCCAAGACAACTTCAGAAGACTCATGACGAAATACACCATCCACCTTTGGAGAGAGGACTGATGGGAGTCTGAGCGCCCATCAAAGCAGACTAGTTTTCACTCTCTGTATTTTGGGGTGTGTTTTTTCTCTCGGTTTGTGTTCCTTCACAACGTGACTAATAGGATAATGTTTTGTGGGGCTGAACATGTGTAACCTACACCAAACTGCTTACCTTGGGGAAGGGGGGAGGTGAGGAGGGCGAGAGAAAATCTGGAACTCATTTTTTTTAAGTGAATATTTAAAATTGTCTTTATGTGTAACTAGAGAAAAATAAAACATTATTTAAAAAAAAAGCATCAGTAACAATAACATTCCATTTAATTAGCATCAAATTTCTCTTTCACCTTGTCCTCACAATAACTTCCCAAGACAGGGATGGCAGATGCTATTTTGTGCTCTGATAAAAGGCGCGGTGTCCAAAGGGCCATGCAGCTGCCCTGCCACACAGAGAGGATTCACAGGCCTTCTCCCCATCTGTGGTGCCCAAGAGTCCATCTGGAGCATCTTCAACACTTACACTGACAGTGAACTCCCTACCAAACACCCATCTCATCTGTGGAGTTCTGTAACTTGTAGAAAATTCTTCCTTATACTGAACTAAAATCTGCCTCTTGTTGCTTCTATCCACTAAGGGCAGTTTCCTTCTTCTCCTAGGAATACAGGATAATCAATACCAGATTTCTAACAGTCCTCAGAGGCCTCCTTCCTCCAATCTCCTCCTTTCAGAGAGGCTGAAGGGACTTGCCCAAGGTCACTGGTAGGTCATAGGTAAAGCCTGATCATCTGATTCCAGACAGACTACAGGGTCTCCCTGGAGCCGCTCAGATTTCACAAGACAGCTCTTGAAATATTAAAGATAATGGTTACAATTCCCCCACATCTTTTCCAGGCTGAATAACAAGTTCCTACAACAGTGATTTCAAGTCCCTCTCCAAGACTCTGTCATCATGAACACTCTACAGTACTTCAATCTTATTAAACGTAGTGCCCCCAAACAGAGCCGATCCAGCAAAGAGACAGAAGAGCAGTGGGAAAGAAGACTACATTCACTGCATAATCTGGCGAAGACAGTGATGGAGGAGGCCACGGTGAAGAGAGGGCCCACGGCACCTCTGCCAGGCTGGCCTTACAGAAAAGAGAACAATGGCTAACATTTACACAGTGCTACGAGGCTTACAAAGCGCTTCACAGGTACTATTTGCCCTCACAACAATGCTGAGAGGGAGGGTTGTTGTTAGCTAATTATCAGCCGAGGAAACTGAGGCAAGCAGCACTTAAAGTGATTTGCCCTGGATCACACAGCTAGGAAGTGCCTCAGGCTGGATGGGAGCTTGGGTCTTCCTGACACCAGGCCCAGAACGCTGCCTCCTGCCTAAGTTCCATACAGCCAGCCACTTGAACTGAGCTGGAACAATAACATGGGAAGGGCCAGAGGCCAGGATCTGAATGTCCAGGCACCTGATGCTGACGCCCAGCAATGACCCATTTATTTTGTGTTGAGGTCAAGGTGAAGAACAGTAGAGAAAGTGGGCAGGAGGGTGATCACGCCAAAGGGGCTGGGGCAAATTCTATAGTCCCTGCCCCAATGCCCTTGTGATAGAGCCTGGAAAAACTGAAGGTTTTTCAGGAAAGGTGACTCTAAGCGTCCAGGGTCTGGTATGCCACACCTAGCAGGTAACTCTAGGAGATTTACAGTGAGGCTCAGAAGATGGTAAATGGCATCTCTAGGAGCTGCAGGCTTATCCCCAGCAACAGCAAGCCCTTGACTCTGTGTTTTGTATGGGCAAGGCTGTATCGATGCAGCCTCTCCTTTCTAGGCCCACAGCCGGGCAGTTACCTGGATCAGCTGCTGATGAGCCACATTCCCACAGAAGAAAGTCTGCTGATCGTCCACAAACCCGGTCAGCTCTGTCTCCTCCACCTCCTCACCGTTCAACATGAGAACTCTGCCAAGAGATGGAGAGCCTGAGTCAACCTGAAGGCCTCCCTGACAGGAAGCCCCTGCTCCCCAGGGCCAGGACCATCCTCACCTCGTCTGGCCCACGAAGGACAGCACCAAGGTGTCATCGGTTTCTCGGCCAGAGTCGGACCTGAGAGGCCATAAGCCTAGAAGGAGGACAAACATCAAGATGTTGGTACGCTGTCCTCAAGAACTCCAACCCTCGGCTCCCCACCAGCACTCCTAGACTCCCCATTTACTATGTTCTCCTCTAGCTTCAAGAACAAAGTATCCAAGCAGAAACCAGACCCGGTCTACCTCACACTGTCCACACAACAGGCTCAGAGTTGGAAGTGGTATCTACTCCTCAAAAAGCATTCTCTCTGAAACATTCTCAATGTGGAGTCACCAGCCTTCACATGGAGCCTCCAGTGAGGAGGACTGCCTCTTGGGCCATTCTAGGCCACTCTTGGAAACTCCAACTGGCAGGACATTCTCTTGATGCACAGATCAAACTGTCCTCCTCCTAACTTCTACTTATCATGTATCAAGCAAACCAGAATGATCACTCTTCTATGTGAAAGTCCTTCAAACACTTGAAGACGATTCACATGTTTCCTCCAAGTCTTCTCTCCTCATAGGCCAGGCTGAGGCCCCTCACCACCCTAAGTGCCTGCCATCCTCTGGACTCTCTCCCCCTACTAAGGCACAGGTTACCATACCTTTGATACCTGGCAGGTCAATGCTGGCATGTTCATGGATCCCGATCCCATTCCGGATGATACGCAAGGAGCCTTCCTTAAAAGCCCCAGAACATGTGACCAGCTGAATACAAACAAAGACAGATGGTCACGGATGGCCTCAAGAATTAAGATCAAAGTCACAACTAGCAATTTTGCTCCAGGGGCAAGTAGTGCTCCATGCCCAATGGTTATTCAGGAAGAAGCCCCAAGACAACCTGCAAAGGCTCCCATCCCAAGATGTGCAGCCAAGGGCCTGCAGGAAATGGACCCCTTGGAAGCTTACTAATTTAGAATCCCTAACCTTAATTCTGAGCTGTTTAAATAGTGGAGATTATATCAAAATGTAAATGTAATCAGTTTTTAAATTCTGTAATATTTAAAAATCATTAATTAAAAATTTTCACCCTCCAAATTTTGGTGCCATGGGACAAAGTCCTGACCCCCCTCCCTTAGTTACAACTCTTATTAAGCCCACCATACTGATACCCAAATATAAATAGGTCAACATTGCCCTTTAGCTGAGGGCCTCTCATTTTCAACACTAGTCTAGCAGAAGACATCTGCCTACGACAGCCTGACACAAAGCCAGGAAGCACCAGGGCCTCGGGCAGGCACCTAAGAACTTTGGTGTGTTAGGTGAGGATGTCAAAGTAACTTGGAAAGGGGATTTGCAGAAAAAAACGGTTCCATCCACACCAAAATGTTTATTTACAGCAGTACTTCGTGGCATAGCAAAGAAGAAACAAAGCAGAGATTGGGGAAGGGCTGATCCAACTTGGGCACTTCATTGTCACAGAGTATTGTTGGGCCATATACAACAGTGACCATGATAAATACAGAAAAGCACAAAAAGACAGATGTGAACTAATGGAAAGTGAGGGGCGCAGAGCCAGGAAACCAACACACACCCAAGGCCTCTAACAACGTAAAAGGAAAGAACGACCACCAAATTACGAAGACCAAGTTTGGCCTCCAAGTGAACATGACAAGACCTCTCCTCCTTGCCCTACTCCCTTTGCTATAAGAGATGACTCTCAGAGAGGAGAGAAGAATCTAGGGGAAATATCTACTTTAAACAAGGTTTCTAGCACTCCCCCACTCCTCTCCTCCCACAGATCGAGTGGCCACATTTCAGCCCAGCCCAGCCCACGGCCTCAGCCTTACCTGGCCCTGGCCCTGCCTCTCCAGGTCCACAACACACATGTCCACAATGGGACCCAGATTGGTAAAGGTCTCCATGGCCACCACGTAGGAGCCTTGCTCATTGCTGTCTACGTTGAGCTGAAAGTAAACAAACATGTCACTTGTTTAACGAACCTCCAAAGCTATCTCATCTGCTCAAAGCTTCTGATCTTCCCTTGAGCCTAGGAATCTCCAAACTATGGATGGACACCACTGGGCAGTTGGAATGGAGGAGTGTTGAAAGGAGTCATATCTGGTCTGAAACTTGACTGCCTTGTTATGAAGAACTCAGCAAGGCAAAATGGGTCCCGTAAGTTTCCCTTTGTGGGAAGCAGTGCTGAGGCTCTGGCTGGACAGGAGGCAAAGTGATGATGAAGAGAGGCCAAAGAATTTGAAGGAGGAAGAAGCAAGATGGAGCTTCTTACCTTTACAAGCTGAGAATCACCAAGGCGAGAGCCAACAAACACAACCCCATTGTCCAGGTACGTCAAGCATTCGGCGATGGAGGTCTAGGAGGAAACACGACATGCAGAAGACACTGTGTAGGAGCAGCTACTGGTCCTGACCGCACCCCCTCCACCCCTCCCAGTACATATTTGAGGGCAGCCTTGGGAGCACTAGCAGGAAGCACCAAGTCTGTATCTAAACCAAGGATTCAAAATTTCCAAATTCTGTGACTCTGCATAATTTATCTTTTAGGTGCCACCACCAAACTGCTGTCCCACTGCTACAATCCTGCTCTCCACAACAGTCAGCCTTCCGCAGCGATACACCTCAAGCTCCCAACCCTCCCCGATAAACACGGCTCTCTTAGACTTTCCACTGCCAGGACCCTCCCCCAGCACTATGACCACGGGATTTCCCGAGTGTTTCCAACACACATCCCATTTCTTGCTCACCCCTCATCTTCATGCATAAGGTCCACTGCTCATCTGAGTGAGATTTTCTTAAAATTCAAAATTCACTCATCAATGGCACCACTAAGAGGCTGCTGTTAGTGGACAAGGTGGCTATGGAGAAAGTGATACAATTTCTGCTGGCCTGGCATGGGTGGCCCCTCAAATGCCCCTGAGCAAACAAAGTACAAAGAGCTGGGGACAAGCATCACCTCTCCAAGAAGCTCTACCCGAAGGTCCTTCAGGGTCACTGTGCCATCCATCTGCTCCTCCTTCTCCAGAAGCAGCATGAAGAGACGGCCTTCCATGTCTCCTAGCAGGTATCGGGAACCATTTGGATCGACTCGATTGTGGCACACGATAGTGCTTTGCTGCCCCCACAGAAGGAAAAATAATTAGGTTTCTGTTTCAGAGCAGGGAGTGAACCCCAGGAGGCTGCTCCCTTTACTAGGGAGGCCTCACCATTTTATCAGAAGGAACCAAGAAAGCCCCAGGACGCCTTTGGCTGACAGCGTAGAGACCTGGGTGCCTGGAATGCACATGAGATAAAGGAATGAGATATGAAAATGTTACACACGGAGATCCCTCTATGTCTTCTGGGACATAGAGCGGGTGGGGGCGGGGGCAGTTATTTTCTGCATGGTACAGATACAACCGAAGGCAGCTCAAAGTACTCACATTCAGGTGAACGCTATTAGGGCAGAGCCTCTATACTAGATATTTTCACCCACCAAAAATGAATAAAATGGTGTAATTTTTCCTTCTATAATGAATGTGGATTTTTCTTTATTTGAAAAAGTAAGTACAAAACTTCGGTCTTTTCCTCTACATGAGCCCCAAGGATATTAACTTCTACTCAATACATTCAGCTACTTCATGCAATAAATGCTGATGCTAGTGGGTGAAAGTCTCCCTTTTATACATATGCCTGGCCCCTCATTAATCTGTAAGTTTTCTGAGGGCAGGCTAGCTTGATGTGTCTCCAGAGCCTTACAAAAGCATCTGTGGTAAGATAACAAACAGCGGGGTCCACCTCAGAACAGCAGAAGGGAAAAACCTAGGAAAGAGGAAGCAGGGCATCTCACCTTGATGATGGGAGGGGCAATGGCCAGGTACTTATCGCCGTTGTGATAGGTGATGGATTCTTGGCCAATGATGATTGCACCTCCAAAAGGCTCGGGGACTGCAAAAGAGCAAGGAAGAAGCTTTAGAAGAAGCCCCTGGTTTCTGAGGATCAAGGATTAGCGTCCTCCCCATTTAAAGAGAAGAAAATGAGCAAGGGGGATTTTCCGGAGGCAAACCTCCCAAGACTCGATCAGACTTGCCATTGCCTCAGCATGGAACCCTCTCTTTCCTTCTGGCTTCTTTAGAGCTCTTCAAGGATTGAGAATTGTTCTTGCATAGTCCCTCCCTCCCAATTTTGTCTCCTGAACAACAGTAATTCTTAAACGTTTGTCCCTAGCTCTTCCATTCTCCCCCACCTCATTCAATCCTTGCTCAGTTTTTCCTTCTACAGGATCAGAACGTGTGGAAGCTCTAATGCGCCATTAAATGGGGGCACTGGACAAGGGGGATGGCAAGGTTCCTCCCAACTCTTCTCTGATGGGGGGGGGGGGAAACACGGCCCAAAGGAAGGAGTAGAATCCACACCACAAATGAATAGAGGGCTGCAAAAATGTGTACAGTGAAACAAAGTCACAGGACGCAGGTAGCTGCGACCAAACATACCATTTATGTGAAAAGTAGGCAGCCAGCAAACATTGTTACTAGCAGGATTCCAGGCTTTACCAGAGTTGGCTGTACAGAGGTTAACGATGCAGCTGCAAAATGGCATTGGCTGTGGTAAGTCTATGCAGAGAATGCCAGTGATGGACCTTATCCAGACAGGATTTAGACCCAACCAGGCTCTCTCCCTGCAGCCAGCTATGTGATCTTGGGCAAGTCACAAACTCTCTGTTTCTTAAGCTCCCTCTTCTATCCAACAAAGGAACACTTTGAGCTCCACTCCTTTCCAGGCCTCAAAGTTTTCAAGTGATTTCCATTGGACACCCAGGAAAATAAGCCCCACAGACTAGAGACAAAAGATGGGAAGGAAGGCGTGGTGGTGGAAGAACAGTAAGATAATACTCTAACATACTCAAATCTATCTACAAACCTAAGACAATGGTCATTTCTTTTGACCAGTCTGGACCTGTGACTTCATCCAAGTGGAGAACTCTGGTGTGGAGACCCTCCCTCCCAGGGCAGATCTACAACTTACCTGTAACTCACCCTCTTAGAAAACGGTAAGCCATTTGCCTAGGGTCAGACACCAGCACGTGTCAGAGGGAAGACTTAAACCCTTGGGCTTCTGGACTCTAAGTCTGGCCTTTTGATCTCCCAGGCCAAGTGTGTCTCTACTGATAACTCAAGTGTAGAAAGAGAGTGCTGAGGCCTTATGGGGTACTCTCCCTAAGGCTGGATACTTTCATGATGGCTCTCATTTACTAGAAGGGCTAAGTGATTTGCCTCAGGCCACACAGCTAGAAGGGGCACACTGAAAACAAGAGCTGGTCTCTTAATTTCCCTTACAATTGCCAAGGAGAATTGGAAAAAAAACACGTGGCAATGATAGGAAGTGCCATAAGACACACCTGCTTCCAGTGATACTGTAAAGGGCAAAGGCAGGCAAGGGGCAAGATGAAGCAAAATAACAGATGGAACGAAGAGAAACTACAAAGCTAACCAACCTGCAATCACCATTGAAGCTTCCGCCTCCACGTTCTCCTGCTTCCAAGGGCCTTTATTGAATTCCTTCTCTCGAAGAGACACTTCATAGGTCTTGACGTGCCGTCCCTGGGGATCCTGGCCTCAGGAAAAGGTGGAATGTTAAGCAGGGGAAGAAGGGGCACCAGTGCCAGTCAGCAGCAGGACACAGACCAATGCCCACTTGGCCAAGCCTACAGTTGGGGCCAGTCTGTCAGGTCACTGCTCATGGAGGCCAGGTGAGTTAAGGCTGACCCTCTGGCGTCAGGCTCTGTCCCCGCCACTCAACAAAAACTCACCAAGTGCCTTCACACACAGCCTCGCTGAAAAGAACTCCAACTATAAATCCACAACCCATCTTCAAGATCAACACCACACAACAGCAGATGGTGGAAACACAACAATTTTTACAGAACATTCTGTTGGGTGATAATGCTCACAGCAAACACAAGTGAACCCCAAACCCTGGCCTTTACGGCACCCTAACCATCATTTCTTGCGTGTGCTGATGGTGACCTGCTCTCCCCTCTCTGGGTCACTCCAGGCAGCTACTGGATATGACTGTGGCCCTCACCTCCAGGCTCTCAAGGTGGCTGCCAACATGGATTGGAAGGTGAGCTCACCCTCAGGGTCCAGCACAGTCTCAGGCAGTTTTTAGAAAGGAGCAAGATGGCCGTGCCCCAAGGGCCTCCTCTAAGCTCACAGAGCCCATGAATTTAAGGATGTGCATGGAGTGCAGCCCTTGTAGTTCAAGGTTTTTAAAGTCAAGAGGAAAGAGGCCAATTCTAGATCGAACAGAAATAATCTCTAATACAAGACATGGCAAGCAGGACTCTTTCCAATGGCTCAGGCCTGTTCTGGATGTGTGTATCTGGGACATAAAGGTCCGTCTCTAGGGGGGATGCCAAGAACCTTCCAAACTGTCCGGGAGTAGCCTGAACTAATGATATCTACCTACCCAGTGACGGCCAAGCTCCCACAGCCTGACTATAAAGGTGGAGGACAATTCTAAGAACTAATCCAACATGAATATATATAGAATGTGTAGGTGAGTTTTCCTACCCAAGTTTCAGCTTTCTTCCAACTAGTTACTAAGTGCAGAGACCTACGGCTCTGCTGATGATCGAGTGACAGAGAGGTTCTCCAGGCAAAGCAGGATCGCCATACACTGCCTCATCCTCCCAAAATATCCCAGTCCCTGAGCAGGACCCAGCTAGCCAGGCCAGAAGTGTGCCTGTATATTCAAGAAATGACTTCATACTCTACTAGTTGTGCTTCACAGACCTAGTAAAGTGGTCTGCTGGTCGATCTGATGGCACCCTTCACAGCCCAAAGGACAAACCTGAGATGTGGATGATCATCTGAGTGAAATCTCACAGAAGGTAAACAATGAGGTGGATGGGAACTTTGTCCCAGCCGATGCCATCTGAAAATGCAAACCTTCCTTTCAAAGGCAATCTCCAGATCAGCTCTTTATAGTCAAGCCTTAATGAGCTATAAACACATTCCAGTAACTTCTTCAGAAATAAATAAAGGCAGATTAGGTCACCTTCCATTCTTTCCAAAGAGAAGCTACCAGAGTGTAGCACCAGAACCAAGGAAGCCCATCCCCAAAGACCCTTTGCATCTCCGTCTCACCCTATTAAATCCAAATACTCTGCCTATCAGTAAGCAGCCCTTTACAGACCAGGATCAAGCTGCTTCTCCCTATCCCTCCCCAGTCATTACCTGGTAGACAAAGCAGATGGTGGGGGCCTGGCAACCATACAGGAACTTGACATCAATGACTTGGAGTTCCTCCAAACGAATGTTGAAGGCTTTCAATTCTTTATTATCACGGTCCAGAGGGATAACTTTAAAGAGGCCGTCATAGAGGCGCAAGCCAATCATCCGGCACTCGGGATCAATGATGCCAATAATCCCAGTCTCAGAGGGACGACCGATCCGATCCTAAAAAGAAGATTCAGTGATGGGTCTCAGCAGGGCACTGGGCACCACTTTGAAGCCTCTGTGACATCTGGAGATGCAGGAAAACAAGCTGGGGGTATCTACTGGGCAGAAAAGGCCTGGAAGCCCAAGGGGCTCTTACTTAGGTCCAGTTTATCAACGGCTCAATTGTCTGGTAAAAGAATGCAGTTCACTGACACGAGTTCCCCACTCTTCAGACTCCCAAGAACACAGGAAGGAAACGAAGGAACATGGGCTCTCCTCTCCACAGCAAGTGTAGTCCGTGGTGGTTTCTCTGACCACAGAGGAACTTTCCCAATTACCTTAATTTTTCTCAGCCAATAATGTAGCATCCGGTAATTTTTTATTTCTTTCAAAGGCAGGGTCCAATTCAACTCCCTCTAGTCCAGTTTTAATGATCCCCAATTGAACAGTAAGTTCTTCACCAACAGATAAGTGACCCTGACTCGTGATGCGGCCCAGCCTCCTGGGACTTCCCCTCACCTGGACGTTGCCATGCGCTCGGGTGATGATGTCGATGCTCTCCCCACTCTGCTTGTATTCCAGGATACAGGCGTTGTATTTGGCCGTCAGGATGAAGAGAAGGTCCTTGCTCTCCCCCTAGAAACCAATTGTATCGTTAGGAACTTTTTTTCTTGGATAGGGATGCTGGATTTGAACACTGTCCTTTCAATAACACAAGAAGGGAAATGACTAGATTCCAGGTCTTCTCTTGGTCACATACAGGGTAACATCAGCCTTTGGGGAGACACACAAAAGACCTGCACCTCACGTCACACCTCTCTGTCTCCTTCCCTTCCCTTCTGTGCACACCCCTCATATGGCACCAATACTGTATTAGTCACACCCTGACGTGCCATAGTCACATCTCAGCTAACTGTATCCCCTCCAGTTTCTATATACTAGCAGTCAGATATGGACTCCCCGGCTCATACTGCTCCCTTCCCAACCCCTCCCATCCTACAGATGGCCTAGTCCTTGCTCCCCCTGCCCACTTCCAGAACCTTTCTCAGACACTATAGCTTAAAAACCATACCATCCAAGTATATTACACTGGCCAAAGACTTACTGCTGTTCCATGGCAACCTCCAAGGCCTGCCCCTCCCCTGCCACCTTTCCCCGTGACAGCGGTGTATGACATGCAGTCTTTTCCCCCAACCCTCCCCCTGCCACTATCCTTGAAAGCTCCAGCATTCACAATGACAACCCCTCTGGCACTCTTTCCTGACGATGACTTAACACTGAATTCCTACAACTTCTTGGCTAATGGACTTCAGCTACTCACCGGGGCAGCGACGCCAACCTCATCACCTGTAATTCGCCAACACTGAGATCCTGACCTCTGGAGTTCCCTTCTCTAAGTCCCTCTTATTCTCCTACTTTGCTCCCTTCCTCTCCCCATACCTGTTTTTCTCCTCATTGTGACCTTCATTTCCTTGATCCCTCTCTATTCTCCTGACTCATCAACTCTGTTTTGGCTTGCTTCCTTTCTTGTGTCCTATCTGGCCCCATACTCAGCCATTTCAATAATGTCGCCTCTCCCATTTAGGAATCCCTTGTCCCCTTTGACCTTCCCCATTTCCCAGGGTGGCACCCATTCACCTCTGCTCTCAAGCAAATGTTACTGGAAGAAAAAATGTAAGTGAGTTGAATGTGTCTGCTACCTCAAACCCAATCCCAATTGTTAGATGGAAACCCTTCAACTAATTTCTTGCTGATTTTCTCATTGTCCGGAATAGCTGCTTTAAACCTTCTCTTCTTCCCTCAACCCTTAACTGTACCTTCAAGATCTGACACTGCCCTGAGATGACTGAGACCAGCAGCCTCACTCCTCCTCCTCCTCCTCCGGCCTTAGGGGCAGAGGAGGACCATCTCAGGGCTGGGTGTCAGAAAGAACCCTCTTCACTCCTGCCTCCATCCCATTCCCCTTTCTACTGCTCTAATCACCCCCTTTCAAATTTTCAGCACCTTCCTCTCTGTTGTTCCTTTTTAAAAAGTGCTACACAGAGTGAGCTATTACTGTTCCAGTCTATGGACATGCTCAGGCCTTCCCCATCCTACAAACGGTCCCTTTGGGCCCACTAACCCTCGAAACCACCATTTTCTTTCTGGTTCTTCTGCTCACTGTCAAACTCGGAGACACAGCTCCCCTGACGTCCTCAGCTTGCTTCTCAACCATCTGCAATCTGACTTCTATTCCTACCACTTGGCTCAAGGGCTCACTAAGTCAACTGACCTCTTTTCCTGTCGTTTTCTTCAGCGCCAACACATGACATTCCCTCCTTTGGGAGACTTTTACTCTTTCCACTTTCAAGATCATCCTCCTACCCCTCCATCTCCTTTGTCGGTTTATCTTCTACCTCTTTCTCCAATATTGATGTCCCTTGAGGGTCTATCCTTGGCCCTCTCTTCTCTCCCAGCAGTCTTGCCTTTGGTGAATGCTTCTGCGCCTGTGGCTGCATCTCTCTAGGTAGATGCCTCCCAAATCCACATCGACCCTGATCTTCTCTGGCAGTGTGCCAGTCCTTTATTTCCCACTGCCTGCTAAATACCTCCTCTGGCATTTCAAACTCAACAAGCCCAAACTGAACTTGCTAAGTTCGAAGGGACTATGCACTACTTACAAAATGAACTGACGATCTTAACTCTTCTTCTCATTTTGCTGGTCCTGCTGATGGTGCAGGACCCTTTGTCACCCAAGCTTATAACCTTGGCATCCTGAGGACTCTTCTCTCTTTTACCAACTCCAATCTGCTGCCAAGGCCTGTCAAATCCACCTTGGCAATAACTCTCCCATCTGTCCGTCCCCTCCTTTTCACTCCTATTCCCCATTAGGTCTGTTCTGCCTCTAACATGGTCCCCTCACTGACCCTCCATTCTATCCTTCATACCACTGCCACAGGAATCTCCCCATCACTCTTACTCAAAAATCTTCACTGACTTCCCCGCTGTTTAATGAAACTAAAAAGGCTCAACGTGGTGCTTGGCCCTTCATGATTTGGCTCCAGCCTCGTATCGTACTATTCCCCTTTACACACTGAGAACCAATGAAATGGAACTGAATTCCACCCCAGTTTTCATCCTGCCCCCTCCCATCTCTCTACCTTGGCTCATGCCATCTTCTGCTAATCAGAATGGATCCCCTCATCATTCCATTTGCCTTCGAGGGCCAACGCAGGGACCACCTACTACATGAAGTCTCCTCTGAGGTCCCTGCCTACATGCCTCAAACTCTAGAAATATCCCACCAGGACCCCTCCACAGCATTGATCACATTCTCCACTACATCAGTTATTTGTGTTTCTTTCCTTTCTCTATTAGATATAAACTCCTCAAAAGTGGGTTTTGGATCATAGCTCCAAGTTGGTAGAAAGGAAATGAATTCTTTTTCTTCTTTTTCCCCAGCCTCCTTTCTTTCCTCTCACTGGGGTGCACTTCCACAGCTATGCATTTTGATCCTTTGTACCCCTTAAAACATGCTGCCTCCACAAAACTACCCTGAAGGTAAGCCAATTCCTTCCTGATTTGTGAATTTTAAAGTCCCTCTTCCTGAGTTCTGTTTTTCTCCAAACACATTCCTGGAATTAAATCAGTCTGTTATTCTAGTCACAGAAATAACTAGATTCTTCATTTTATATACACCTACAAATAAGCTCTGAACAACTGGCTGATCGGCTTGGAGAAACAGGAAGAGTCACACATTCAGAGATTCAGAGCGAGAAAGAACCTCAGAGTCCAAGCTCCTCACTGTACAGATAAGGAAACTGAGTTATGGCAAAACACAGAAGGGAGTGGCAGAGGCAAACCTGAAGCTGGGTCTTCCTGGTTCCAAGGCCAGCATGCTACACCCTCCAACTCCTGCCTCATATGGTCTAGTCCAGGGCTGAGGAACCCTAGGCCTTGAGGCCACACATGGCCCTCTAGGTCCTCAAGTGTGGCCCTCTGACTAATCCAAACTTCACAGAACAAATCCCCTTTAATAAAATGATTAGACTCTAGCCTCTTCAATGCAGAACTTTCAATCAGAATATTTCAAAGGCCTGCATTTTCACCAAGATTAGTACTAAGCTTCTTCTGGTCACTAATTACAAGTTAATATTGGAGTCCCCCAAGAAATCCTAGGAGTTTTAGTAGGCTCTCATCATACACAGCGAGTGGATTTCCTCCTCAAAATGGGCATTAGACGCCCATGGTCTGTCTAGTCCCTGCTCTGCTTCAGTTTGCCACAGGGATTCTGAGCAGGGGACATCTCCTGTCTTTAAGAGATGTGAAGGACAAAAAACAAATCTCTATAATGAGGAGGGGAGGGTGGTTCAATCAACAAGGGAAGCAGTGATGCTTCAAGGAAGCTTTTAAGCCCCTTGTATCACACAGACCAGGACAAGCAAAGAGCAGAGGAGAAGGTGCCTTTTTTTAATCCTTTAACATTTTGCTTCCTTGTCAGTCTGCAATCACTTTTGGGAAAACCTGCTTGAATACTCAAGGACCTGTGACTTCCTAACTGTGGGTGGGCACTGCACTCCACCAGGGCTGGCTCCCAGACAACATTCCTAAGTCTTTCTAGCTTGGTAGGACTCGCCAGGGTTGACATTTGGCTAGCCTAGCTGTCCTGTCCACATGGTTATAAAGCCTCCCTCCCCAAAGTGATTAGTTAGCAGAGTACTTCAATGGAGGTACTGAAAAGGCATAAAAACAAGTACGTGGTTGGGCAAAGATATCTGGCATCCAGAACATAAAGTCCATCCTCAGAGAAATTAAGGAATTTTCCAGAATGCCTCTTTTTCTTCTTCCAGGAGAGTCTTTCCATGGTACAATGCCATTCCAATATGAATCCACCCTTCAGAAGGTGAAGAGGTGCTTGCCTGGTCTTCCTATGCCAGTGGACCACTCCCTGGCACCCGCCCAAGGTGTGGAGGTCTGGAGGCGGTGCTTACCTTGGGCCGGAAGAGCTCCATCACAGCAATCTTGCCATACATGCCCACCTCCTTCACGGGCCGCAGCCCCTCTGCAGTGACCACATAGATCTCCAGGCGTGTGTTTTTGGCAATCAGCAGATTCAAGTCTTCGGCAGAAGTGAAGTGACCTGAAAGAATTGGCAAAGTCCCCTCAGGTATAAGGAAAGGCTCCTAAAGTACCTCAAGTCACAAGACCTGGGAGCATTCCTACGCTTCTCCAACTTCCCTTTCCTTCTGCCTGAAACGATCTCACTCCCATATATTTACAAGGAGAAAAGCAGGATCCTTTGAAAAATCGGAACATAAAAAATAGACCCTTTCTAGGAGCCAGAGAAAATAGCTTTGTTTGACAGATTCTCATCGATTAAAGCCCCTGGGAGGGAGAGACCAATCAACTGACCAACAGAAAGCTGGACACAGAACACCGCAGGACACGCACATGCGTACACATACACACACACGATCCCTTTTACAGCGTCTGTCACTGTTTCAATCCTGGACTGCAGGACATCCCTGCTCAACACCCATCTTTATCTAGTCTCCAAAATAACGGGCCGTGAGGGCCCAAAGGACTGTGATATTCAGGCCCCTTCTTAGTACTTCAAGAGCTCAAACAGTCTATGTGTCAAAGATTACTATAGTAATAGGTATTGGGGGGAGGGCAGGGAAGGAGTGCTTTGTTTGGGTGCATATTGCTCCTTGGAAGTCTTAAGCCCAAGGAGGTCCAGTTTCCAATACTTGTGTCTTCTAGACACTGTTGACTTGCACTGTTATAACTAAAAGTAATTCCCACACATTGCTGGCTAACAGTGTAAACCCAACATCTAGCCCTTACCCTCCAAACTCAGTTGTCCTGACCACCCCCCTCCACCTGTTCCTGGGCATAAACAGCTGCTCTTTCCAAACAGACTGGAGATCCATTTATCAGAGGGATATTAAGGGAATTTTTGGTCAGGTAAAAAGGCAAGACTAGATAGCTCTAAAGAGTGCCGTTCCTAGTGTCCTTACGTGGGATATTACATGGAACTTCTCCCTTGATCGGTGTGCTTTCACTTCATCTCACTCTTGTGACCCCCCAACCTGATTCAGGGGATGGGAGAACCCTAGAGCTAGAAGGAAACTTAGAAATCTTTTGTTCAACGCCTTCATTTCACAGATGAGGAAACAGAGGCCCAGAGTTAAAGGTCACACAGGGAGTAGTTTGAGCCTAGGTCTTCCAACTCCAAATCAAAGATTTTTTTCACTATGCCACACTCGTCTCTGCATTCACAGACTGTCAGAGCTGGAAGGGGCATCCACAGATTCTTCCCTTTTTTTGTGTTACTGACTGCTTGGGCACTCTGGTGAAACCTATGGACCTTTTCTCAGAGTTTTTAAATGCATAACGTAAAATACCCTGCATAGGAATACAAAGGAAACTAATTAGCTATCAAAACAGATAAAGAAAATTCACGGACCCCATGGTCAACAATGGCTGGCCCAGGACCAGAACCAGGACCAGAACGGATCCCCTTGTTTTGCCTGGGATAAAGCTGAGTCTGGCTGAGCGAAGCCCGAGGTCACACAGACGGTCGAGGGTCCAAGCCAGGCCTCACCCGCAGGCTCCTTCCGCTTCGCCCTGGCCGAGGCCTCTGCCCTTCAAGAGCTCAGGTCCTTTCTGACAAGAGGAGGCACGATCCCTCCAGCCATGCCCAAGACCTCTCTCGCCAAGAGCTGAGCCGGGCCTCGGACCAGAGGTCCTGCATTATCGGAGACTGTCAAGCCCAAGGACAGCTGAGCTTGTTCCGCTCTGCCCAGGAGGGGAAACTAAGAGCCCGGCATCAGCTGGAGGTTGGGAAGACAATGAGACCACCCCCAAATTCAAGAGGGCGGCCCCGGAGGGAACGGGGCTCCCCTTGCTGGAGGACTTCAAGCCGAAGGGGGAGGGCCGTTGGTCAGGACCCGCTCCAGTGGACGAAGCGGGGTGGCCTCCTCCACCTCCCAATCCCCTCCCAAGTCATTTCCCCACGCTGGGGGCTCCTCTACAGGCCTAAGTCCCTCCCCCGCCTTCGCTGGGGGCCACTTGGCATCAGGCAGAGAGGGTCCCCTCCAAGCCCAGCCCATCAGGCTGCTGTCCCCGACGCAGGGGAAGCTCCAGGAAGGCAGCCTGGCCCTTGGTTCACGGGATCAGCTCGGGGGGGGGGGGGTGGCTGGGGGAGACACCCCCCCGCGGACAGAAGAGGACCCTTGTCTCATGGTCTGGATGAACCGGGCGAACGGCGCGAGCCCGCGGCTTGTAAGGTGCCCACGGCCCTGGGGGCGGCCCTCCCCTCTGAGGCCTCAGTTCCCCCCTCCCCTCCCAGTGTAGGGCTATGCCAGCATGCTCTCTACAGCCCAGGGGTGGAGTCAAACCCCTCCCCTGCTGGGCCTCAGTTTCCCCTGCGGGTCGGCCAGCCCCCGGGCTTCTGGAGCACATGGCCCCTCCCCTGCTGGGCCTAGGTTCCTCCCGCAGCTCAGCGAGCCCCCGGCGCACATGGGCCCTTCCCGGGTGGGCCTCAGTTTCCCCCGCCCCGGCCCGCGGCCTCCCCTCACCCGTCACGCAGCCGTTGACGGCCGTGGGCTTCTGCGCCGTCACCACGTAGTTGTACGACATGTCGAGGCCGGAGCCCGGGCCGGGAGGGCCGAGGGCAGAGCGGGCGAGGGGCGGAAGGGACAAGGGGCCCGGGCGGCAGCGGACACAGACACTGACACTGACACGGCGACAGCCGAGAGACGAGCGGGCCCCGCGCGCAGCCTCCGCACCCACACCGCCGCCGCCGCCACTGCCGAGACGCGCCGCCGCCGCCCAGAGCGCCCTGGCCGCGGGGCACCACGGGACGGCCGTACTGAGCGCCCCCTAGCGGCTCGGAGGTCTCAGCATCTTCCTCTGCTCGAAGAAGCCGGCTGGCAGTAGGCCCCGCCTTTCCCGTGGCCCCGCCCCTTCCGCCGAGACCCGGATGAAAGGACGCTCTATCCGCCCCATCTCGGCGCGTCAGGAGCGGAGCAGGCGCCTAGCGGCCGACGGCAGGTGAGCTCGTGCGGGGGGCGGGGGGAAAAGGAGAGAGCGCTAACGCCAGTCCCCTGTCAGCCCCCCCGCTCAGAACTCGCGCCCCGCGTTCTGAGCCCGCCCCCTGAGCCGCAGTCCCCCAATCCGGAGCCACGGCCTCCCGCGTCCCGCCCCTCCGTGCATGCCCGGCTCCTCCCCCGGCTGCTGCGGCGCCGCGGCCCCTGCCTCTCCCGCCGCCTGCCGCGGGCGATTCCAGGCCCCTCTCCTTGGGGGGACCCCGCCCTTCCCTCTCGCCCGGCCTCAGTTTCCTTCTCCTGGACCCCGCAGCCCATTTCTGAGCGGAGCTTGACGCGTGTCCGGCTCACCCGCACCGGCTCCGGGGCTCGGAGTCCCTAAGCACTTATTAGACACCTGCTGTGTGCAGAGCCCCGTGCGTGACTTGGGGCGGGTAGAGAGAGAGACCCTTAAGCCCTGGACCTCACGGCTTTGAGCCCTCCCGAGCCCCTTCTTGGCACGTGGTACCACGTGACTTGCCATTGCTGGGCCTCAGTTTCCCTGTCTGTAATGGGGCATAGTTTGAATCGGGGCCATCCAGGAGGCTGTGGTCGGGAGTCTAAGCCCAGGAAGGGGAGGGATACCGCTGGAAGTCCTTGCACTGCGTAGAATTAAGACCTAGAAAATACTGTGATTGAGTTCCTCCCCCACCCCATAGAGTCCCCCCATTCAGCACCCCCATCATGGAGCCCCCCATCCCATAGAGCCCCCCAACCCTCAACCAGGACCCAGTTTTGGAAGACCAGCCAGGTCCCCTCAGCCACCCCTGACAGCAAAGGAAAGCCGGGAGGGCCCCAAGTTTTAGGCATAAGTCTGCCAGAAACCGTTTGATCTAACATGAGTCTGCATCCAAGCCACAGCTAGCTCAGAGCTCAGCCTGGCATGATGCCCGGACCTTCTTCCTGCCCTGAGACAACTCACAGTACTGGCTCCTGGAGTCTTTATGTCCCCAACACTCAACCTCTTAGTCCTTGGATGCCTAGGAGGGTGCTGCCCTTAGGTGGGTCAAAACCTGGGGAGGTAAAGTTAGGGGTGGTTTTCACCCTTCGTTCATTTCCTGGGACCTCAACCTTTATCTTTTCACCTTCATTTTATCTACTTTCCTAGTAGAAAAAGTCTAGAAGGAACATAGGCTGGAAAAAATACTATTTCTTAATATTTTCAGTTTAACCAAAAAGAAATTAATAGGCTTCCACACAGTGTATGCCTCATTCTGCACCTATAGGCCACCACATCTCTGCCAAGAGGTAGGAGGCATGCTTCACCATCAGACTCCTGGGTCACCATTCCCACCCCTTTCTCTTACAGATGAGCAAACTTTGGGCCCAAAGGGGTTAAATGACATGTTCCAGGTCACACAGCTAGCCATTAAACAGTCAGGATTCAAACTCAGGTCCCTGATTCTTTGTACTGCACTTCCCCAACTTTGGGATCCAGGAGCAGCTTCTTCTAGGAGCCAAAAATTCAATGGTTGTTTGCTTTGTTCCCCCTGGATCCAAGGGGGTCACTAGTAGGTATGCATGCTGACCAACGTGGGAGCCTGTCCAGACCACATGGGATGTCCCTGCCTTGAGTGTTCAGGGCCAGCCCTCCTCCTGAAGATTGTACGTGTGCCTCAGATCGATTTTCCTGCTGCAGAGGGAGAGGATTTGGGGCATGTGCGGACTTTGGTCCTTCTGCCTCTGTGCCTCCCACACTCCAACCCTGGGCCACGCGCTGGAGTTTGGACTCAGACCTAAGTCCCAGTGGGAGCAGGATCCCAGTAGGCAGAGAACTCCTGCTGGTGCCATCGTGCTTGGCGTGGCTCAACCCCTTAACAGGCCAGCCCCCCTTCATCCAGGTCTCCAAATACTGCCTCCACTTCACATACACCCACTCTCTCTTGCTCTCTCCTAGTGGTGGGGTGGCCTTTCCCCTTCAGCTCAGAAGAGTCCCACGTGGAGGGAATAGCCCCTGAGGCCCTTGTTGGTTCAGAAGGACTCTCTGTGGATTCTGCTTCTGGCAATCCTGCCCACCATGGTGAGTTATTCAGGGCCTGGAGGGAGAAGAGAGCTCTGGGTTCAGACAGCGTGGTGCCCGGCCTCAAAGCATGGGCCAGCTAGCAGTGGTAGGCGCTGGAAGCTCCCGGACCACAGAGCAGAGAGCCAGCTAGCATCCCCATGGACCGTGGCTACTGGTGTGACTGGAAAGCCCCGTCTCCCAGTTGAGTTTTGAAAGTAAGAGGCACAGTTAGCAAGGTGGCCGTGGATAGGGGATGGGTCCCTACAAACAGAAGCCTGCCTCTCCCCAGCTCCCTCACGAGGCTTCTTGGGCTCAGTTCTGTGAGTTCCTGGGCTGGAAGTCCACTGCCATTTCAAGTGGCCCTAAAATCCCATCTTCTGCAGAAGACCTTTCCCAACTCTTCTTAAATTCTGGTGCCTTCCCTCTCTTCATTATTTTTTACTTATCCTATAAACAGCCTACTTGTTATCACCCCCACTAGACCAGGAGCTCCTTAAAGGCAGGCGCTGTCTTTTGCCTCTTTTTGTATCCCCAGCACGTTGCACAGTGCCCGGCACATAGTCCATGCTTAATAAACGTTTGTTGACTAACAGGTCTGAGATCCAGCACCGGGCCATCCAAAAACTCCCAAAGACCTGTGAGATTTTGGCACAAGGCTATTTTGTGTCATGTTCTAGGCTGATCTGAGTGACCAGGCCCCCCATAAAGTGGAGCAGGGGTGCTCAGAGCTGTGCATGGCACTGACTAGGGTGGATGCAGGTGCCCTGGGCCCTGAATTGTTGGCCCAGGGATGTTGGGCTGTGCCGAGTTCAGGATTGGAGCCAAGCCACTGACTCTGAGCTGGACAGAAGCAGGCCCGGGCCTGGTTTCCTCCATGTGTCCTGGGCTTTTTAAACATCACGGTGAGTTCTTCCTAGTGCAAGACCCTCATGGCCTTCTGGGTCATCGTCCTCCTAAGCTCAATGCCACTGCTCATTTTTCGTTTGTCAACACTTGTTAGACTCCCCCTACATGCCAAGCACCAAACCAGGTACTGGGGATACAAGTCCTTACCCTCAGAGAACTTATATTCTACTTAGGTTAGGGGATGCAGTGACTACAAAGTATATGAAAAGCAATTTCAGGAGACTCAGGGCACCAGCCTCAGAAGAGGGGGAGGGGGATCAGGAAAAATCCTGGTGGGTCAGTTGCATCACTGGTGGGAGGCAGCATGGTCATGGGAAGGATGAGGAGGCAGGAGACGCCCCAGCTCTGTGATCTCAGGCAAATCCTCCGACCTCTCTGGGTCTTCACTTCCTCATTTGTAAGCTGAGGGGGCTGGCCTGCGTCACCTTCAGGGCTGACAGGCTAGCTGCTGTGGGCACGGTGCCCAGGCCTGGCACTCCTCTCCCCCCCAGCTCCCCTGAACTGACCACGCTGTCGCCTGCCTGTGGTCAGAGCTCATGCCCTTTGCCTCTGTCCTCCCAGCACACTTGGGCATTTACCTGTCCCTCCCCTCTAGAATGAGGCTGTAGCTCAGCTGCCTCTGCTTACAGTGGGTAGCATCTCACCAGAAGGCAGGAGGCCACAGGTGACAGGCAGGATCATAGGACCAGGAATTCAGAGCTGGAAGAAGCCCCCTCGTTTAGCTCAAGGTTTAGAGTCAGGGGACCTGTCCTGGCTACTGTGCTATAGCAGAGACCTTGAGCAAGCCCCTTAACTTCCCCTGCCTCAGTTTCCACTTGTATAAAATAAAGGGATTGGTGAGGGGATCTGGAAAGAGCCCTCTGGCTCTGAATCTGTGATGACCACAGGGCCTGGCGTTTAGTAAGTGCTCAATGAACGCGTGTTGATCGGTTGATGGTTTGATTCTGCGATTTCTGTGGGTCCCCTCATCTGTTAAATGAGGGAGATGGGCTGGATGCCTCTGAGGCACCTTCCATTTCTGGATCTCAGGTCCCTTGCAGCCATTAGCCCACTCAAGCCCATAGTCGGGCCAGAAAGGCTGTAATATCACCTTTCCTCCACCAGAAGGCATTAGTGCAATAATCCGAATTATCATTCTGAAGATGAGAGCCAGCGTTTCTAGAGGACTCGGAAGGTTTGGGGAGCACCTTCCAAGTCTTGGCTCCCATTGGCTTTCTGCAATGGAGAGAGGCCCTGCAGACCGACCTCTGGCACATCCTCCGTCCCTCTCCTCAGGTGGGAGTTTGGCTTTGCGGCTCCAAGTCTGCCCAGGACCCAGGCTGGCATCCCCGGAGGAGTGGCAGCTGAGAGGAGGTCGCTGCTTCCTCGTTCCTAGGACATGTGATAAAATGGGATTCTGCACTGGAATCCTCCTGTGGCCTTCCCTCTGTGGGACCTGAAATCAGCCTTTTCACTTCTCCAACCTCATCTGGAAAATTAGGGGAACCCTTCTGCCTCTCAGTCTGTGATCCTGTGAAAATCAGGTTCTGGAGATCACTGGTCCGGAGAGCAGTTTGGCTGGAGCACCTTAGAACGTTAGGCAGGATCATTATGTGCGTTAAGAGGGAGTTGTGTAAGGTAAATCTGGAAAGGAGCCTGAAGGCCAGATCATAGAGTTTGTTAAGAGCCGAGTTTATCTGGTCCCAGAGGCGATAGGGCGCCAGTACAGATTGTTCGGTAGGAGCGTGACAGGCTTAGACTCCAGCTGATAACTGGTGTGGGGCAGCCAGAACTTTGGCCCAGGATATAGAAATTTAGAGGGTGCTGGCAAACCTTGTTCTCCTTCAGCAGGTCAAAACCTTGAGCTTAGTACCCAATTAGTAGGAATAATTAGCTCAGATAACTGCAGTCACAGTTCACCCTGGCCCACTCCACCGCACTCTTTCCCCCTCCATGAAAGTGCTCTTGAGTGTCCTAGGCTCTCTGTCTCCTGCTACTGGGCAGTATGTAGGCTATTTCCCTCCTGGGGCCTTGTGCCTTGAGTCCCATGCTCCTACCACCAACCGGCCCATTTTGTGGTGTTTGCCTCAGGCACAAGAATTGCTAGTTACAGCTCTGGTGTGACCTCATGCCAAAGGAAGATGGTACTGACTCCCCGGTCAGCCAGGTCCGTTCTGCCCTAGACCTCACTCCAATGTTGAGATTATGGGAGGCTTTATGGAGGAAGCGCCATCTGAGCTCCCCATTCTGGTTCGTGTCTCACACCCCAGTCTGAATTCACTTGTCTACATTGAACCAGCATTGGCAGATCGGGTCCCCTAAGAGAGAGAGAGAACTATTATTTTCAAGATTTGGAGGGCAGTTCTGTGGCTGGCTATCTTCTTAATTCTGCCTCATGAGTCCCCACTTAGTGTGATTCCTATAACCATGAGATGGTAGATTTAGTTCATTAATGAAGGCATTTACTCAAACAGCGTAGCAGGAGTGTTAGTTACAAAAGATTTCACTCAGAACTGGTATGTACTCTCTCACAGATACACACAGGGCTTGTTAGGGAGAGTGGGCATGAAATTTAAGTACAATGGTAATGAGGCCCACGTAGAGGGAGCACATGGAGCCTGGGCCACTCACCACTCCAGAATGACTGGAGCTCCATGTCGTTTCTTTCTCAAGAGCAGAGGTATTAAACTTGAATGTGTACACAACCAGATTAAAACGTAATTGGAAAATGTTTAACAAAATAAGTAGCGTAGATAATGTTAATTTATAGTTATTCGATTTGTGTTTGACATTACTGCTCTAGAGGGTCCTCAGGAAGTTCACTGCAGGCCATGGTATGGGTAAGAGATGAGCATCTCTGTGGCTTGCTCCTCATAGGGTGAGGTATCTTAGCTGCCTGGACCCCTCCAATATTGGCACAGGTCAAAGAGGTCCCAGAGAGCTTGGCTCCTGCTCCGAAGGATCCAGTTAGGCTGCCCGGTCTGGGAAGTGGCCACACTGAGGCAGCTCAGTGGTTACTGTGTGAAGCCCATAGGGCTGATCTCCCTTGGACAGGTCTGGACCAGGCAGTAACTGGGCCATGAGCTCCTCTCTAGCCTCTCCCTGGCTCACTCTTTGATGAGGGGCTGCATTCGTTTTCAGCCTTAGCCACTGGTAAAGTCACTGGACTGTACCCGGTTTTTGTCATTTGGGAGTTCTACAGTGTGCATTTCAGCTTAACTAGAGCAGAGGAATACCCTTAGTTTAGGGTTAGCAGAGTTAGTCCCTCAGTACCTCAGCTCTGAGACTGTCACCCATAGATGGAAGATAGGCGACATCTTGCCTCACCTATATATTCAGTCTCTCCTGGCTCAAAACCCCCTTCTCTTAGTAGGCCACTCTACCATTCATAAATGTAATTAGTTTGAGGTGAACCTCCTCTACTTCTGCCCAGGGTCACCTAGGTGGCACAGTGGATAGGGCGCCAGGCCTGCAGGAAAACTCATCTGACTTCAGACACTTATTAGTTCTGTGACCCTGGGCAAGTCACTTCACCCTGTTTGCCTCTGTTTCCTTACCTATAAAAGAAGCTGGAGAAGGAAATGGCAAACCACCCCAGTATCTTTGCCAAGAAAAACCCAAATGGGGTCATGGAGAGTCAGACACAACTGAAACATTTCTTTCTAGATTTAGTGGGGAGTCTGGGGACAAAGGTATGAATGCAGTTGGGGCTTTTGTCTCCAGGGCTAATTCACATTCAGTTGGGCTGTTCTCTTTCCACTTGCCTGTCTCAGTCTTTTGAAGACTCACTGGGACACACTCTCCCTCTATAGTCTACTGTCTCCCCCTTTAGAATGAGTTCCTTGAGGGCTTGATATCCCCCTCTTATCCCTGCCCCCCCCCCCCAATTTAGCCCAGTGCCGGACATTCTTCACAAATGCTTGTTGGTTGGCTGAACCTGGCCTTGAAAGTAGAGGAGTGTCTCTATCCGTGGCTCTGGACTAGGTCCTGGAGAGGCAAAGATAAGATTAAGCAGCCTCTGCCTTCCAGGTATTGTGTTCAGGCCTGGAAGGGATAGCCTGAGGGCAGAGCGAGGAGATGACAGGAGGACATTGGGAGAGGAGGAGCAGGCACAAGGGATCCAAAACAAGGCTGAGGAGGGGGCAGAGTCACACAGAGCAGGGCCTTGAATGCCAGGCTAATGAGAAGGTTCGAAAGCATTTCATTTACATTACATTTCATTTGATCCCCCCAGTCCTGTGGAGTAGGTGTAGTTATCCCCATTTTACTGGTGAGGAAACTGAATCTGAGAGATGGTTGCCTGGGGTCCCACTCCTAGTAAATGTCTGAGGCAGGATTGCATTGGGTGATGACTCTGAGGCCTCCCCAGCTGTTCTGGCCCCAGGAGATGGAGGGACAGGGCCCCAAAGACCACAGCGGTGCATTGAAGAGTAAATGCTTTTTCTGGGGATAGCCTGACGCCTCACTTTCTCTCCCAACAGTCCTCCAAGAAGCTCGTGAACTCTGTGACAGGCTGTGCGGATGATGCCCTGGCCGGGCTGGTGGCCTGTAACCCCGACCTCCAGATTCTGCAAGGACACCGAGTGGCCCTGCGCTCTGATCTGGAGAGCCTGAAGGGACGGGTGGCCCTGCTGTCGGGCGGGGGCTCTGGCCATGAGCCTGCACATGCGGGTGAGCAAGGGCCTGTGCCAGGCAGGGGGCTTGGGGAGGAGGTGGAGGAGGATATGGGGAGGTTAAAGCATCAGGACCTGAGGACCAAGGGAGAGAGAACCAGTCGTAGTCAGACCAGTGCCTTCATTATCTCCTGCCTCTGTGCTCTCCTCCTCACTTAAAATGCTTTCTCTTTTTTTTTAATTAATTAAAAAAAACTTAACAAGCATCTCCTCTCCCTTCCACCCCTGTCCTCACACCGGGGCAGAAACCTACCTTGTAACAAGGAAGCATAGTCTAGAAAGACAAATCCCCACCCTGGTCGTGTCCAAAACCGTGTGTCTCCTTGTGTCCGTCATCTGCCAGGAGGTGGGAACACGCTTCATGCTCAGTCCTCTGGAATCGTTCTCATTAGGTCTTAAATCCCTCACCATAGTTGGTCTTTTCAACCTTGTTGCCGTCGTGTAAATTGTTGTCACTTCCATCGGCATCAGTTCACACGAGTCTTCCGAGGTTTCTCGGAACAGTGGCCCTCACTGTTTCTTAGAGCACAGTTGTATTCTGTTACATTTATGTGACATGCGCCTCTCAGAATGTGGCCAGGCTGGTCTTGGAATTGCTGAGTCCAACATCAGACTTTCCAGGAAGAGCTTGGTCCTGAAGAACCCGGGGTCACTGCCGTACCTCCCTCCCCTGCAAAGGTATCCATTCAGCAGAGGCTCCTATGGGCTAGTCCGTAATAGAGCCTGTTCCGTGTCTTTCCTGAAGCTTTTTCACACATGTGTTCATCTTGTCTTCCCAACAAGACATAAGCCCTCGGAGGGTAGGGACCATTCCTCAGGCTCCTGGACTCCTTAGGGCACCATGTAAAGGGCAGAGCTGCTAAGAACAGAGGAAGTGGGTGGGGGCCAGAGGGATAAGGACCCTGCTGGGCACAGCCCCTCACCCTCTCCTTCCTCCCTCCAGGTTTTATAGGCAAAGGGATGCTGACTGGGGTCATCGCTGGGGCAGTGTTCACTTCCCCAGCGGTAGGCAGCATCCTGGCTGCCATACGGGCAGTGGCCCAGGCTGGCACAGGTATGGCAGGTGTGGCGGTAGCGATGCTTCATGTGGGCCTGGGGAGGGTGGGAGAACCATGGGGTGAGGGCTTCCTGACCGCCTCTCTCTGGCTTCTGCAGCGGGGACACTGCTCATTGTGAAGAACTATACCGGGGATCGACTCAACTTTGGGCTGGCCCGGGAGCAGTCCCGGGCAGAGGGCATCCCGGTGGAGATGGTTGTTGTCGGTGATGACAGCGCGTTTACCAGCCTGAAGAAGGCAGGCAGACGGGGCCTCTGTGGCACAGTGCTCATCCACAAGGTGGGGGCTCCCGGAGGGCAGATCTGTTGGTGCCTTGGTGCCCCAGCACCCAGTGCCTTGCTCGTAGTAGGTGCTTTTAATAGGGGTTTGGTGAATAAAGAGGACTCCTCTAGGACTCCTGCCATGGGCCTTACCCATGGGACAGAGGTCTGCCTTCTTGGGGGGCTGCCTCCTCCCTTCCCCTTTGACTGTCCTCTCCCCCATGCTCTCATCCATCAGCTGCAATGGGGTGCCCTCTTTCACCCCTCCCTAGGATTGACAAGAGCAGTCAGAGCAGAAGGTGCCTCCCAGGTCAGCTCAATGAGAACTGAGGCCCAGAGAGGGAAGTGACTTGGCCAGGGTCACAAAGGTAGTAAGTAGAAGAGCTCTAGTACCCAGGTCTGCCCTTTGACAACCCCCCCACCCCGGGCCCCATTCTGCCCCCAGGCGGGTCAGGCCCATTGGCCAGGTCTGAATTGAGGGAGGCACCTCCCGAGGGGGGCCTTCTTTCCTCTCCCCACTGCCATCACCCCTGCCCTCTCTGTCCTCTGCCCCAAACTGTGGAGTCACTCGTCCCTCGGGGGCTTTGCTTCATGTTGGTACAGGTGGCAGGTGCTCTGGCCGAGGCAGGTGTGGGGCTCGAGGAGATTGTTCGTAGAGTGAGTGCAGCTGCCGCTGCCATGGGTGAGTGCTGGCCTGGGGGGCCATAGGTGAGGGCTGGCCTGGGGGGGGCCATGGTGAATGCTGGCCTGTGGAGGGGTAGTAGTAGGATGGCTGCTGCCATGGGTGAGGGCTAGCCCTGGGGGCCAGGGGTGAGTGCTGGCCTGGGGAGGGGGGTAGGGGTAGCTGCTGCCATGGGTGAGGGCTGGCCTGGGGGGCCATGGGTGATGGCTGGCCTGCGGAGGGGTGGTAGTAGGGTGGCTGCTGCCATGGGTGAGGGCTGGCCTGGGAGGCCAGGGGTGAGTGCTGGCCTGGGGAAGGGGGTAGGAGTGGCTGCAGCCATGGGTGAGGGCTGGCCTGGGGGGCCAGGGGTGAGTGCTGGCCTCGGGGGCCATGGGTGAGTGATGGCCTGCGGAGGGGTGGTAGTAAGGTGGCTGCTGCCATGGGTGAGGGCTGGCCTGGGGCGGGGGGGGTGCCATGGGTGAGGGCTGACCTGGAGGGGCCATGAGTGAGTGCTAGCCTGTGGAGGGGTGGTGGTGGGGTGGCTGCTACCATGGGTGAGTGCTGGCCTGGGGGGCCATGGGTGAGGGCTGGCCTGGGTGGGGGCCAGCCTCCCCATCCCCTGGGAAGAAAAGAAGCATTATGGAGGGAATAGGACCTTTGTGAAGGAAAGATGCCAAAGCTTGAAAGCCAAACTGACCATCTCTGGTAAGCTGCTGTGGTGGGCTGAAGGGTCTAGGGGGCTCCTGCTCTCAGGCGCTGGCATTCTGGGATGTCTCAGCTCATGCCCATTCTCCATTGCAGAATGGAGGCATATTTAGGCATATTTAATTTCTACCTGCTGAGTCTTTCACCTAGCCAAGGCCTCACCTCCAAGTGGCCCTGGTGATCTGGGGCCAGCCTAGAATCTGCACCCCACAGGGCCATCCAGAGCAGAACAGGCTCTCCCCGAATGATTAACTTGTTCATTGGTTAAGATCTTCCTCTGTGGACATCTGCGTACCCTTTTATGCACAGACTGCTGGTAACAATATGTCCTGCCCTCTTCCCTCCTAGGCACCCTGGGGGCCAGCTTGTCCTCCTGCAGTGTCCCAGGCTCCAAACCGACCTTCCAGCTTCCTGTGGATGAAATGGAGCTGGGCTTGGGTAAGGATGTGTGCCTGCATCCCCGGCGGCCTTAGGCATGTCTGTTCCCTCTGACATGAGTTTTTCCCATTCTGAGGAATGTCCCGTTAGGTGGCCGCTGTCTCATCTCCACAGACGCTGGGGCTGTCACTTGGGTGTTCCCTACAGTCATGCTTCTTCTTTCCACAGGGATCCACGGGGAGGCTGGTGTCCGTCGGCTGAAGGTAGGTGGGTGGGTGTGTGCTTGCTTGGCGCTCATGTCGCTCCAGAACAGGGTCTAGCCCAAAGCCCTCCCCTCACTGTTGCTTCTCACGCACAGATGGCCACGGCGGATGAGGTGGCGAAGACAATGATCGACCACATGACTAACCCCTCCAACGAGTCCCATGTGCCGGTCAAGTCTGGTGAGTCATTTGTCCGGGGCAGGGTCAGTGCCTTTGGTGTTTTTGTCCAGTGTCCCAGGTCTGTGAGCTGGGCGTTATCCGAGCATCCTCCCTGCCCTCCCCCATACCTCCTGTCCACTGTCACATCCTCCATCTCACATCCCACCCCTTCACTACCCACAGGGCCCTCATGTTAGCGATGTCCCTTGTCACCTCTCCCCTAGACCATCATGGCCGGCTCCTCACCTCCATCCACAGACCGCTGCCAAAATTGGTCTTGACTCACCCCCGTTCACTCACCCAACTCCAGTGGCTTCCTGTGAATGGCCTCTGGAATAATTCCTTTGGGCTTCCAGGGCCCTACACAGCCTGGCTCCAATGTATCATCCCAGCCCGGTTGGACATTGCACTCCCTCTCCTATTCAGCCAAACTGGCCTTCTCTCTGTTGGTTACACATGGCACTTCATCTCCAGCCTCCACACCTTTGCTCTGGCCCTCCCACATGCCTGCACCTCAGAGAATCCCAGAGCTCACTCCCCTCCTTGGGCTTGCTAGCGCCCTCCCTCCCTCCCTCCCAAACTGCCTTGTACCTAACTCCCTTGTAAAGTGAGTATGGAACAGTATTTTTTTATCTCATTTGTAATCATCCACTTTGTCCCATTTGTCACCTCCATTAGAACGTCAGCTTTTTGAGGAGGGAGTGTTTCACTCTCTGCCTTCACACCCCCAGCACCTAGGACACACCGTACACTTAAGTAACATTCCTATTGAGACACTGGTTGATCAATTGCTCCCCTGGTGTGATGCCCACAGGCTCTTCAGTGGTGCTAGTCGTCAATAACCTGGGCGGCCTGTCCTTCTTGGAGCTGGGCATCATGGCTGATGCAGCAGTCCGCTGCCTCGGTAAGTCCCAGATGGAGGCGGGATGTCCCTTAGGATGCCATCCCTAGCCTGGCAAACTGTGAGCATGAGCAAGAGACAGTGAAGAGCGACTCCTAGGAAGGTGGCCCTCTGGAACAAGGTCGCCCCTCGGCCTCTGCAAGGCCTCTGCCACCCTGGCTTCTGTCTGGAGTCCTGTTCCTCCCCCATGCCCTCCTTCCTCATGGCTGCCTTCTGCTCTGAATTCTAGAGGCCCGGGGTGTGAAGATCGCCCGTGCCCTGGTGGGCACCTTTATGTCAGCACTGGAAATGGCTGGCATCTCCCTGACTCTCCTACTGGTAGATGATGCCCTCCTTAAACTGATAGGTGAGGAGCCCCAGGCCTCTAGGCCTGAACCTACCCTGTGGGCTGAGGGGACCCAAGGAGGCTGAGCAAAGATAGCCCTTCTCCTAGGTCGAGGGCAAGGTGGAAGGGTCCCCCTGGAAAGGTTATTTCCAGCTTTTCCTTCCAGTTGTAGTTGATTTGACGGGAAGGTGGGGTTGGACTTCTCAAATCTCTCCACCTTCTCCCCCAATCCCTACATCCTCTTCCCATGAGGCAAGGAGGCTGGGAACCTACACTTCCCTTGTCCCTTCAGCTCAGGAAGCTGAGCCACGTGGCTATGCCGGGTCTGAGCCTGGCTCCTGTTCATTCCCAGATGCTGAAACCACAGCTTCGGCCTGGCCCCACGTAGCCAGAGCGCCTGTGACAGGTCGCACCCGCAGCCGGGCAGCCCCCGCTGAGAAGCCGGAGGGCATCGAGCCAACAGTGACAGGAGGTACCCTGCCCGCCTGCCTGGGGGGATGGCATGAGACTGCTCAGCCGTGGCTCTCTGGAGCACTGGGCCCCCTCCCCACTGGCCTGTCTTTGCCAGGTGCTGGCTCCCAGAAGGCAACTGTCATCCTGCAACAAGTGTGTGCCACCCTCCTTGGCCTGGAGGAACATCTGAATGCTCTGGACCGAGCCGCTGGAGATGGCGATTGTGGGACCACCCACAGCCGAGCTGCCAGAGGTCACTACCAGAGGGATGGGGAGGGATCAAGGACTCGTGGGCCTCCACCCCACTCCTTCTCGTCTCCCAGCCCCCATTGGGTCTTTCCCTTGGCTTTCAGCCCCTGATTGATTGTGAATGCTTCCTTGGTCTTGGTCTAGGGAGTATGGGGGTCTGGGGCAGCTGGGCTTCTCCTCTAGCCACCACAAAGTCTCTCTTTGCCCTTCCAGCAATCCAGGAATGGCTGAAGGAGGGCCCGCCCCCCAGCCGCCCTGACCAGCTACTCTCTGGCTTGTCCCGGCTCCTGCTGGAGAAGATGGGAGGTTCATCAGGGGCGGTGAGTGCTGGGGAGCCAAGCTCATTGTCAAGAGAGCTCCAGGGGCAGGGGCAGGGAGCCAGGGCTCTCTCAGGCCAAGGGGAAGATCCCGGGTGGCTGAGCAAGTCCAGCACCACAGCCACCAAGGTGGAGACCGAGCACTCACAGCCTCCCTTGGTCCCCAGCTTTATGGCCTATTCCTGACTGCGGCTGCCCAGCCCCTCAAGACCACACCTAGCCTCCCAGCCTGGACTGCTGCCATGGACGCTGGCCTGGAGGCCATGCAGCGGTGAGTCACCTCCTCGCAGGGCAGCGGTGACCCCATCCGCACAGAGGTGATCCCTCTTCTTCCCCTCTCACTCAGTGAACGTTGGGAGGCCATGGGGGCCTACTCTGGCCACTGGCTCAACTGAGGTTCCTTCTGCTTTCCCCGACAGGTACGGAAAAGCTGCTCCTGGGGACAGGACCATGGTGTGTATGCCCCCTACCCTGCTGCCCTCCTCCTCCTCATTCCACTTGGAGCCCTCCAAACCACCACAGTCCCCTGCCCATCTGTATTCCTCTCCCTTGTCTTGGGCAGCTGGATGCACTGTGGGCTGCAGGCCAGGACCTCCGAGCACTAAAGACCCCAGGGGCCAACTTGCTGCAAGTGCTAAGTAAAGCCGTCAAGGTGAGGGGGTCAGCGAAGCCTGGGAGGACGGGAAGGCTGCTGAGGGCCTTGTGATCCACTGAGAACGTCTCTCTCACGCCCTAACTTCAGGAGCTAATTCCTGAAGAGGGCAGAGGGCATTGGAGGCTAGGTTTGGAGTAGGAAGAGTGTCTGGGGACAGAGCCAAGCCAGCAAGCATTTGTGGAGCACTCCCATGTGCCAAGGACTGTGCTGGGCCCTGAGGCTACAGTGTGGAGCAGTGCTTAGAGCCCTGGACTTAGAGTCAGGAAAACCTGAATTCAAATCCTGCCTTAGACACTGCAAGCTATGTGACCCTGGGTAGGTCATGGAACCTCTCTGTGCCCCCTGTCTGCTCGTCTGTAAAATGAACTCATGGCCTTTCATGTCCCTTCTCTGAATCCTAATCCTCTGATAGTATGGCATATTCTAACACGTGTGTCTGCGGGGGGGATGGGTACAGGTAAGCACATACGGGGAGGGTGGAACAAGCTCTAGGGGCTGAGGGGGTCAGCTGGGCTTCCCATAGGGGTTGGCTCAGGCTAAGCTTTGGAGGGGAAGCTGGCAAGAGGTTCTGAGCTGTGAGGTGAGGAGGGAGGCAGCCTTGGCGAAGGCAGGTGCCCCACACTGCAAAGGAGTTGAAATTCTAGAGGCAATGGGAATGAGACACTCAGGCCTGAGCCATAGGAAAATGAAGAACGTATCCTCTGGGAGCCTGGCGGTGGGCAAGGCAGGCACCACTGCTGGAAGGGGACCCAGCACATGGAGCCATCCATGAGGCCCACATGCTCCTCTCCTGGTAGAGCTGCCAAAGGTTCTTAGTGCCAAGGCTTCAGGGACACTGGCACAGATGCTGCAGCTGGGCCCAGGACAGCAGGACCGCGTAGCTAGCCTGCCGTCCCCAAATTCAGGAGCTGATCCCCTGTGCCTTCTACAGAGTGCCGAGGCCGCGGCAGAAGCCACCAAAAAGATGGAAGCTGGAGCTGGGAGAGCCAGTTACATCAGCTCAGCCAAACTAGAGCAGCCAGACCCTGGGGCCGTGGCAGCTGCAGCTGTGCTCCGGGCCATCCTGGAGACGTTGCAGAACCAGAGCAAGTGACTCCCCTTCCCTGATCCAGTCTGATTGTCCCTAACCCCAGCACCCCGGCCCCTGGTGTGCAGCTGCTCAGGGGCCATGTCCTCTTCTCCGCCTCTTCGTGCCATGGCCTCTGTCTAGCCTGATGCAGCTTCACCTTTTTTGTGAAAAGAACCTCTGCACAATCATGTTTTAATTGCACAAAATAATCAGATTCCAAAGGAAATCAATTATACTGTAATCCAAATATCACAATAATGATTTTCCCCAAACCCCAAGTTTCTAGGTCTCAGGTGAAGAACCATTCTCCAAGGCCCTGTCCCCTCCAATCATCCAGAAAGCCCCGATTTTAATGCCCAGAACTAGGCAGGCTGGCTTTGGAGCTTTAAACAGCTACATGGTCCTGGTGCTTTTGGCCTTGACATGAAGGCCCGTGGCTTCCAGGCCTGGCTGGTTCTGCTCCTTATCATGCCCTCTCCTTCCAGGGAGGGTGGAGCAGAGTCTGGCAGGGCTCCAGCCCCTCCAGATGGTCAGCCCTATGCCTCCGTGATGACTTTTCCTGTACCTGTCAGGGTTAAGGTGTTTTTGAGGATCTTTCTCTTGTGTTTTTGTCAATAAAGCGGCATCAAATTTGGTGCGGTGTGGTGGCTGCTACTTTCCCTTCCTTCTCTGCTATGCCCACTGATTGCTCAAAGCCAGAGCCAGAAGTGGAGATGAATCCCACTGGCTCATCTGCAAATGGTCGGTCTCTTGACAACCCCGACCGAGATGAGAACTGCCAGATTCAAACTTGGTGCCCTGGGGTTCCCATCCTTCAGAGCATGTGCCCAATGTGGGCAAGAATGCTGATGGGAACATCTCTGATCTCGGGCAGACACAACTGTTTGCAGCTGAGTGAATGGCCAAAGAACCAGATGTGTCCCTGATGGGGGTGGGAGGGCCAGAGGACCCACAAGGACACCTTTCTTGTAGGCCAGGAGCCCTCTCCTCAAGGGTGACTTTGACTAAGCCCTGGCCTGACCAGGAAGAGAAGCGGCCAAGTCAGCACATAGACCCATTGGGCAGAGACTTGGGCATGTCTCCAGGGCCTGACACTGGCACCATCTTGTTGATGAATATATAGTGATGGACCAAGTAGAGAGCCTGAGGGGAGCCCAGATGGCCAAAGACCAGTGTCCATCCAGGTCCCCTCCAGCCTCAGGCAGATGACAATGGCTGTGGCCACAGAAGACAGTCTCCAAGCATTTTACCCACAGGATGTTATGGGTCTTATGCCATGCTGTGGGACACATGTTGGCTATCTTTGAATATAAAGCGGCAACCTGAAGGAAGGGTCTAGACAGGCCATGACTGCAATGGAAAGGAAGGCAGCATGATCATTAGGAAGGGCTATTTGTAGTCTCTTGTGAAGGAGAATTACTTAGTTCTGCCTCCAGCATGACAGATAGACAGTCTTGACCATAGGGGAGACACAGACTGCCTATGCACCTAAGGCAAACCATTTAACCTCGGTGCCCCAGCAGCTTAGACTAAGCTGCAGGTTAAGTGCCATCCTGTTTTGGTAGAAGGAATTTCCACACACAGTTATACACACTGATTAAATGCTAAGTCCTGCCAGTCCCTGCTAGTTTGACCCTGCACTGAGGGAAGGGAAAGCTGGCCCAGATCCACAATTCACACAGAGGCACATCTGGCTAGGTACAGGTCAGGCAGCTTTCACAAGCTAGCTGGGGCTCTGTGGATCAGTAATCACCCCTCAGAGTCAGCTGAGACCTCCGAGGCCACCTGGTACAAAATGCCCTCACATGTGGAAGACCAGGGGCCCCAGGGGAGAGGCAGCCCCTTTAAGGCAAGGCCAGGGATTCAGGCTCAGGGGTCAGCAGGTTGCCAGTCAGACTCGTGGACCAGGAAATGCAGCAAAAACAACTTTAATGCTAAGAAGAGGTTAAAAGAATACAATTTATGAAGTGAAAAAGGATCCTAACAGACATAAAAAGCTCAGCAGTTACCAAGGCTCAGCCTCCATAGGGCAAGGGGAGCTCCATTGGAACCCCGGACAGATGCCCCAGAGGCCAGACAGCCTCTGCACCATCAGCCCCGGATCACAGTAAATGAGCTTGGCTCCAACCAATCCTTAGATTCTTTTTCCCTTTAATCAAGGTGAAATTTGCTGATATCCTCCTGCCAGAAAGCCTGAGGGTCTTGGATCCTTAAAAACACACTGAATGAAAACTTTCAGGCAGCCCCAAAGGGGCCGACCCCAGTGGCACCCTGGCCTGCAAACACCAAATGGTCACTGAGCCAATCCACCAGATGCTTCTCTCCCAAAAAGAGCTAAAAGATCTAGGCTGGCCTGTGTTTGCTGTTCAGCTAGAAGTCTCATCTTCCCTCTGAGTACAGAGAACCTGAACCCTCAGCCAAGCTAGGCCTGCTCTGGCGGGGGGGAAGAGGAGAGGAAAGAACAGCAATAGAAGGGAGGGAGACCTGTCAAGGAGTGAGGAGCAGATTGAGCTCAAAGGAGTTCAAGTTTCCTGTGAGGAATCTGGGCCTGAGCATGGCCTACAGGGAGTTATTCTGTGACGGTTCAGACTACCCTCACCGGGCCTTGGTCAGCCCAGCCCAGCCCAGGGAACAGGCACTGGGCAGGGATGCCAGGTGAAGAAGAGGCAGCTCTGGGAGCTGGATGGTCCAACAGTGCCCATGGTCCTGCTGGGACGATGGCGCCATCTCCAGGAGGGTAAGGACTTCTTGAGGAAGGGTCCTGGGGGTGGTGGGTATTAGGAGGCTGACCCTGATGGGCCAGGAGCAGGTCCCAGCCTACCGAGGGGTCCGGAAGATCAAGTCCAAAGACAGCCCTGTTATTAGTTCCGCTATGATGCGAGTCTCTTGGGATGACAGGCTGGCAGAGTTATTGTGAGGGCCCGGAGGCAACAGCCATGTAAGCAACAGGGTAAGGCCTTGAATCAGGTCCCAGCTGGAACTGAAGCTGGAAGGAGCGACAGTCACACCATCCCTATTATTTTACAGAGGTCTGGGAGGGAGGCCGAGGACCTCCCCCATCCAGACCCACCCCTGCCCACCCTAGACCAGGCCTGTGGATGGTGAGGGGCAGACAGGCGTGCTGAGAAGCCCGTCCCAGACACAGGCCCAGCCCTTTCTGTGAGCAGTCCTGCTCCTGCCTAGGAGGAGGTAGCTGAGATCTGTACGAGCCTCCTCATGACGTAGCTGACAGTGATGGAACAGTAAAGGCTCCCAGGAGGGCCTGAGAAAGAGGCCAAGAGGCGTAGAAGCCAGCACTGGCCGGGAGGCAGGTGAGGAGCCCAGTGGCTAGCGAGCAGGACAAGCACAGGAGTCAGAAGAAGTGTGGGAGCCTGGCCCCTTTCCAGGCAATCCCAGAGCCCCCAGCAGAGCAGAGCTTGAGGAAGGAGGGCGGCTGGCACAGCCTGCTCCTGGGGGCCTTCGAGCCTCACTCCCCTTCATGCAGCAGGGGCTGGAAAGAAAGTTCAGGGGATGTGGGTCACTGTCACCCGCCTCAGGCTCTAGAGACCAATGCCCAGCACCAGCAGAGACCCCACTTGACGCAGACACCCAGCCCAAGCCACCAATCTTCCCAAGGAGACGTGTTGGCTCAGCCCAGACTTCCAACCCAAGGCACCATTGTCCAGAGGCCAAGCCTAGGGGTTCCACTCATCCCTAACTACCCAACCGCCCCATCCCACCAGTCACTAGGACTGGCTTTGCTGAAGGGAAGAGACAAGGAAGAAAATGTGAATCTTCCCTTCTCTAATGTTTGCCCTGGTCCTGGCACAGGGCAGCCTGGGTCTAACCAAGTCATGTGAGGAGATGGGCCTATCTGTGCCTTTTCCGCCAAAGTGCAGCCCTCCAAGAGACCCTTCAAACAAGGGAATAGAGGGCCCACACTGGCATCGAGGCTCTGCTGCTTCCTGAGTGACTTTGTGAAAACACCTCCCATCTCTGGGCCTCTTTCCTTGTTGATAAAATGAGGGGTCAGACCAACTCTGATGCATCGATGACCCCTGCCCAGAGCTGCATGGCTTGCGTCCAAGGCAGGCCTTACACTTTGTTTCAATGGACCTTTATTTTCTCTCAGGACCCTCGCCTGTCCTGGCTCCAGCCCCTGACCCCTAGGCTCTTCCCCCAGCCCTCACTGCCCTCCCCTCATTCTCCAGCCACATGGACTTGTACCTGTCTGTCAGTCAGGATGCCTGCTTCAGGCCGCTTCCATGATGAGACCAGGAGGACATAGAGCACAATTCCCACAAAGGTGACCACCATCATTCCGGTGATGTTGGCAAAGCAGGCCTCCGGGGGCAGGCTGGAGTAGGGGGCAGTCACGTTCTTCCTGTGGGGTGACAGTGCTGGCTCTCTCTGGACCCCCCACCATGATTCGTCATCTGTCTCTGCCCAGCATAGGCCTCCCCTACCCCTAAGGCCGAGTCAAAAGGCCTTCCCCTGAGGTTTTTCCTAAGTGTCAAGACCATGGACTATAAAAACCTAGCAACATGTTTGACCAGTTTCTGCTATGATGCTATGAACCCATAGGTACCCAAGAAATCCTTGACTGGCTGACTAACCTCTTCTTGGAGAAAGACAGATTCTCCTCTCTTCCCAAACAGGTGGTAGGTCCTAACTTAAGGAAGATGGCTGGCAAGCCCCCCACCCCCGATCCTCCCCATGCACACAGCCCATCCTCCTCCCACTCCCCTTGCACACAGCCCATCCCCCCCCCCCGCCCTCCCCCTGCACGCAGCCCATCCTCCCCCCTGGTCCTCCCTGCACACAGCCCATCCTCCTCCCTGGTCCTCCCCATGCACACAGCCCATCCTCAGAGGACGGCTCTATGGACATACTCCAGCTCTGACGGACCCCACTGCCCACAGGCCCTACGGAAGACTCACAGACTGAAGAAGAGCTTCTCATTGATCCCGGAGAGGACAGAGGCCATGGACAGGGCCAGGATGAGGGCCCCAAAGAAGATGTGGATGGGCTTGAGGAGGCTTCGGAGCCAGAGTGACGCCCAGGGTAACAGGAAGATGGTGAAGCCCAGGAGCCACTGAGGGGAGACAGCCGTGGATCTTGGGGAGGGGAGAAGCTGGCCAGCCCCACCAATTCCACCCCACACCATGTTCCACGCCCTGGACCCTCCAAACTGCCTCTGCCTTCCCCCATTGAGCCAGAGGCATCCGTCATTTATTCCTGTCCGAATGGTCTCATTTTCTATTTCTGCCAATAGGAGGCCTGGTGGCAGGGCAGGTAGAGAGCTGCCTCAAGCTCAGAAGACCCAGGTTCTAGTCCCATGTCTGACACAATAGCTGTGACCCTGGGCAAGGCTCTCGGGCAGCTCTTAGGCTATGAATAGGCATCTGCGTAAGCGGAGTGAGTTTCCACACCTGGAGGTTCTGCACCACAAAATCCCACTCCAGAAGCCACAGTGCCTATGGCAGGACTGTGATGACATCCATTTACTTACTCAGACCCTCCCCACCTTTAGTCCAAGTTGTATTAGTTATGCTTGTTCTGAGCAGGCGAGTTGGCACCAGGCCCATCAGAAGGCCAAGCTCCAGCCCCACAGACCCTGCAGACCCTCAGAAATGTGACGATGGCCCACCTGGCAGGCAAAGAGGGCAACGGCCGTGATGCCCAGCCAGCTGTGCAGGGAGTAGAGATTCGCAATCCTGTTGTGGTGGTGGAAGTTAAAGACAGCGACCAGCCCGAGCACCGCCAGGACGAAGGCCACCAGGTGCAGCACCGCGTGGAGCAGCTTCCATGGCAACTTGGGCCCCACCCAGGACTGCGGCAAGCGGTACACCAACGAGGCTGTGGAAGACCAGGAGCCAGGGCGCGTCCCTTGTTGAGGGGCCTCCCGACAGCCCCAGGAGGGAGGGCGGGAGCAGGGCCCCCTCAAGGCTCCTTTTGCCCCTCAAGTCTAACCTCCTCATTGTTCAAACAAGGAAACTGAGACTGAGAGAGGAAGTTCTTGCCCCCAGTCCCTCCCCACAGGTGGTACAGCTGAGGTAGGGCTGGAACCCGGGGACTGACTCCAGGTCCATTGGTCTCTTTACTGAACCCCCAGCCTCAAAGCCAATCTAAGTGCCTGACCTACCTGCCTGTGCCAGGTATGTGGCAGAGAGAGAGAGAGAGAGAGAGAGAGAGAGAGAGAGAGAGAGAGAGAGAGGAGCAAGGGGACCCGGCCAAGGCCAGCCCTGTGGGGCAGGAGGCAGGGGCCAGGGCACGGCAGGGCACAGGTTCCAGGCTCTACGCGCTGCCAGGAGCCACGCTCAGGCTGAGGCTTTTATTTAAAGCCCCCAGCTTGTGCTTTCTTGTCCTGCTCAGACCCTTAGTCACCAATGTGAGGAGCTCCCAGCCCAGCTGCTCACCACTGAGCTCCCCAAATGATCCCAACTCCTATCTCCATGGCCCTGGACAGCTTAGACCGATGAGTCCCACAGATTAAAGTGCCTTCTTTACGATAATCCAGTGGAGTAAATGATCTACGAGGGAACATCATGCCCACTGGACAGATAAGTAAACTGATGCTCAGGGATATGGCCAAGATGACACAGGAAGCTGCAGGATCAGGGTGTGACTTCAGTTCCCAAGGCAATGATCCCAGTGCTGCCTCCCCATCAACAGGAGGGAAAGGCAGAATGGCCCCACCCCGCAGAGGGCCCACACCTCCCGTTCATTCCCTACTCACCAGCCCCATACAGTACCACCATACCAGTCACCATCAGGACTGGGTGCCAGTTGAACATGAGGTTAGTGCCATCCCAGCTAAAGCCGCCACGCCAGTGCTGTACCCAGTAGACCGTGAAGAGCACGCAGAGGGACCCAAGGGTGCCCACCACCAGGAGGAAGAGATAAAACTGTCCCATGGCCCTCATATTCCTGCAGGACAGAACAGTCACTCGCTCCTCGCCTGGGCTCCTCCCCTAGGGCACCAAGAGGTGCCCCCCTCACCCTTGCCCCTCGCATCTTGCCTGCACAGGCTCGGCCTCTGTGCCTTGCCCAAGTGTTCAGGAGCTGGCTGAGTCAGATTCTAGCTGGTGCGGAGTGGCTGGAGCTCTGCCCTGGCATCTAACAGCACCTTAGGTCCGGCCTGGGTGGAGCTGTGAGGACAGATTCCTTTACTAGAGGGAAAAGGATCCTTCCCCAGGGAGAGGAAATGAGTGTTCAGACACGAGGGTGCCAGGACCAGGCCCAAAGAGGCTCAGCTTTGTGAGGGGCAGGGCAGCCTTGGAAACACATCACAAACACTCCATGTGACAGCCCACAGCCCCACATCTGCTGCCCCTGCTTCTGCTTTCTCTAACTCAAGGGAAACTCCGGAGGAAAAGAGAAGCAGCAGGTCATGGTCCGGGGACCATGAAGTCTATTTTGAGATTTCCCACAAGGGCTGCTCAGAAAGGGAAAATGACCAAGAGGCTCCCAGGTCATCATGGGACATGGTCCCCACACCTCTCTGGGACCTCTGCCCTAGGCAGGGGGGTGGGGGTGGGGGTGGGGGTGGATGTGGCCCCAGGCAGTGCACCATGTGCCTGGCCTGCATCTTCCACTGGGCAGCCACATCAATCTAACCTCTATGTGACTCTGACCAGCTCATTTCCCTCCTCTGGGTCTGTTTCTTCAGGTGTAAAGAGAGGACCAGAACTTTTAAAGATCAAAATTCTACGCTTGATTTGATGAGTGTGTCACCAGGGCTCTCGGAGTGTGGCTCTGCCTCAGAAGACCCCATGGACTCAGCCAAAAAAGGCAATTACCCTCAGGGGACAAGAGGACAAGGAAAAACTTAACTGGCACCAGCTAACCACTCTCCCACCCAACCCCCCCCATTGGGCTTGCCAGCTCCCATCCTGGGGCTCCCCTGTGAACCTGCAGCTTGGACAGGGAAGCCAAGTAGTTGGGCACTGAGCTGGCAAGTCCAGGGTCCAGAGGTCAGTGAAGGGAAAAAACAGACCAAGAGCCCCCATGAGGTTGGCACAAGAAGATCACGCCACAGATATCCTGGCAGCAACATGATTTTTCCTCTTAGGATTGTGGGTTTGTGACCCCTATCCCCAACCCACCAAATGGACTAAGGTATGGAAGGGGTCACCAGCCTCAGTCAAGTGAGAGTTAGAATGTTCCCCACCCCCACTGGAGCCCCATCTACAGGAAACTGAAACTGTGCAGCCCCCCTTTTCTCATCCCCCCCACCAAGGAGCCTCTGGATGTGGTCTGGAGACACTATGCCCCACCCCCCAATCTGTACAGCTTTGAGTAGCCCTGTCCTGATTGGTGGAGAGATGAGGTGGTCAGTATAAAGTCACCCACCCTATGGGATGTCACTAGCTGGCCCAGGACCATGCTTCATGACCCACCCAGAACCAAGTCACCAGGGAGCCTCCAGACCCGACCTCCAGAGATCATGCCACCCCAGAAAGTAAATCCAGTCAGCTCTGGGCCTTGAGGCCAGCCTCAGACTCTTGACTCACATCCCATCCAGCCCCAAATCCGCCAGAAACCTGGGCCTTCCCAGGAGTCTCTCTCTCCCTTCTGGCTGCCCAGGTAGGGTCTGGGGGCACAGCTGGCCAGACCCTTCAGGGCCACCTTCATGCCAGGCTACTCCAGAGTCTCTAGCTACAGAATACTCATCAACCAAATCCATGAATGGCATCAGTCTGGCACCCCCCCCATATATGTTGACTTGTCCCTGTAGAAGAGAAGCTCTTTGAGGGCAGGGCCTGTCTCCATTTACGTGTTGTATCCTCAGCTCTAGCACAGTGACTGGCCCCAGGAAGGCAGTCTGGCCACTGTGTAGTTAGGAGAGGCCCAAGGCACTGGGATGCCAGACCATCCCAGAGTCTCGGCTTCGTTTAACGAACCACACTTTGGGAAGGACAGAGATACTCTGGAGAGAGCAGTGTAGGGAGAGCAGGACGGGAAGGATCTGAAGATTGGGCCACGTGAAGAGCAGGGGAAGGAGCCAGGAATGCTAGCCTTGAAGAGACTTTGTGGGTGCAAGGCCTTCGAGGTGTGAGGAGCTGTCCAGCGGGAGAGGACTGGGTCTGTCCTTCGTGGTCCCCCGGGCTGGAAGAAGGGGCAACGGGAGGAGACAGGGAGGCGGGCTGGGATCCTTCCTGAATAATAGAAGCTGGGTGGGCTGGCCCCAGAGGCAGAGCTCCGAAGCCCAGGCTGGATGCTGTTTGTCAGCAGGAGGTGCATGCCATGGGAGAGCCCGTTCTGACACTGAACTAGACCGTCTCTGAGGTCGAGGGTCCTTAAGTTTCCATTTACTGGGCACACAAATAGAGGCAGAAGCCAGCTCCGGCCCACCCTAGGACGAGGGCTGCGATCTGGGAAAGGCTTCCTGCAGAGTGAGACACTAGGGACGTGAAGCTGGGATCTGAGGTGGGAGAGGCTGGGGCAGAGTCAGGGTACGGGGGCCCTGCTGGAAGAAGCGCCCGGATGCGGGGTCACTGGGGACGGCTCCAAAGGTGCCAAGAGGGAGCCACTGGAGATGGTGGAGCCGGAATGACGTGGTCAGGCCCTCTGCGGTGGCTGAGGGGAGGATGGGCTGGGGGAGATTCAAGGACTGCGGAGTCCGTCCCCCCCCCCCCCCCCCCCCCCCCCCCCCGCTGCTGCAAAGGTCCAGCGGCCGCCCAGGGTGGGGACGGTGCCTGGGGAGGGGGCCTGGGCCACAGCGTGGACATGAAGGGTAAGAGGGAGGGAGGCGTCCTAGGTGGGGAGTGTGGCAGGGAAGGGAGGGGGTGAGGAGGCAGCAGAGCCACTGTGCCGGCTCCCCTCTCTGCGTGGGACACTGGAGCGGCTGGCCATTTCCTTCCCCGGTTCATTTTACAGACGAGGAAACTGAGGCAAACAGGGTCGGGTGACTTGCCCAGGGTCACCCAGCCAGTAAGTGTCTGAGGCCACATTCGAACTCGGACGTGGACGCTCCCTACTCGAGGCCGGGGCTCGGAGCCCCCTAATAGCCCTACGGGGGTCTACGCCGCGTGGAGGGGCCCTATGCATGTGGCCATGCTGCGCTGGAGGGAGAGAGGTGGAAACGGACATTTCCGGAAACGCGGCTCCATTTGTGACCCCTGAAAGACGGGGAGGACACGCCTTGGGGTGGCACTTCAGGGCCAGCCGCGCGCACATTGAGCGCCTACTGTGTGCACGCGGGGGGGGGGGGGGGGGGGAGGGGGACACCAAGCATGCCGAGCAGACTCCAGCGATTCAGAGGCAGGAGCCGAACCCTCCCCCTCCCCGCCCCCAGGCAGGACGGGGGGGGGGGGGGTGAGGGGGGGCGCGGAGTGAAGACCGCCCTTTCCCCCAAGCCCCAGGGATGGACAGGGCAGGTCACTCACTACCCCAGGCCCAGGGGGTATTCCGGAGAGCCGGGCTCGATCCCAGCCCAGCCGCCAGCGTGCTCTTGGGCCTGGGCCAGTCGCTTTATTTGGCCTTCCAGTCCTTGATTTTGTTATCTGTTAAATGGGACTGCTTGGTTGGAGGGGGCAGGGATGGAAGCTCGGCGGTCCCCCAGCCTTCCTCTGTTTCCCCAACTGTACAACGGGCCCTCGGGCCGCCGAAGTTCCTTCTGGTCTTTACTCCTGTGATCCTATAAGGGAACTCGCAACCAGTCCACGGCCGCGCCAACATCATTCATTCCCACCAGCCCCCTCCCCAACCCATCACCCTGTTCACGTAACAGCCAGAGGCCGTCCCAGGGGCTTCTGGGAAATAGAGTCCCACAGCCTCAATTACTTACCAGAGACCGCCTCCATACAGCCGGGGTGGGGGGAAATGCCCCGCCTCTCCCTTTTATAGTATACCAGAACTTCCGGCTTCGTGCAGATCTCTCTGGGAGTTGGAGTCCTGTAGGTTCCCACCCACCCAGACTACCTCTTCCCTCAGAGAATTTCCGGTTCCGCGCGAGGCAGCCTGGGAAATGGAGTCCTGCAGGTTTCCTCCGGCCGGCCTCGGACTGCCTTTTATGATCCCTTCAGAGAGCTTCCGTCCTTGCGCGAGGCAGCCTGGGAAATGGTGTTCTACGCCTCCGCTGGGGCCCCCTTCCGGCGCCCCAACTGTCGCCAGGCCCCACCCACCTCCGCCTCCTTTTGCTCCCCTCGCAGCCTTCCCACCGCACCCTGCGCGGGGCAGGAATTAGGGGACGGGCGGAAATGCAGTTGGCCGGGAGGGTCTTTAGCAAGATGGGGGGGAAGGAAAAAGGGGCTGATTGCTGGGCGCTTTTGTCTGCGGAGATGCGAACATGGCCGCCGGTTCGAACATCGAGGGGCGCTCTGGGACTGGCCGCTAGAGCGGCCCCGGAGCTCGAGTCTAACGCACTTCCGGGATTTAAGAGCTACCTTCGGAAGGCGGGGGGCGGGCCCTTTGGAGTTTCCATGACAACCTAGGATGGCGGCACCGGGTGAGGGCGAGATCCGCGGCTCCGCTGCTGCGGGGAGGAGGCAGGGGGAGGGGAGGATGAACCCTGGGGCTGCCGAGGTTTGTGCGGGCTGATCGGCTGGCTCGGTGAGCTGTTGACCCAGCGGCCTGGCGGGGTGACCTTGGGACGGGCGCTGCTCCTCTCGGGCCTCAGTTTCCCCTTCTGCACCGCAATGGTGCCAGTTCCCGTAGCGCTTTAAGGCTGGCAAAGCGCTCTCGCCCCACCCTGGGAGGGAGGAACTGTCCTTTGACAGGCGGGGAAACGGAGGCTCGGGGCGCCAGTCCCGGACGTCAGCATCAGAGCTAGGGCTCCCACTGGGATGCAACGGCCAGGCCGGGGTGCTCACCCCCGGACACTGCTTGGGTCCTGTGAGCCGAGCTCCTAAGGAAGCTTTGGGCTGAGTGTTGGGGCTTCCCGCCCGTCCCCCGGGGCGCCCAGGGCTTGGGGCGGGGGTCTGACTGAGCGATGCCTCTCCCCCGCACCAGGCTCTTGGTCCAGAACGGGCAGGAGGAGGTGCCGGGGTCCCGAGGCTTGACGCTGCCGGTGGGGGATGCCCCCTCCAGGCCGGGCCCTGAGCACGGAAGATGCTGCAGACCAGCAACTACAGCCTGGTGCTGGCCTTGCAGTTCGTGCTGCTGCTCTACGACCTGTTCGTGAACGCCTTCTCGGAGCTGCTGCGCGTGGCGCCCGTGGTCCAGCTGGTGCTCTTCATGTGAGTCACCTGGCCCCGCCCCACCCCGCAGTCTGCTGGTGTCCACTGGGACCCGGGGCCAGGGCCAGGGCCAGGGCCGATCAGGCTCCCCGCTCCATCTCCTGTTTGTGCCTCCACAGCATACAAGACATCGCCATCCTCTTCAACGTCATCATCATCTTCCTCATGTTCTTCAACACCTTCGTGTTCCAGGCTGGGCTGGTGAGCCTTCTCTTCCGAAAGTTCAAAGGGACCATCATCCTCACGGCCCTCTACCTGTCTCTCAGCATACCCCTCCATGTCTGGGTCCTGGTAAGTGATGGGATAGGATGGGGGCTGGGCAGCAAGTCCTCAGAGGGCCAAGGTTTCTTCTGTTTGCTTAAGGTTTTTGTCTGTTTTTCTACCTCCCAGAGGGCCCCTCTGGAGAGCCCAGAATAAAAATTAGGGGCAAAAGTTTAGCAAAATGAACGTGGCCTCAGCTAGCTATGCAAGTTCCAGGCCCTCGGTTCTCCACTTCTGCAGGGAGGGAGCGAGGAGCCTCCTCACAGCCTGCCTCATTTTGGTTATGCTGCTGCTGACCTCGTCCTCCTTGTCATAGTTGCGGTCAGTCACGGTTCTCCTCACTGACTTTGTTGTAGTAAATTTCTTCCTGGTCCTCCTTTCTTGGCTTTGCATCAGTTCTGTCTTCCTGTGCTTTTCTCAAGTCATCATTTCTTATAGCATGGTAATTTTCATTTCCCTCTATGTACCATGGTAGGTTGAGCCATTCCTTGGCTGGGTTCTTTGCTGCTACAAGGGCAGCTGTCAATACTTCTGTGCATAGGAGGTCTTTCTTTTGATCCTCAGTCTCTTTGGAGTTTGGAGTTTCTGCTGGCAGTGAAAATCTGTGGGTTAAAAGGTAGAAACAGTTTAGTCATTTTCTTGATGTAATTCCAGATTGCTCATTAGAATGGTTGGATCGGTTCACAGTTCCACCAACATCGTCACCCTCCATCAATGACTGTTGCTTTCTCTTGCCTCCTTGGCTGACTGACCAATTGTGAGGTGAAACAGTTTTGATGTTCTTCATGTCTCTTCTTACTCGTGACTTGGAGCAACCTTTCCTGTGGTTTCAGGATTCCTACTTTAAAGAGAAATCACCACTTTGGGAAATGACCCAGTGTTCAATGCAGTGCTGGGCGCTGGACACTGGGGCTCCACAGACCAAAGTCAATCAGTCCCTGCTTACAGGGAGTTTGCCTCCTCCTCTTGAATGGGTGGTAAAGTCCGGAAAGTCCAGAAAAGGCTGCTCGTTTTCCAGATGACCATTTGCGGGAGTCATCTGAAGACAAGCCACCAGACCAAGTTTTCTGACTGTCAAACTCTTGGAATGACTCTCTTTAGAGCTAGTGGATTCCAAGAGTGTAGCCTCTTTTTCTCTGATGTGATGGCCTTATAGGAGGCTTTTTCCTCACACATTAGGAGAATGGTCACTTGTGTAAGTAAAAATGGAAGTACCACAGGTTGCTTTTGAGGTCATTGCAACCAAAGGCGTATTAAATATCTGACATGTGTGAGTCACTCTGCCAAATACTGAGAATTCAAAGGGAAAAACAGAACTTCCTCCCACGAGTTTACATTGTCCTGGGGAGATCTGGCATGTCAACAGAGGAGGCAATCCAAAGTAAATTCTCGAGACAGATGATGCTAGCAGCTGGTAGAGTCAGGAAGGCCTTGTGGAGGAAGGAAGAGTGCCTAAGATGTGTTCTGAGGGAACATAGAAATCATAAGAGATGGAGATTAGGAGAGAGTGGTTGTAGGTTGTAGGTTATGGGGAGGTCTGTGTGCAGACATGGGGGAGATGGAATTCCAGGGCCAGAGAAGAGCATGAGCAATAAGACAGGAAAGTTAAGTGGAAACCCTATGGTGGAGGGCTTTGAACTGCAGACCGAGGCTTTTGTATTTTATCCTGGAGGGATTTTTGAGGAGAGGAGTGACACGTTTAGATCAGTGTTTTAGCAATATTAGTTTGGCAGCTCTGTGGAGGACTGAGCGCAGAGGAAAGGGACTAGAAGAGGGAGGCCCACTGGTATCTTCCAAGAGCCAGGCTAGAAGCCGTGGGCATGCAGAGATGGGTGCTGGGACCTCCAGGACGAGGGAAAAGGAGCAATGGTGGAGGATTCTGAGTTGGGACCCAGCTGGCTGGAAGAAGTCTGGAGGAGAATGGAGTGACTCAAATGCTTTTTGGAGCGGAGGAGACAGGATAGTGCTGTTTGTTTTGAATTAGCACAATACCCAACATATAAGGACCCCTTAGTAAACGCTTCTCCACTCATTCTGCTTGGGTTTGAGATGTGCATAGGATATCCAGGGCAGTGAGTAACGTGGGACAGGAGTTCAGGAGAGAGACTTGGGCTGAATCTTAAGGTTGGGAGTCAATTGGAGATGATAATGGAGCTTGTGGGAGCTGATGAGACTGCCCAGGAAGGCGAGGGAGAGAGGAGAGAAGCAGGCCCAGAACACAGCCTATGTGAGGAAGGGACTGATAGCGATTAAGCAAAGAGTTAGAAAAAGGACCCAGGAAGAGGAAGAAGAGGTGTAGAAACCAAGCCAGATTATGTAAAGTTCTAATAAAGTTCATTTTTTTTTTACTCATAAAAGAGAAGCAGTGGAGGGTAAAACCAGTTTAAAGAAGGCCTGGTGAGAGATTAAGAAAAATTTACTGGGGCAGGTAGATGGTGCAGTGGATACAGCACTGTCCCTAAAGTCAGGAGGAACCTGATTTCAAATCTGGCCTCAGACAGTTACTAGCTGTGTGACCCTGGGCAAATCATTTAACCCCAATTTCTTCCCCCCCAAAAAAATAAAAGAAAAAAAAGTTTCCTCAAGATCGATCAAGGGTGAAAATGAAAGGACAACAGAAGAAAATATTTGCCTCTGTCTTAGAGGAGATCAAACACAGAGTCTACAATGAAGAGGTATTTCTTATAGTGAATTTTTCCAGATATTCTTGTTTATGGATGACACTGTACTGGTCACATAAAACCTCAGAACACAGTAGGGTCTCCTGGAAGAGATCCATAATGACTCAACAGATTATGGCATAACCATCCACTCAGGAAAAACCAAGTGGATGAAAACTACCTATTATGATAGGCAGTCATATGAACAATCTATAGAGTGCATCCATTATATATGTATACGCGTGAATATATATATGTGTATGTATGTATCTGTGTATGTATGTATGTGTGTATGTATATATGTATATAATGGTGTAAACAGACAATGATTTGGGCCCAGAACTGAACAGAGGGAGGACCTCCAGAAAATAGCAAAGCTTTCTTAAGGACTTCAGTCATCTCCTAGAAACAAAGACTCATTTTCTAATTTTTTCTTTTTTAAAAAATATTCTATTTAATGCTATCTTTTGTTTTTACATCATTTTTATTTCTGATGAAATCACCACCCATCAATCTCTCCCTTTTAACAGAGATTTGAAAACGAGAAAAGAGCAATCTAGTCAAGCTTGCCCACACAGCATCAGCCCTGCTGGATGGACAGTGCCCATGATACATGCAGCCATCTTGAAGGGTGGGGAGTCTTCCTGGGATGTTTCAGTCATGCTTCCCTCAGGGCAAAGGAGACCCATGGGTTGCGATTGAGCCAGCTGGCATGGGCCATAATGAGGCTCAGCAGCTACAGGACAGGCCTCCTGGCTGGGCAAGCCTGAGCAAGGCCTTTGGAAGTTCCCCAGCATGATAAGTTGCAGAGGGGGAGTTAAACTGCATTGGTACAGGCTGTTTCCTCCATCTCAGAGGTCTAAGAGAAGTGAAGTGACAAGCCTAGGATGACCCAGCTAGTTACAAGTCTGAGACAAGGTTTGAGCCTGGCTTCCCTAACTCCAGGTCCAGCTCTGTGTGCTCTGTTCTGGGCTGCCATGTCAGTGGGCAGCCCCTGTACGCAGCAGAGGCCCCCAGCACATGGTGTAGACCCGCAGGCAGCTTATGGGAGGACTTGGCCAGGAGTGGCACAGGGTGTTCAGGGGTGGTGGGAACATCCACATCCAGGAGGTGGCTGCTGACTTGGCTTGTTGAGCTTTCTGGCATCCAGCAGAGCATCAGCCCCCTCCCCCAGGACTTCCTGCCTTTGAATTATCAAGGACGAGGAGGAGCAGCCTCCTCCAAGACAGTGTGCCTGAGTCCTGCAAGAGGGAGGCTTAGGGGAAGGCCTGGATTCCCGCCCCTCCCCTTTACTCAGGAGGAGAGGAGTAGAGCTCACAAGAAGGAAGCCAGCTGTGTTGGTGAGGTGGTGCTAAGCTGGCAGAGCTCCTTGCCCACCTGCCTGTTTGCCCGTCCGGCAGGGGAGATAAGAGGATTTTCTGGGATCTTCAGGCTGAAGCCAAAATAGGTTCTGCTTTTACTTCACAAAGCTACTGAGCCCAGCTGTTTAATTCTGAGTACACCTGAGCCCTTGGCCACCAGGAGCAGAGACTGAGATAAGAGGAGGAAGTGGGCTGACCCTGCCCACTGTGGAGTCCCAAGCCTGGGCCTCGTAGTCACTGTCATCCTAGGGAGCGAAGCAGTGAAGTGCTTGACAAAAGCGATTGTGTGGGGACAAGCTGCGCCCCATCATCCCCTCCCAGTAAAAAGGGAGCTTGGTTAGTCCGTTAATAAAGTGTCTCCAGGAATGGTGGCACCATCTGGAATCCCAGGGGAGCATGGGAGTTCTAACCACTGGGCTCTGCCACTGGGATCGGGGGCCATCGGCGTGGCCAGGGTGGAGTGTCCAAGCTCCTGTACCAGTCAGTGGGAGGACAGGTCTGTGGATGGGAAAGAGCGGGGCCCATGTGACGGCCCATACTGAGCCATGCTGGGTGGGGGCCAGGAGCACAGACAGAGCAAGGGACACATCTGATTGCGGGCTTCTCTTTTTAGAACCTGCGCTGGAAAAACTCCAAGCATTTTATCTGGACTGATGGTCTTCAAACCCTGTTTGTGTTTCAGAGACTGGGTAAGGACTACATTGCCCTCCCCCACTTTAGAGCCAGGTTACTGTGCCCCTGGCTGCCCCCTCACCCTGCAGTGCCCCACCCCTCATCCCTCCCCCTCCTGCCCCCTTGCCTGGGGGTGCTGGGGAGTCTGATCCCTTCCTCGGGCCTCTTCCGTCCCACGTCACCTCCCCAGAGGCGCAGCGTGGAGGGGGAAGACCCTCAAGGCCTTTCCCCATTATCATCCTCAGCTGCAGTTCTCTACGGTTACTTCTACAAGAGGACGGCCATCCGCCTGGGAGATCCTCGATTCTACCAGGACTCTCTGTGGTTGCGCAAGGAATTCACTCAAGTCCGAAGCTGACCCCTCCGTGGGCCGGAAGAGGGATCCACACAGCTGCCTCCTGGCCAGCCAGACACAGGAGCCCTGCCCGCCGCACCCACGGGCACCCACGCCCTGACTCGGCCCCTCTTCCCCCTGAGCCCGGGGCGCTTCCACCTTCCCCAGGGTGGGCGGGCTGCGCGGGGTTATAACGTTGGCATGCCCAGAGACTTGGCGCTGGGGGATTTATGCCCTCGAGCCCTTTTGTATGTTTTTTTAAAACTAGGAAATAAACGTATCCCTTTTGCCATAAATGCCAGGCTGGCTCGTGGGTTCCCTTCCCGTGTGGCCTCCACATCCTCTGGGAGCCCATCTCATTTCTTGGCTCCTCGGTTTGCGCAAGATAAACACGAGGAGTTCGGCTCCACGGCGCTGAGGCCGGGGCGGGGTCCGGCCCGGGACTCGAGGCCCGCCCCCCACGGCTACAGAAGGGCTGCGGGCAGCCTCTCAGAGCCTCAGCTTCTTCGCCTGTAAAATGGGGCGATGCTTTTCGGTGCCTCCTCACAGGGCCGGGCACGGCCCTTTGCAAAGTGAGCTCGCGCGGGCGTGTTCCGGATAGATGCTGTCTTTCCTCAAGCCAGTCCCCGCCCCTGAGGGGCTCCGTCCTCACTCCACCCGCCCGTCACCCGTCACCCAGGACACACAGTTCACGGGAGGTCGTCCTGGAGAGGGGGAGCCCGGACCGACTTCAGGCTCCGCCTCCCCCACTCTCCTAGGCTGCCTCGGCCTGCGCCGACGCGGGCTCCCTCCGCCCCGCCCTTCTCTAGGTGGAGGCCCCGCCCCCGCGCCGCACGCCTCGGCGCATGCTCGCTGGCCGCACCCACCGGGCTAGAGCGGCCCTTCCGGAAGGCGCCGCCCCGCCCCGCCCCCCACTTCCGGCGGGCGCCGAGCTGGTCTCCAGGAGCCCGGGCGCCGCGCCAGCAGTTTCCATGGGGACTGAGTGGCGATGGCACCGCGAGGTGAGCTGCCCGAGGTGTGTGAGTCTCCGCGTTCGGGGACCCCCGCCCGGGCCTCGGTTTCCCAATGGGTCTACGGCGAGGAGTGCGCTGGCCGCGGCCGTGAGCGCGGGCGAGCCAGGGCGGGCGGGGGACGGACAGCAAGGGCGGTGGGGGGCACGCGGCCCAGCCTCTCACCGCCCTCGGGCCTCCCCCTCCAGGCCGTCGGCTGTCGTCCATCTCCCTGGAGATCCTGCTCTTTCTCAATGGCTGGTACAGCGCCACCTACTTCCTGCTGGAGCTCTTCATGTTCATGTACAAAGGTGAGGCGTGCGACCCCCGCCCCACCACGAAGCCCCGCCCCCGCCCCATGATCCCTCCCCTCCTGGGGCACCCTGGCCCGAGCGTCGCCCCTCCCCCGGAAATACCCCACCCCTTCCTCCTGCCTGGCTCCTCCCCCCGCCAAAGTTGTACCTGGAAAGCCTGAGGGACGGGGGGGGGGGGGGGGGGGGGGGGGGGGTGTCAGACCTGGCCCCCCTCCCTCCTCTTTACCCTCCCCGGCAGCTTCGTCCAGCCCCCTCCTACCCCTCCCATATTGCCTGGCCCCTCCCTCATTATCGCCCCACCCCCTTCCTCTTGCCTTGTCTCCTACCCCCAAGTTGTACCCGGGGGACCAGGGGGTGGGGTGTCAGAACCGGCCCCCCCCCCTGCCCAGGTCACCCCACCTCTTGCTCCCTCTCCCCCCCAGGTCACCCCGCCCCTTCCTCCTGTTTGGCCCCTCCCCCAGCATCGCCCCGCCCCATCCTCCTGCCTGCCCCCCTCCAGTTTAACCTGGAGAGCTTAAGGGACCAGGGCCCGGTGGGACCCCAGTGCTTGAGGAACATCAGAGGGCCCCTCCCCCCCTGCCTCGTGCAACCTTTGGCTTTGATCACGGCAGGTCTCCTGTTACCGTACCCAACAGCCAACCTAGTCCTTGACCTGGTCATGCTCTTCCTTTACCTTGGCATTGAAATCATCCGCCTCTTCTTTGGTAAGTGGCTGAGCCCTGAGCCTGACTTAGCAGAGTAGGACAAAACTCAACCCGAAGGCCCATCACGAGAAACTGTCCCTGGCCTGAAGGTCCTTCTGTGGCCCAAGGGAAGGTGAAAGGGCTGGAGGAACACCCCTTGCCTCTGTGAACTCCTCCTTTCCTTCCTCCATAAACATGGGGACCAGGGCACTGGTTCTCCTGATGCCCGTCACCCCAGCAGTGGGTTCCTTTCCAAAGCCCTTCATACGTACGTGGGTGTCAGGGGCACGCTTCTTGCTGTGACTGTCCCAAGTGCTCTTTTTGGGGAGGAGAGAGGAACCCAACATCCTAACTCTTCTAAGGGTAATGACTTCCATGAGGCCAGGTTTCCCATCACCACAAGCCTGGAGGACTTTGGAATCAGTGATCGGATGTTTAAAAATCCCATCTTCTAACCTGGACGTGCACCCCCTTTGCAGCCTACGTGGCTAAATCCATGTAGCTTGTAGCTCAGGCAGGCCACCGGCCATGACCCCCGAGGGCCCGTCTTGTACCTCTCTTGACAGCTACAAAAGGGAACCTCTGCCAGAGGATGATGCCTCTTGGGATCAGCTTGGCCATGACCTTTCCATCAGCCATGATGGCTTCCTATTACCTCCTGCTGCAGACCTACGTTCTCCGACTTGAAGCTGTGATGAGCACCATCCTGCTCGTCTTCTGTGGCTTAGAGCTGGTGCTTGAGGTGATCACACTCACCACCTTCAACAGGTACTGCTCTCTCAGCCTAGGCTCAGGCCTCCCTCTGGGAGGGCCCTGTGTAGGGGAAAGGGGGTGGCTGCTCCTGCCACCGGGGCTGGGAGGTCTTGGAGGCTGAGGTGCCAGCGGTGGGATAGGTGAGGTTGGCCATTGCTCATTGGTCTTTAGCCTCTTGTGGTCTCTTCCTGCCCATAGCATGGATTCGTATTGAAGTGACCCATTGAGCCCTGGTGACTTGGCCACTTGGTGCCCCAGAGGCACATGCTCTTGGGGAGGCCGGCCCTTTGATTCAGTCCTGGCAGCATCTTCTAGACCAGCCTCCAGAATGTGTTCTCCATCTCCTTCAGGATAGCAGCACACAGCCCTCTCCTAGGCCCTTGCGCATGGTCCTTACTCGGTACTCCCGTTCGTCACAGCCAGAGCACTGGGTTTGGATTGTCTAGGCCTCCTGGGCTCCCAGCTTGAGCTAGGCCCCTCGTCTGTCCTTTGTGTGTGTGTATGTGTGTGCTGTCTGTGCCCCTAGAAGCACCATGGACCTGCATTTCACAAGGGTGTTTTTCCTTCTCTGACCCCAAACCAAGACCTCATCCCATTCATTCCTTGAAGGGGGTGAGCTTCAGAAGGGACCAGGCACCAACACTCAGTAGCTTGGGGTGTTATTTTCTTATACTATGTCTTGGAACAAACACTATTTATTTACAATAAATATTTATTTTCCGTTGTGGAGGCTGCAGCCTTTTCCTTACGGCACTGTCCCCTGCACAAAGCCCTCCAGGAAGCCTGTTGGTCTTTTGCAGGCAGCAGCATTGCAGCATTGGGCCTCCATAAGAGTTTCTGATTGTCCTCCTTACCAGTGCCTGCCGTGGCCTGGTTGAGTAACTCAGTCACCAAGAACCATGGGCCTTCGCAAAACCTCAGGCCTCTAGGTTTGCCATTTCATTTGATGCTGTGGTGAGGCTGCAGGCTCTTTAGGTAGACAGACTGGAATTATCACCCCCTATTTAAAGATAAGGAAAACAGAGATAGCTTGAGGGCAAGGGGGGGCAATTCCCAAATCTTTGGTTGACCATCACTCGCCTGATGGATCTGTCCCCAATTTGTTCTCCTGCTGTAGGCAGTCATGTCTGCCTTCTGCCAGCCCCCTCTTTCTTTCTCTACAGAATCCTATGGTCTTACTAGGCCTAAGGCTTTTGGCAAGTCATGTCCCTTCTGTACCTCAGTCTCTTCTTCAGTAAAATTGGCTCGGTGGCCACTCAGGGTCTCTTATAGCTCTAAATCCACCATCACCTCCAAGTCAGTTACATGTCACTTCCTAGTAGCCCGTTGTAGCAATGGGGACAACCCAGAATCCACACACCACCCCTAAAGTGACTCAGGACCATTAGGGCCCCTTCTGGTACTTCAAGGCGTGACTTTATTGCTTTTCTCCACTGTGGCGTTAGCACTTGGTGCTAGCTTCTGAAATTCTACTCCAATTCATATGCCTTCCCACTATCTAATGTGAAAGTGGGCTTGACTATTGTGAGCCTCATTTCATTTGTACATTGTTCCTGCAGTCTAACTGAAAAAGGCAGGCTGTCATCCAAACCAAGTTCACTATGATTTTCCTGAATCCTAAGTCTTAGGAGGATATCCTTACCAGCTGATTCTCCCAGCATCCTCTGAGGCCTGACGACCTAATCATTGGCCTCTAGCTGGAGTGACCCATGTTCTATGGCCTCCCTAATTCACTCCAGGGATTCTCAGGTGAAGTTAACGCCATGTTGGCTCATTTTACAGAAAAGCAGACGGGCCTGGAGAGAGGAAGCAATTTGCACTGTGGCAAATGGCACTGAGACTGGATCATGGGTCTTGTGACTCTACATCTAGTCCCGCCTGGATGGGTAACGAAGGGGCGGGGGCAGAATACTTCATCTGGATTTAGAAGACCCAACTTCTGTTCTTCTGTTTGCTACCTAAGTGACCTCAAGCAAGTCCCTTTCACATCTAAAAATCCTAATTCCTATTATTTTGGCTTCTCAATTTGAGCTATTTTAGGTAGGGGTGGTAACAAGTTCTGTTCACATGGGGCAGTTGTAGGATGTTCAGATACTTTCTCCAGCCCCTCAGCAAATTCACACATTCCAACTCAGACCCACATGACCAGGAGGGTGGAAGACTGGGAATTAATTAGAATCTAGCTAATGCTCACATGGGGAAAGCTAGGTGGCGCCACAGTGCAGAGCCTGGGCCTGAAGTCAGAAGGCTTCATCATCTGGCCTCAGACACTTCGCCATGTGACCCTGGACAAGTCACTTCACCTTGTCTGCCTGTTTGCTCTTCTGTAAAACAAGCTAGAGAAGGAAATGACAAGCTACGCTGGTATCTTTGCCAAGAAAACCCCAAATGGGGTCTCGGAGGGTTGGACATGACTGAAATAACACAACCCTCACAAAAAGCCCCTGGAGACAGTCTGCAGCACTCCACCTGGTTAGAATTGTTGATTGCCTGGTCTCATCTTCACTTTCAAAAAAATCTAAACCTCCCCGCTTCCTTCATTTCACCCCCCCAATCCCAAGTGTTCTGGTTACCCCCCCACCCAACCTAAATCCAGATGGGTCGTTCCAGTACACCACTTCTACATCACTTACATACCTTTTTCAGTATTCTACCTATTCTAAGGAAAAGTACTTCTGGCTTAGTAAAGAGCCTAGCACTTGAATTCAACAAAGGCTCCTACATTGTTTTCCTTTGAGCTCAAGGAAAGCCCCAGAGAACAGCTTCCCCTAGGCTTGTTTATAGGAAAGGAGCTGCATGGCTAAAAGGAAAACGCCCACCTTTCAAAAGTCAAACCCAAAGCTCGAGGCCCAAGACACATCTCTCCAATGCAGGGTCCATGAAACAGCTCACACCCCATTTATTATTTAAAATACTTTGTTACAAAAGGAAAAAAAAAAGCATACAATGCAGTATAAAAGATTGACAGCGTCATCAAGTTTATTACACAATTTCCAACCTATCAGAAAGAGACAAACAAATCGAATCACCGACAACAGGGGGACGGGGCCTTGGCCTTTTTTTCCCTCAGGTATTTTTCTTTTGCTATCTGGAAATAAAACTAAAAATTGTGTCATTAAGTAAAAAAAAAAACACAAACTCTCGGGGCAAACGGATTTCTGGTATTTTACGTTTTCTTCCTCAAACAACAGTCACCTCATTTGGTTTTCTCTACATATTTAAAAAGATACCCGGAGCTGCTCTCTGGGATAGGCGTGTCACTTAACACTCGCCGGCTGGAGATGCTCGGCTCCTTAGAGGAAGTGGGGGTGGGGGTGGGGGGGGATGAGGGGAGAAAGCCACCACCCCTTCCCTCTGTCCCAAGGGAATGTGCCTCTGACCCTGGGAAAAATTCACTCAGTGCCTGACCGAAGTCTGTTAGTTCTTGTGGCTCTCCCTTCCCCTCTGCCTCAGAAGGACCTCCTGAGACCCAAGTCTCATTTTCTCATACTAAATGCTGGATGCCCTGTAGGTGATTTGGAGGTAGCCCTGTCCCATGGAACAATGAGCGGCGTGGAGAAGCCTGTTCGCCACAATTTGAATTCTATGGGAGCAGCAGATTTGTTGCCCTGCCTCACAAGGAGGCAGGCCATCGGAATGGTGTCCATGGAGCTCAGAATACAGCAGCCGCAACCTAGGCTCTAGTTCTTTCTTGGACCTTCCTGGAGGGGTGAGAGGGAGGCCGATCTGTCAGTAGCCAAAGGCAGGCAAGACATCCAGGGTACGGTTTCAAATGTCTAGAACCAGGCTACACCAGTTAGCAACCTGATGGAAGGTGCATGCTCACATACGACTTTTGAAAGGAAAAGCTTTGAGAAGTGGTCAGTGATTAGGTCCCCCTCTCTCCCCCTGCTTCTTGTGGCCTCTCATTGGGATCACCGCTGCCAAGGTGGGGATGTGTTGCAGCGCCTTCCTCTAAAACAAGGAAACAGCCCTCTTGGGGTAAGGGCTCAAGGGGAAGAGCGCCTATCAGAGCTTGTTAATTCACTAGCAGCAAGCAAGCAAAGCAAGGAGAGGACCCTAGACAGAGAAAGCCATCTTATGGGGATGCTCTGCCTGGCAGGGGCAAGTGCACTGAGACACCTGATAAGTCCCTTGTTTCTCAGGGGACGAGTGGGACCAAGGAAACTGGGAGTGATGAAGGCCTCAAGCCTTCCCTGTGAGATCAGGAGAATAACCGTCAACGAGAGAGGAAGGCAGAGCAAGTTAGGGCAGAAGCAGCCTGTCACCAGATAATGTTTCTTCCTGTAGTTCCTTCCAAAAGGGCTGAGAGGGATCTGGGGTTGGAGGCGCACAACACTTTGGAGTGGGGAGGAGGATGAGGTGGACACATGCGGCCCCATGAGTCTAGTGCTAGTGCGGCAGGGGCCTCGGCACCTCTGAGTACCACTCCCCCACAAAATGAGGATCCGTTCTCTTTCGGTGGGTCTTTGGGGGGCTTTCACCTGCCTCAAGCTGCTCCCAGAGAAAAAGAACCTCACAAGTTTCCAAGAAAAAGAAAGCACCGTTCTTTTGGAGTCCAAGCATTTGTGGATCATGGGCCCAGATACATTCTACATTCTTCCCTTTCTGTTCTCTTACCCCCCCAACCCCACCAAGTCTTTCAGCCCTTTCCCTAGGCAAGCAGGGGTCATGCCGGGGCCTGGGGAGGGCTAGGGAGGGCTGCCAAGCTCTCTTCGGTCTGGTGGGGCATCAGGTGTTCCCTGGGTGTCTGGAGGGAATTGGGGGCTTGGGGGAGGGGGAAGGGGTGGAGCGGCCTCCGTCCTTTAGTCCTGATCGAGGTGAGGAGATGCAAGTCCATTAAAAAAAAACATTTACTTCCAACCAGACTCCTGCAATGAGAATAGCAGAAGGGGGGAGGGAGAGAAAACACAAGTTAGAGATTTATATTTGATGATCTGGGGATTATCTGGATTACACCAGCATTTGCTAAAGCAGGAAACCCATGAGGTCAAAGGATGCCATGGAAACTAGGAGAACATAATTACGTACGACTGAGAAGAGAAAAAGGCCCGGCTGGGCTACTCTGAACAAAGAAACAGTGAGAAGGGCTCGGAAGAGTTATCTAATAACGTCAAGTATCATGGAAATCTTAAAGGCTGGGTAAATACCAGCTCTCACAGACAGAAAGGTGGGAGCAGGAAGGAGTGGAAGGAGACAGTGGTGGAAGAAGAAAGAGCAAGAGGCTAACAGGCTGCTTCACAGCCATGCCCGGCTGGGAGCCAGGGAGCTGCCCTCTGGCCTCTCCTGGTGCTCAGCACTGAAAAACTTCTTTAGCGGGCTCCAGACCTTACCTTGGAGGGGAAAGGCAGCAAGAGAAGTTTAGAACCACCAAGTCTAAGCACTGTGCAGGCACCTGAAAGGAGACTCAATGGGGGACAGCCCCTCCCTGCTCACAGAAGGGTGCCACCAGCTTGGGTGGGTGGGTTCTATATGTAGATCAAACACAAAGTATTCTTGGTCAGAGGAAAAGGTGCAATGGCATTCCCAAATCAGATTGGAAAACAAGGGCCAAGGTCTGGTTGAGATTACAAAAATCTCCCCCAAGACAACAGCACTGAGTTACGGCCCAAAAGGTATATTATAACGGACACAAGCAGCAACAGAACTAAAATTCTGTACAAAAGTCAAATAGTACCAACATGCACTGAGCATTAAGCTTTGGGCCAGGCTGCAATGGCTCCCTGGGCTGCAGGGTTGTCTTAGGGAGCAGGGACTGGCAACCTTGTCCTGTTCAGACTCAGAGGCAGAGTTCTGCTCTGAGCTGGGAAGCTGCAGGTAATCCCAGAAGAGGCTGACTCATTAGCCTCTAGGTAAAGAATCCAATACAGGTTCCAAGTCCCCCTAATATTAAAGTGATGATCTAGGTTTCAAGAGGGCCCAGAAACACATTCCCTTCTTAAGTCAAATAAGGTAGGCTGGTGTCAAGGAAAGAGGAGGAATGATGGAAGTCAGGGCAGAGAGGTGGAAGGGATGTCAGCAGCCAGACTGCTCCAATGCACTCCTGAAGAGAAGCCCCACTGAAGCTTCTGCATTCTACAGGCTAAGGGTAGTTAGTCTGTCTCTTCCTGAATAGCAACAAGGCCTTGGAAGGCCACCCATCCCACCGTGCGCAGCTCGCATTGTGAGATTTTCTGAAAGCATGCCCAGGGAACTGAGTGTGAACCCCAGTTCTGCTAGCACCTCCAGGGACCTTCAGCAAGTCACCGGACCCTTTTGTTCTGTTTTTCCGTCTGTGAAATATAGGCTTGGACTAGATGACCTCTAAGGGTCCCATGTTATTTAATGAAGAATCCACACGAGAGACTGAAAATGCTACTGAATCCTTCCACAAACATCTACTGTACATTTTTCTGATTTTTGCTTTCAACTTGGGAACTCTCACTATTCAAGGTTTCCCTCCCTCCCTCCCTGATGTACCAAAGCATCCTAAAGAATGCATGAGCCCATTCTACAGGTGGGAAAGCAGAGGAACTCAGCAGCAAGGTGAAGTAATAATGATGCAAAGAAAGTTATCCACATGTCCTCAGCTCTGGCGATGCAGCGCACAAGAAATGGCGCTTCCTGAGACAAGGTAAGAAAGGGAATATGAACGGTATTTCTAGGAATGTGAGGAATATTTTTGTATGTCCCTGAACAACGTGCCAACTGGCCAAACATTAGAATTCAGTCTGACCCACAGTCTTAGATCATCCTCAAGCAACCAAAAACAAAAAGTCCATACACAGTCCAGATGAAATGTTCCTTCCGGGGTCCCCCTGCCAGACTGAAAAGGAGCTCAATGATTTCAAAGGGAACTAGCCTCTGACTCCCTTGAAGTGAGTTTTCGGTGGAGGCCAGAAAGGTCAAAGATTCTTGGGAGATGAATCCTCCCTACAGGGCCCCAAAATGGAAATGGGCAACAGAGCCATGGGAGAGGAGGCTAAGGTCTCCTCCTACCACCCCAGAGCAGCAGAAGAGTCATCCTCACCAGCTCAGACCACAGAAAGACCAAGGTGACATCTTCCGGCGGGGCAGGAGGCCACAGAGCTCAGAACCAAGTGCACGGCCCAGGGGCGGGGCCTGGGCCAGCCTCCTTTGGGAAAGGGGCATTTGTCCTAAGGCCTTGCCCGCTGTGAGCAGCTCCTGAGAATGAAGAGCCTCCGTACAGAGTTTTAATAAGTATTTAAAAGCTGGACATTATAGTTTTTGACTGCTCTTTCTGAGCAGGAGGGAGAACAATTTGCTCCAACAGGGTCACTGAGCCAACCTGAAGAAGTGACCATAAAAACAGTAAATGGAACATTTGGCTCCTGAATTTCACCCTAACTGCCTAGGAAGGGATGAGCCCTGTTGTTAATGAAGAATGAGGGCCCAGGGTGGCAGAAAACCTGCCCACAGATCTATGACAAATTTAATTAAGAGCACTTAATGATTTAACATTAAACAATGATGAATGCTAATTCAGCCTTATAGACTAAATACCAAAAAATTAAAGAGGCTATGTTGTCCATTTCCATTTTTTTTTGCATAGAGTAACAACTGAATCACCTTTTTAAAAGCAGTTCATCACAAATCATTCTTTGCCAAGGCCAATGGGCTTTTTTTACAAGGGCCCCACACAGAGCAGATACTTAATCTGTTTATTGAATGAGTTGCTATGGGAGTTCTTACCACCTAATTTCTAGATCTTCAAGTATGCCCTCAATCAGGTAGCAACGTGGCATTGTGCACCTGGGTTCAAACCCCAGCTCTGCTATGTATTGGTTGTATGACCTTGGGCAAGTCACTTCCTGGCTGGCCTAGGTGATCTCCAAGAGGACTTCTAGCTCTAAATTCTACAAATGCCTAACTTGCTCATGTTACAGGCAGGAGCCAGCTCCCAAGGACACGCTGCCGGCGGCCAGCAGTACGTGGAGGAGACAGCACAGGAGAGTACACACAACTCCATCACAAGGGAGGCAAACCAAGCTGGCGTACGGGCTTCCTTCAAAGGATCTTCTTGTTCTAGGCAGCACAGGGCACACGCCAAAGAAAGAGAAAGCCCACGCTTACTTCTAGAAAAGGAGCAGACTAGGTGTGCCTAGTTTACCACTGAATCCAAGGAAAAGGTCAGGAGTTTATTCCTTGGTTTATCCTGGAGACATGACCTAGGCAAGGGCTTGCTCTCAAAATTCCTGTATCAAAACTCCCCCCGTGGCAAACTCCACAAAGGTTCCTGGGGCCATTGTACAAGACCAAGCAGCAGTTCAGCCCAGGGTCAGAGCCATCCATCACCACTAGTCCTTATGGAACAAGAAAAGGAAGCTTTCAAAGCACAGATGAGTGAGCTCAGAATGTATCAGTATGCAGAAACTTTCCTAATGCCAAACACACCATCATACTTACTAGGACGGTGCCTCCTGAGGGGAGGACAGCCCCCAGAGACTGCTCAGTGCCAACTCTGACCTTCCATTACCTGGTGCCCTTGTCATTCAGCAGAGGAATGACATTTTTTTAAAGTCCACCACACACCTGTTAATTTACCCAGAACCAAGGGCCTGGTTCATCGCCTGAAGCAGAAATCATCTGCCTGCACCCTCTCGCGTGTGCTCACGCACAGACACACTCATGCACACACACACCTCCCCCCATAATCATCCTTCCACCTCTCCTCCCTGCTGTGGTGATCTACACCTCTACACCTTTCATCCCCAACTTTCGCCTTCACTTCAGCTCCGGCCACAGGGGAAGAGCAAACACAGAAATATCATGACACACATGATGTAACAGGGCTACAAACGCACTGTTTGGCAAATAGTGGAAAAAATACACTTGGGCTTAAAGAAAGTCTCCAACCATAGAGCTGGGAAGGGATCCTGAAGCCCCTCCAGTTCATGCTTTGCGTGAAGCAGAGAGCAAACAATCCATCCCAGACAAATGAGGATTTAACTTATTTGGAAGACCTCAGAGGAAGCAGTCAATGATCTTCTTGGATAACTTTCACTGTGGCGATCCTCTATTTCAGCAAGCATGCCTGTTAACTAACCTAAATCCTTCCTGCTACCATCTTGAAGCCCCTCTCCTCTTTCAATCTATACTCCAAGTAGAAAACAGCTGGCTGTCATTTCCTATGAAATAATCCCTCATTCTTAAAGGTTGCCGCCCCCATCCCCAATTCCCACCTCTAAGCAAAATAACTCCCAACGGTCACCTTTTTCATACACAGGCCCATCAATCTGGCATGCCACAGATCAACATGCACAGGGTGGGCTGAGTGGACTTGGATCTGCTTCTTTGGCCTTCCTTCCTGGCTTCCTAACTCAATGTGAGGGGTGAGAGTCCCAAGAGGCTGCGGCAGGGAAGACAGAGGCCATGCCTCCACAACTCCCTACCGCCTCTAGAGCCAGCCCCAGAGCAGGCTCGGCCCAAGCTGGGCAGACGTCCCTCTGGCTTTTCACCATCCGAGGCCCCAAGAGGCAGCCAGAATGGAGCCCGTCTCACCTTTCTCAGTGGTGCCGGTCCCGCTCTCTGTCCCGATGTCTCTCATGCTCCCGATTCCTTTCTTGAAAATAATCCTCGTGCCTATCCTCATTATGGAGCACGTCCCGGTGCCTCCGGCTGCTCTCCCGGGACCGGCTAGGTGATCGCTCCCGGGACCGGTGTCTTTTCCTGTTGGAAAAGATTCTTCCTTCAGGGTTCTCCAGAGGGGCTCAATGGCATTCTCTCTTCAAGGTGCTCAAGAACAATGTTTTTGGCGTTGCTGTTTGTATGAGCATTTGACTAACCTGCCCTAAGCTACCATCTCCGTTTATGTTGGAATACAAAGCCTACACGAATGACAATTTATTGTCTTAATGGAGCTGCCTTTAGCACCTAGCTAGCTTAAGATGATTATTAATAAAAACCTTCCAACTTCCTTTGTCTTCCTGAACTCCTCCTAGAGAGGTCATGACTTTGTCAGGTACCTTCCTAAGGCCTCCTGTCCCCCCTCACCAAACCCTAGGAGAGGTCCGTTAGGGCTGGTAGACCAGCAGACCAATCGAGAACTCACCTGGAAGAGCTCCCAGCGGCACCCACGCTGTAGGACTTGGCTTCGATGCCATGAAGACAGTCCTTAAGGGAGGAGATGAGCACACGGCAACGTTCGTCGTTGGCGACCCGGGATTGTTTGATGACAGCAATGGCTGTGAGGAGCGTCTCAATAGCGTCACTATAGTCCCCTGATGCGGGATGGGTAGGAAAGGCCAAGAATGAGTAGGAGAGCAACGGAAGCAAGCTGGACCGAAAGGGAGAAGACGGAAGACTAGCCAAACCGGAGGTGCCCAGGCGTGCCCCAGGACAGCCTCGTGAGATACACAGCTATCCACAGCTCCCACCTGGCCCTGGCTAGCAGGGGACGCATGCTCAGGGAGCCAGTAACTGGGCCTTAAACCAAGACACTCTGGGATGGAAGGCAAAGTAAAGAAGGAAAGAGGCCGAGGACACAGAGTCCACGGAGAACAAGGACTTGAGGATATTCTGAGGGAACAGAAATGAGGACCTGAAGGTAGTTGTGCAAGAGAGAAAAGGAAAGACCAGAGATGGGGAGGTACAACAACAGTAAAGAAACACAGCAGGAGAGCAAGAAAAATTTGATAAAGATTTAGTCAAATGTGAAAGAAGATTCTTTAGAAAAAATTCAGGAAAGATAACACAGGCCAACTCCTCCTGCCTCTAACCCACATGAGCAGGTGGGAAAGAAATCCAATAAATAGCCCTAGGGAGCATTTTAGGCTTCATGGCCCAAGATGAGGAAAAGACCATCCCTGGAAGGATGATGCTAATGTTTCCAGCCCAACATTCTTCTTGGCATCCCAGCTTGTTGATTTTGCCCAAAGTCTTAGACCTTGCATAGAACAAGAAAGGTCCATCACTGCACCAACATTTATTTAATAAACATCTATCTCGTGTGAGGCACCTACTCGCCCCGAGTCACCCTGTGAGGTAGCAGTGAGTAAGACCAGCCATCAAGCCCAGCACTGCCAGGTGCCCCAGCCTCTCCCCACTCTGGCTCCATGCAGATTCACCAGGCTAGCAGCCTGGCACATTCTGAGGCATCGGTCACCTTCACCTAAAGTCCTGATTATGACACCAAGACTGTGATCAAACAGTTGAAGCCACTCAGAAACCATCCCCTCATAATCCTAGGGGTCTACATCAAAATGGCAAATCTGTTCGAGGGTACTGTTATTCTAGACCATTCCATCTCTGCCCAAATCACGTGGTCCCCTTGTTCAAGTCAGCCATTTACAAGGCAGAGATGTCCTTCTACAGCCCAGAGCAGAAATGAAATGCTGCACGTAACATTCTGTCCCATTTGCAAAGCTGGATTTATTGTAGAAAGGTAAATTTGGGAATGACTTCCAGCACACCAAAAATACATTCCCCAAACACTATGGAAATAGGACTAATAGCAAACCCATCTTTCCCCAAGGTATCTGTCCCTCTCAAAACCCCTGTAGAAGGAGATGCATGGCACCAAGCAGTCCCACCCCGAGAAGAGGACGAGGGAAAGGAGACAGGAGATGGAAGCAAAGGCAAAAGAAGTTACCTGCGCTGGCCCCAGAGACAGCTTTGGAAATGGCACTGCTAGAGATTGCTCTGTTCCGATTCATGATCTCCTCGAACTCGGCTTCGCACGTTGTTGGGGGCGGGGGGCCCAGTTCTCGGCTGCACGGAGACAACACCATCCCTGACCGCCCGTGGCACTTAGATCTGTACCGTACAGCAGGGCACTTTATTGGGTATGATGTTGCATTGACCTCTCCTCTTTCACGTGTCATTTCCTCCAACACACCACACCCTCCTTGAGAACAAGCTGGCACTGCACCCCCTGCCAACCCCCCCCCCCCACAGCGCCCAGCACCCATGGAGGTAAATTTAACCAAACCCATCAGGGTGAATAACAAGGATGAGGCCTGGGCCAAGCAGACAAGAAAAGGCCCGTGGAAGACCACTACGAAAAAGGGCCACATGCTCCAGCACAGGCAGAGCCAAGATACTTAACCCACTGACTCCCTTTACACCCAGTCCAATTCTTTAAAAGGAAACAAGGCAGCCCTTACCTGCCATGGTGGTTATAGGGTGCAGAGGCCTTGATGTAAGCATCTGGCGGAGGCCCCACTGTAGCATTTGGTGGGGGAAAGAAGGCGGGGTTGAGGTGCAGGGCAGGTGGAATGGCCCCTGGGGGAGGCACAGCCAGGTGGGGAGGCAGTCGGGGAGGTGGGGGCATGAGATGCTGGTAATGGATACCAGGAGGAGGAGGAGGGACCCCAAAGCCCGAGGAGAGAGGTGGCGGAGGGGGGATGGGTGGTGGGGGCAGACCCATCAGGGGAAGAGCTGAGGGAGGGCGGCTGAAGTAGGGTAGCACACTGGGGGGCTTGTCCACGCGGGGGGGTGGGGGCACAAGGTTCTCAGTGGGTGTGGCCCGTCCATCAGCAGAGTCACTAGAATCTCTGGAGTGGGCACGTGGAGGTACTCCTACGAAGCAAAACATAGCTAGTGTTACTGCCCCAGGCACCAGACACAACCACCGCGCTGTCTCAATCTAGCGAAGGACAGGACTGACCTGGCCCCTCACTCGTGCAGGACGGGTTCCTGGCAAGGGGGCCCTCAAGGCACATTCAGTGAAGCCACAGGCTCCAGGGGCAGACGCTATCCCTATCACTATTGCTAACGTTTATTCATAGGGCCTTTTGGCTAGGAACATGGAGGGCACGGCTCACACGTCACTCATCTATGTGGAGACTTCCAAAGATTCCACAAAGGAAGCCACACACCTCCTTTCAAGCAAGAAAGCGAAGGTGAGATCTGCTCAGTGAGCTGACATGAGAGCGAGACCAAGTCCAGTCCTTCCTCGTGGTTAGTACTGACTGGAGCATCTTCACCTTGCTATACCTCCACCTACAAATGTGTCTATTTGCTACAACACAAACAGAGAGGGGTGGAGCTCACCTATGGACAAGAAACTGTCAACTGGGCTTGGAAAGGTCTGGATGCCAGAGGGAACCAAAACAGAAGGGGTGATGAGGAAAAAGGGGTTGGAGACAGATGGGAAGAAGATGCTGTCCTGAGGTCCTCTGGCCAGGGTCGGTGCCAGCACCGCCAGCAGGAAGGACCAAGAAGCTGCATACAGAACACACTCGGAGACCATTTCATGCCCCTACACCTCCTAAGAGGAAAGTGGGCCACAGGAAGGCTAGAGTGCACCAATCTGCTGCTTTGCCCAGAGTACTTAAAAAAAAAAGTTTCCTTGGCTGGGAAGCATTGCTCTCAAAATACTTCATTGGAAGACACTCTCTAGCCCTGCCCCAGATAGGGATTTCGATACAAGAGCAGAGACAGACATCTGGGGGAAGGAGGTGTCACTAACAGTCCTCAGAAAAAGGCTAGAGAATCTTCCAACTGGTGAACCTGGAGACCCCACTAGTGGAGCATTCCAAGGAGCTCCTGCCTGAGCTGAGCAGTCTTTAGTCCGTAGGGCATACCATCTCCCACCGACTCAGTGGTCACTACACCTCCAAGCATCTGACCCTGTCATGCTGCAAACCATCTTGATAACCCGCTCCTTCACAGGTCTCTCAACAGCCTTCAAGCCTGAAGAAAAACTATCAACGTTCCCTTCCTGAGGATCAACCGACTTCCTAGCGACAAGTTCCTGAACCGGGAGGTTTTCATTTTGTGCCTAAGCTTTCCACAGGCCCCGAGAGTAGCCACCCTGTTCTTATCAGGCAGCACCGACTCCTCTGGTGGTGCTTAAGGGAATCCCAGAAGCCATAAATGGGAGGATGTGGTGGCCAGAAAACACTGCTCCACCACCCCATCATCTGAGTCAAGGCAGTGTCCCCCAAGAGTGAATGCTGGAAAAGAGGAACAGGTCTGCTCCCTCAGCTTGCTGCCAAGTGAGGCAGCTGGGACCGGCAAGACAGGAATAGCACTCAAACTAAAGGGACTGGGAAGGTTCAAGTGGCCAAGGAAGAAGAGTGTGACACAACCCAGAAGATGAGGAGCTGAGACCCTAGGGAATGAAACCTCTAAATCTAACCAGCTAAGAAGAGTGAGTAAGCCAAGACCCAAAGCAGACTGGGCTTGGCAAGCAGGCCCTACAACAGTGGTAGGAAACACCTGGTGACCCTCAGACATCTCCCCACTGTGGGTAAGAAGGTTAAGGCTGGCTGGCTGTTTCAGGCTGGGCCTCGAGGGGGGCTGCACCTTGGTGGGGTCACCACAGTCCAGGGTCTGGTCCTCAGCTTTTGCAGGTTCAGAAATTCGATTTTATCAGTTCACCCAGGGATGATCGGACCCTGGGGGATTGATTCACGCTAACCAAACTCACAAGAGACTGATTCATAAACCAGAATGCCAATTTATTAATTTACAATGAGAAATATAACTGCCAAGCGGACTGGAATACTTGTGTCGGCTGGTCAGCGCATTCTCTTCCCAGTAGGAGAGCCTATTTGGGAAACCAAATTAAGATCAGAAGGTTGCTTGGTGAGTACAGAATCAGATGAACTTAAGGGATCTTGGCACCGAGCTCTAGAAGCCCAATACCCCCCTTTTCCACTACTGAGCTTGACCTGCCAAGCGGACCAGGATGGCTAGGTTGGCCGTCAGGGCTCCCTCTCCCCTGGACAACGCTGGAGATTCTCTAACTCTCCAGGCGGACCACCCTTCTGCTTGCATTTGTCGTTACAACAGCACTGGCTTTATTCTCCACATCCCCTTTGGACACAGGACAACTTCCAAGATTACAGCTCACTTAATAGAAATTACACTCTGGGTGGCTGCTCCCATAGACTAATGGGAAAGCACAGTAACCTCATAACTAAACTATCTCCGCGTTACAACATAAGATGCGTTACAGCTAATTCCACTCATTGTAAATTAATTCTTGGAACTGGAGAATTTTGGAGCTGGACAGAACCTTAAAGGCCATCTAATCCAGCTCCCTCATTTTCAGATGAGGAAACTGAGGCCCGAACTGACTGATTTGTCCGAGAGCCCACAGCTTGTTTTGGTGCGAGAATCAGGACTAGGATCTGGCATCCCCAACTCCCCTTGTCCAATGCTCCTTCTACCTCAGCATGCTAAGCAGCTTGCTGGACAGTGAGGGGTACTTGCTGAGCTGGTGTCCAGATCTGGGGACACACCTCACCCTCTTCCCACAGACTATGCCCGCCCCTACCCAGCCTCCCTCACGCTGCAGGCTAATCCTACAGCGTGGTATAAAAGCCCTCCCTTCTCCCCCCCTCCATACAGACCATCTCCACGTACCCCCTCTTGGGACTCGGACGCACTCACGTTTCCGAGCCTGCGCCTCAAACTGTGACAAGTTCTGCCGGGTGGCCAGCCTCACGTCCACTTTCTCCCCATTGAGAATCTTGCCAGGCAGGAGCTCCAACAGTTTGTGGACAGAGTTCTCGGAGGCCACCACCACCTCAGCATACCTTGGGCACAGGCAGGGGAAAAGAGAGGAAGAGATAACAACCACTTGAATAAATGGGGAGACTGAAAACTCTGACCACACTCAGTGCCAAATTTCCAAGCTGGTAAAGGATCAGGGAAGGGCTTTGGCCTATGGTCTTCCCACCTCCACGATAAGAAACTCTCTCTGCCTCCCAGTAGGAAACACCAGCACTCCAACTCCACACTGGCCTCATTAGGTCACCATCTCATGGGCATGTGCTGTGAGGACAAGCAGAGCTCACAGACTAGAAGAGTGTGTGTGGCAGGGGTGGGGAGCAGGACAGGACTCTAGTAACAGCTGCATCTGCCTAATGATCCCAAATGATGAAGGTTCTCTTTGGGGGAGGCACCTCGAAGAGAAATTCCTCCACTTGGTTCTTACCCTTTGGACTGGCCATTGGCTCGATTCTCTGCAAATTTGAGCTCCACAACATCATAGACTCCCACAGAACGGATAATTTGGATCAGCTGTTGGTCTGTTGTCCACTGGGACCAGTAAAGTAGAAAAGAGAAGTCAAAGGCTAGAGATCTCCTCTAAAGGTTTCCTAAAAGTCCCTTTCCCTGAAACCACAACTCCAATCACCACCATGGCCCCAAACCAGTTTTGTTTCATTCAAGGCAAGCGTCCCAGAAACCCTCACTCATCCCGTCCCCCCTCCCAGCTCTAGAGGTGAAGGACACAGCAGGCCGATTCACCACCAGCCTCCACAGTGCCTTGGCTAATAAACATCAGTGCAAATCAATCAGGTGGTTACTGCAACACTTTGAAATTCCTCTTCTGAATAGCAAGAATGTACCACAGCCAGGAGCCTTCCCCGGAGTACAGAAAATCACTCCTGTGGCCATACCACCCCCACCAGCCCAAACCATAGAACAGAAACGACTTTTGCAAAACAAGAGTCGCCACCTACCCAGAGCGTACTAGAGCTACGAGGGCCTTTGATCCCCGTCACCCACCATTATCACAGGACCATCTAATGACCACCAAGAGTTCAAGGTGTTCACTGAAAGCTCGTCCCAGAGATGACCCTGCTAGATATAAAGCCCCAGGGTCAGGGGCGGCCACAATGACAGAAAGAGCCGCACCCACTCAATTCCTGCTTTCTCCAGCACCATTCAGGCCCTGAGGGTCTTCCGCCCAGAGGCTCATCCAACCTGACCCCACTCTCAGGACCTGAGATCATCGGAGAGTAGACGTTTGAAGATGGCAGCCCCTCCACGACCAACCTCAAGGCAGCTCTACCCTGCTGGCTGCTGGCTACCCAGGCTCACCCAGGAGAAGCTGCCCACGTAGACCGCGGCTCGCTTATTCCGCAGCCCGCTGTAGGTGTACAGGATCGCCGGCGACTTGCTGTTGGGCTTGGGAGACTGCTCCTGCCGGATAGGAGGTGGTGGCTCAGCACTGCTGCTTCGGTCATCGGATGGCTGCGAGCTGGCGGCCAGCACGTCATCGTAGAGGTCAATCTGATCAGCATTGCTGAACTCTGGGTCCTAGGAGATGAGGGGTGAAGAGAATGAGTTCCCCAAACAGGGAACTCGGCAGCCCTGTGGAGCAGACAACCAGACAGCATTGCTCAAGCCGCTACTGAAGGAGTACGGGCTTACTTAAAATGGGGTGGTCTGCACCCAGCAGACTCATCACTCATCCCCTCAAACATGAAGCACCTTCTATATGCAAGGTGCTGGGGATCCAGACGTTAAGGAACTTATGGTCTTGAGACCTTTGCTGAACTGACCCAAGAGGGGAGGATTTCCCCTCAAGTCCATTTCTCCTGCTTCATTCCACTCTCCATCTAAACAAAGAGTAACTCACATAGGGCAAGGTCTGTGAAGGACTGTTTAGAACAAACTGTAAAACTGACTTTCCTATGTGAGATAGACACCTTCTATTCCAGGGCATGTAGGTGAGAAGAACTGTACCCACCCCCAACCCCAATTATATAATTTAATTAAACTTAGCTTATATTTTTAAAAATCTACTAACGCACGGCTAGTATGGTCTCTAATGCTTTTAGTTCTCACGGCAGTGAGAACGAGTGGATACACCATGGATAAAGAAGACAGTAAGTATAAAATTTACTTTGTAATCAGATATAAATTCTATTAAGGCAAGGAAATAAAATGAAAATACCACTCACAAAAGTCACAGGCATCACAGGCAGCTCTTTCTAAATATAAAGCTTCAATAAAGAATTCTAAAACCTATGTTTGCAACAACCCAGAATGCTTCTCATACTCTGTTGTGAAATTCTCAAAAATAAATTAAGAATATGCCCACAAATTACTTTAGGGATCGAAGGCCATACGGACCTATGGAGGGGGCAGTTTCTTTACCAAAATTCCAGGTACATTTCCAAAGTAATTCGCAATCATTGGCTTAAATCAGGTCAATCAAGAAGCAAATACATTTCAAATAAACGTGAGCCAACTTTAAAGCTCACAGCAAAATAACCTCTTCTCTCCAAGAATCATCAGCTCTCAGTTCATTAAAATAAAACAGAAACCATTAAAAGGCAGTAGCAGTGGTGTCACTGAAGATCTCCCCCCTCCCAGTTCTCCCTTCTGGCCTATTCAGACCTGCAGCATTTCACTGGGACACAGGAGGCATGGTTGTGAGGCACCTCCAAGGAGATGACAGACAGAAGTTGCTTTATGACGCTGCAAACAGAGGAGAGCGTGAACACCCAGAAACGGCTCTGATGGGCTTTTATTAGAAGGTCATATGGGAGGAAATTTGGAAAACCTGACCTAATCTAGAAAATAACCAACAAAGCAGAGCAGGCTTTTCCTGGAGGGGAACTGGCATTGCCATTCTAGTGGAGAGAAACCAACTCTCGTCATTTCGCCAGCAGGGCCAGGGACGAGGTCTTCCACAATCTCGAGGAGATGACGCCCTCAGTGTGCGCTCCCTGCCTTGCAGTCAGGTGCTTAGTGTCTTGTGGACGTTCAAGGAGCGGGATAAGCGAGGTGACTGTCATGCCCTTTGTCAAATGCTCCCAACCCTACAGGCCAACTCCACTCAGGACAGGCAGAGCTGTGACTGTCTCCCAACACTTTTCTGAGAGGAGAGCCAAGGCTGGAGGGGTTAAGGAGCACGCTCACTAACACACTGATGGAGGAGATATTAAGTGGCTCAATCATCATGAAAAGTGATCTGAAATTAAGTCAAAAGTGACTACAATGTCCAATAAACTCTGACCCAGAGATCTCACTGCTAAGCATATATGCTAAGGAAGCCAAAGATGAAGTCCTATAAACATTCAAAGCGCACAGGAGGATTTTTTACGGTAGCAAAAAACCAAACCAAAACAAAAAACCTGGAAATAAGTGGATACTCATGAACTGGGAGATGACAGAACAAACTGTGGTACATAATTAATGTAATATTGGTATACTTTAGGAAATAGGAATCTGAAGAAATTGGAGCAAGGGAAAACTGGTATGAACTGATGCAGAATGATGACCACAATGATGCCAACAACATAACCGAGTGGGAGGGGACGCACATTCCACCTTTCCTTTATAGAATTTGGGGGTGGGAGAGAGCTGATCACATGATCACAGATCTGGAGCTGGAAGGCTCAGAGGCCATCTAGCCCAGAGGCTAGACAAGGAAACAAAGGCCCCATCAGGAGGATTTGAATCCAGATCCTCGGACTGCAGAGCCACAGTTCCCCCTACTCACTGTACCCCATGTACTTCCTGATTACTCGCTGCTTTTATCAAACTGCCTTTTCTTTCTTATTCTGTTACAAGGGATGACTATTGAGGGAGGGAAGAAGACTACATCTGCAGATAAAAGTGATGTACAAACATAAGGTATCAGCAATTTAAAAAACTAGAAATGAGGCCATCAAACCTTAGCAAGGACCAAATGAGTAGCCTACAACTAAATTCATATCCCCTCCTTTCCAATTTAATAAAAATTTATATCTCTTACTTTTCATCACAGGCTTATTTTGACTTTCAAAGATCTCTCTTTAGTTCTTCAGTTTTCTGGACTACATAAGGGAAGGAAACTCACTCTTCATGCAAAAAGCATTCTATGGTGGTGTTTTTTTTTTCCTGTACTACAGAAATACAGTTCCAAATATGCTTCCAAGTATATAGTCCAGCTAACTGGAACCAGAACAAGGCAAAGTAAAATAAAAAAGAGAAGTAAAAATCAAAAGAATCTTCAGTTAAGACATGGGACAAGATGGAAAATCAATGAGGCAAAAACCAGGAAGATGCCATTTCAGGTGGTCAAGACGGTAGATCTAGATCTTACACCAAAAACAGGTGTATGTATGAAGAAACGGGAGGACAACAGGAACAGTGAAAACATGACGGAAATGTGACATGGTTGGCTGAGGCCAAATTAGCTATTATCTTTGTTATTTAGTTCTGCATAAAGCATCATATAGGTTTAATGTCACAAACCTTCAAAACATTCCTAGTTGTAAAAACTTAAAACATGAATTATTTAATGCTTTGTCTAACATGATAAAAAGGTGACTTGCCCACATGGTTGTGGGCAGGAACACTTTAACCTTTATGAAGTACCTACTGTGTGCCAGGCACAATGGTTGAGGGGCAGGGGATACCACTTAAAAAAAAACAGCAATCTGCTCTCTTGGGGTTTACATTCTACCGTAGAGCAAGTTTCATTTCTCACCTAAAGCTCTCATTCTTGGTTAACCCTTACTCTGCACAAATCAAACAGTGCCTGACACTTAATAAATGCTTGCCCCCACCCCCACTTTATTTTTTTTTGTTTTGGGGGCAGGGCAATTGGGATTAAATGACTTGCCCAAGGTCATACAGCTAGTACACGTGTCAAGTGTCTTTGGCCACATTTGAACTCAGGTCCTCCTGACTCCAGGGCTGGTGCTCTACTCAATGCACCACCTAGCTGCCCCCCACCCCCACTTTAAAAATGAACTCAGAGTCACTGGTATCTCTGAAGTGAGAGCATGAAGTTCCTTCCACACCTGAGGACTAAGCAGCAACCTCTATGATCCAGAAACTTCAGGCGACAGTAAACGCAGCTACCACAGGTGGCTGGACAGAAACCAGTCCCAAGCTGAACTCCCGGGCTGTGGCCTAGGAACCACGCAGAGCGGGCCCAACGAGACAATTTCATTCCTGATTTACTTAAGAAACTTAAAGGGAATACCAAAGTGCCACACTTGCTGGCCACAGAGCCGGCTGGTGCCACCTCACCGCAGGGACCAAGCTTAGGATGGTTTCTTGATGTCAAGGAGCTTGGCATCTACAACCAAACTGTCTTAGCAGGAGCAGGATCACAACAAAGCAGCCAATGGAGGCCGCTGCACTGGGGACCCACCCACAAATGCAGGCAATCAGAGCTCTTCCAGCACCTATCCCTAGATCAACGCAGTTGATACGGACCCCAAATTCCTGGGACAAAAAACAACAAAAAAAAAACTCTGAAAATCAAGGATTTCAAAGTACACCTGTGGGAAGGCAGCTGTTGCTGCCTGCTTTGCATGAGACAGTCACAGAATATCAAGCTTTATCCCGGGAACCAGAGCGTATATGGGAAGGAGTTTCTATTTAGACTTCAATGGGTTTCTTGGGCCTCGGCCAGCTTATGCTACCTCACGAACACCACGCCTAATGCAGGCCTACATTTAATCCACTCTGGTTGCCTTCAATCCAACCCCGTACCTAATAATGCAATTTATATTTCCTTCTCAGCAGGCTCAGATTATAAGAAAATCAGTCCTAAAATGTATTAGTTTCGCTTGTCTTTTTAAAAAGGAGCACATCCAACTCCAAAATAGACAGCAGTCAAACCAACACAATCAACCCTCTTTCCACTGGACGACCTCTTAGAACCCTTCTGGCTCTCCATCAGTGAGGGCTCAGTGCCTCCAGAGCCACATGGCAGGCAGCAGGGCTGCCCCACAGCCATCCTGGGTCTCTGGGAGAGCAAGAAAAGAGCCCTTCTGAGTTACATGCAACTTAGCGCAGAATCAAATCAAGAGATGAGAAAGCTAGTCTAGAGCAAGACCCCCTTCTTTTCTGCGCTCATCATTACAGAGCTCAGAAAAACACGCAAACACCTGACAGAGTGGGGACAAGACGGACGGGCTGCTATGAGTCTTCTTCCAGGAGACAATGAGGCATAGTGGAAAGAACCCTACCTGGAGTCATAAGACCTGGGTTCAAAGATTGAAGAAACTATTTTATACTTAGGTGAGACTGAGCAAGCTAAAACCTTTATTTCTTCACCTATAAAATGAGGGAGTCGGAATAGACACTGCCCAAGAGCTCCTCCGGCTCTAAATCTACAGTTCTATGAACAAGGAAAGGTTCCTTTTACCTTAACTGTCTAGATAAAGCGCACATGGTACCCACTGGACACGAGAAATGGAAAAATATTCCAATAGTATGGAGTAAGAACATTCTTCCTTTCCTGCCATACTTTTTTTTTTTTGACAGTCTGACTCTGAAGGCTTTTAAAAAAGATAAGGAAAACAGCAGCATCAGGAGACGGCCTGTCTCGTGGGTTACTCAGGCCTCAGCCCTGCCACAGACTTGAGTTCAACCGTGTATGCCTCAGTTTACTCCCTGGATAATGCAAGGACGGGCTAAATTGTGAGCTTCTTCTCAGCTCGGGCCTGAAATCATCCTGTGTCTTATTTTGTATTAATAGCCGTGACTAAACACCATAAAAGTAAAGTAGTGGCTCCGGGCTGCTACACTGCGGACTGGATCCTCATTACCCGTATGACCAGGGCTGGCCATTTCCCCTCCTCTAGGTTACAGTTTCCTCATCTGTAAAGTAAGAGGTAGACTGGATAATCTATATATTCCCTTCCCCATGACCCTGCTCTCCTCATTCTTCTACTGGGCATTTTTGGAAAAAGGGAAAAAATCATTCCTGCCACCTTTGCCGGTGCAGGCTGCCAACCTAGGTGTCGAGCACGAGTTAGAAACAGAGGCGCTCAGGACCGAGGAGCATTTCCCCAGAGCCCTGCTGGTAAGATGCCCTGGCACATTCTTCACAGACAGCGACCCTGACTCTCTCTGCCCCCTTGCCCTCCGGTCCCCAGGCCAGGTTACGGTTTGGACAGAGGAGCTACCCAGCTGGCACCATAAGGCACCACAAGCCTTTCAAGTTCTGCCAAGCGCGACCCAACGACCTCGTGGGAGCCCCAAGCCGATCCTGGGCAGCAGATGCTGCTAAGGACCGAGGGAGCTCTCCGCAAAGGGCTGGGGCCACATGAGCGCCAGCCGTCATTCTTAGCATGGCCCGGCTCGGAGTGTAAGCGATCCAGCCTCGGCCACCAGCACGGAGGCTGCGAGTCCCTTACCAGACCCGGCACTGGCCGCGCACGCTTGTTCCGGAAGGGATTCGGCCCGGCCGTTCACAGCTACATCACAAAGAAGATTCTCCAAAGAATTCAAACCCCGCCAGCATTGGCCACGCTCCTCTGGAGCAGAAGCGCGGACAGGGCGGTAGCAGGGCCGGCGGCCGAGCTGCTTTCCGCGAACTTTGCTGAGGATGCTCGGGGTCCCGCCCCCTCCTCCCCCGGCCTCGGGTTCCTCGCAAACGCACAGATGGGGAGTCCCCGAGGGGGGTCCAGCGAGGATCCCCCGGGCGCTCTCTCGCGGGTGACCCCATTTTATTGGCCTCTTCCATTCCCCCGGGAAGCCCCTCCCACGCAGGGCTGGGATGCTCTGACTCCTCACCTGGTTGAACTCCTCGTCCGCGTATATATCGATCAGGTCCACTCCCTCCGACATGGCTCTGAGACCCCGGGGGCGCCGCGAGGAAGAAAGGTGGCGGTGGTGCCGCTGCTCCGGAGAAAGGGACACGAGTCAGGCCGGGGGTGGGGATGGAGAGGGAGGGCGCGCCCCATCCACGGACACCCCCGGCCAGCCACGGCCGGGGAGGAGGGGGCCGACTCCGCCTCTGCACGCAGCCCGCTTTCTCCTCCCCGCCCCCCACTCCTCTGCGCGAGGAGGGGGGGGGGGTCGGCCCCCTCCTTTCCACGCAGCCAGCTTCTCTCCGCCCTCCCCCCCATCTCTCCGGGCCTAGTCCCGCCCGCAGCCCTCTTTCTCCGGGGGGTGGGGGGGAATCTTTCCTCCACGCAGCCCTATTTCTGCGCGCCCTTCCCCCATGTCTCGGGGTCTAGGCCCGCCCGCCTCCCGAGCCCTCATACGGCCGCCCCGCCGGGTCTCTCGGCGCTCGCGAGCCTCCCCTTCCGCCCGCGCGCCGCCCCGGACTGACCGGGCCCCAGCGCCGCCTCCGTCACCGCCTCAGCGCGGGCTCCGTCCCAGCCTGGGCCTAGGCCCGGCCCCGCCGCCCGCCCTCCGAGCCCCGCCCGCCCCGCTACCCCTCGCGCCGCCGTCGCCGCCGCGCCCCCGCCTCCGCGCCCCGGCCCCGCCGCCCCCCGCCGCGCGCCCCCGTTACCGGGAATATGGCGGCGGCGAGTCCGGACTAGGCCCGAAGCGCGCGAACCTCTGCCCGGCCGCAGGCCCCGCCCCCCGCTCCCGCCGCCGCCGCCGCCGCCGCCGCCGTCCCCCCCCCTCCCCGCGCCACGCGCTGGCGTCACGCGCGCCGCCGCCCCACGCACACACACGCAACACGCACGCGCGCCCAGCCCCGCCTCTCCCACCTCCCCTCCGAGGCTCCGCGGGCGCGTCGGGGCCGGCGCGAGGTCCCCGGATGTGGCCGGCAGATGCGCTTCCGGCCGGGCCTGAGCGGAAATGGCGGCGGCGGCGGCGGCGGCGGCGGCGGCGGCTGCTGCGCCGGTGGTTCGGGTGAGGAGAGCGGGCCGAGGCTGGGCGGGGGGAGGCCGCGGAGCACCGGAGAGAAGGCCGGCCGGCCGGCCCTTCCTGAGTCGAGGGCCTGGGGAACCCAACCCCCCCAGGCCAGGCCTCGCCTTCCCCATGTGTAAAACGCAGGGCCGGGCCGGACGTTCTCTACGGCTCCGGCCTTGGAGTCGGGCCTGCCCCGGGTTCGCTTTCGGCTCCGCAAGGTCGATCCAGCCCCGTCGCTTCGTCTGTCCTGTGGGGATCCCGGCGGCCCCTCCCTCCCAGGGTGGGTGCCAGGGCAGAGGAAGATGACGTCTGTAAAGCGTTTTGCAAACCCGGACGCGCAGCGTACGCGCCGCTGCCTTGATCCGGCCTCAGTTTACTTATCAGTCATTTGGGCTAGGTGGCCCAGGACGGGCCCCTTGCACTTTCTGATCCGTCCTTTCCACGGCCCGGAGGGCAGAGTCGGGGCTCGACCTCCCCTCCCCCATCCCACGAAGCTCAGGTTCCGGGAAGGAGGGAGGGTCCGGGCTGGGCCCGGAAGCCGACGACCCTCCACCCTCGCCCTCCCCGGGGTCACCGACGTGACGTTTCCGTATGTCCTGCCCGGCTTCGTTTGGACGCGGGAGCTTCTGGAGGGAAGGCACAGCGCCCGGCACGCAGTTAGCGCCTAATAAGTGCCCCCGTCGTCCTCTGGGAAGCCCTGTTAGAAATGAGGGGGGGAGCCTAATGAAATGTGTATTAAATTAATAAATGAGCCGATGCTGGGGAAGGTCAGACCCTAGCGGCGTTCAGGGCTCCTTTGCTAGGTGGTGCGAGTGGATGGAGGGCCCGGGCCTGGAGGCAGGGGGACCCGAGTTCCAATCCGGCCTCGGACGCTGCGTAGCTGCGGGACCCTGGGCAAACCGTTTCACCCGGGCTGCCTCAGTTTCCTTATCTGTGAAATGGCCCCCCGCTCCAAGTCAGACACGGCGGGACCCCCATAAAGACCAAAGCACAATATGGCATGTGACCTACGAGGTCCTACCTGGCCCCTTGGAGCCGTGGTTTGAACCTTCACTCGTAGTTTGCCTTAAACGATCCAGCTCCACGGAATGGTGGTGAACGGACCTTCCCCCAGCCTGGAGGGCTCTTTTAAGATGCAAACAGCCGGAGGATGGAAAGGAGCCCTGGCGTTTGGCTTTGACGTGCAAATAGTGGAGCTTATTATGATGGAGCCTCCGGGCCTCCCCCGGGACTTAAACTCCGAATTCTTGGACCCTGTGAAGCCTGAATAGTTTTAACGCGGAGGCCAAGGGGTGCAGGAAGGGGTGCCCCACGGCTGGGTGGAAAGGGGAACGGGAGGCCGCAGTGCCTTTGTCACAAGCTGCTGCCAGGCCGTCTGGGGCCCAGGGAGGAAGAGGAGGGAAGAGGGAAGGTGAACATTGATTTGGCGAGGAAGGCACTGGAATGGGGAGGATGCTGCCCAGAGCTCAAACCAGAATCGTGTTGGGTTTCTCGAATTTTTTAAAAAAGAGGTCTAATCTGTAATTGGAGGGGAGAATCTTTAGAAGGATCTGCCCTGGGGATCAGGACCGGGGAACCTGTGGCCTCCAGACCCTGACCTAGAGAAAGGCTAAAGGGAAGTACTTGGGTCACTCTTCCTGGGCTGTAATACCACGCATTGCTCTCCAAATTCTCTCTTGTCGTGGTTGTCCATTTGGACACTGCACTAGAATACACCAAGAGAAAGGGGCCTGGCCCAAGGCTTGGAGCATTTGGATTGTGGTGTAGAGGTGGGCCGAGGTTGGACAGTCCGAGACCAGATGAGAGCTAGGTCCCTGTCTGTCACGGGCCCACATTCCTGCGTTTCTAAGGCCCTCGCTGTCACTTCACTTTTGGTTCTCAGTTTCCCAGTCTTGGCAGTTCGTAGGAGTTTTAGCTAGAAGGGAATTTAGATACCACCTCAGCCCAATCTATTCATTACACAGGTGAGGAAACGGAGTCTTGGAGAAGGTTTTTAGGTTTGTTTGTTTATTTTTTCACCCTCCATAGTAGTCAAATTCCCATGTTGGCCAAGTCCAAAAATGTCTTTCTGCAGACTTAGTTCCTCCCCTCCCCATGGAGAGGTGGTGTTCTTTTCCCTCAGTCCTTAAGCTGTGGGGTTTATTGTATAAGTTGTTGCCTGGTGAGTGGGTATAAAACTAGGCCTGGAATCAGGAAGACCTGAGTTCAAATCCAGCCTCAGATACTTACTAGCCGTGTGGCTCCAGACTTTTCACTTAACTCTGTTTGCCTCGGTTTCCTCATCTATAAAGTGGGGATCATACTGGCACCTGCCTCCCGGCTTACGCCTCCCAGGTTGTGGGGAGGATTGAGTCAGATGGTGTCTGTGAAGCCCTTCGCTCGCGCCTGGCGTCTGTTTAGTCGTGTCCAACGGCAGCCTGGCCCATGATAATGTTAAACCTCAAAATTTGGTTGAAGGAAACAACAGAGCTGGGTGATAGAAAAATCCATGTTGTTTATTATTTTCCCTTAAAGCATAGCGGAACTAGCTTACTTGTAGGTACAAGGAGTCAGAGCTTAAAACTCTGGCTGCCTGAACAAAGCAATGAGAAAACTTATATACGTTATTTTAGCAGAGCTAGCAAGCCTGTATGACCTCATTTTTTATGACCCCCATGTATGTTTAACCATGATACAAGAAGAGGATTTTCCTTAATGGAATAGAGTTGTAAAGGATGTTGACAAAAGTCAGTTGACACTACAGCCCAGCGTCTCTGCGTCTCATTACATTCCATAACATAGTATATACCTGTAGAATATTAAGCAAGGTAATCTCTCTTGGGGTTAGGGTAACGTCCTTAATGATCCGGTCTTGTTGACAGAGGTAAGGGTATTGCCTGAGCAAACTTTTAGAGAGAACGAAGAAGCCCAGGTCCTGGATCTTCATCCAGTTACTCATTAATTCAGGCTCTGGGTCTGGTTGAAATTAGAAATGATATAAAATAGTACAATATTTTCCACAATAGGTATTCAGGTGTGGCGTGGTAGCATCCCGTTCATGCCCTATAGCTCGTCCTCCAGCTCCCCAGCTGATGGGCGCCCTCCAGTTCCCTGAAATGACAGAAAGCGCAGAAAGGACCTTTCTTTCTTTGATCTTTGCAGCACGCCCTAGGAATGGTATTGAGTCAGAGGCTGTAATTCCAGCCTCCCCGTGGCGCATGTGCTCTCCCCTCCAGCATTGGTCATTCCCCTTTTTTGTCAACTTTGTCAATCTATTGAGTCTGAGGTAGAACTTCAGCTGCCTTAATTTGCATATCTAATTATTAGTGATTTAGAGCAATTTTTCACATAGCTCTCGATAGCTTGGATTTTCTTGTTCCTATCCTTGGACCACTGACCAGCTGGGACCCTGAGAAGTTAAATAACTTGCCCACGATGAGGAGCAGAGTTAGATCCGAATTCTACCAAGTAGAGAGGTAAGGAGATGGAGAGAGTCACAGCTCGTAGGAACAGTGGGAGATCAGAATTGAGACCTAGAAGGAATCCTTAGAGGTTATTTAGTCCAGCCTCTTTTCATACATGTGGGCCAGACTCAGGGCCAGAGATGGTGAATATCCATTCGGAGTGTCAAACCCAGGCTCTCTGACTCTCTGAATCTAATTCTCTTCCATTAAACCGCACTACTTCTCATCTGCCCCCAAACCGAACCCTTCTCCAGACTGCATTTCTGTTGAGAACCCTCAGATTTTCCATGTTAAGTTTACTTAGGTTCATAACTTTGGAGTCATCCTTGGTTCCTCTTCAGCTTCTTTATCTGATTCTTTCCCTGGTCCTGTTGATTCTGTCTGCACAGTGTTTCCTATCTTTTCTCTCTTCTCCCTTCCCATGGATATTTTCCTCTTTCGGGCCGTTACTGCTGTTGGACAATTTTTATCCCCTCCCAGGTGATTTTCACATGTGCAGTCTCTCCTCTCCGTTCATTCTCCATCGAGGTCCATCCTCCATGAGTATCGGCCATGTTGCTCCCCAGCTCTAAAACCTTAGCAACTGAACCCCTCTTCCCTCTGGGAGAAATACAGATTCCTCCACCTGGCAATGAAAACTGTCCATAATCTGGTGCTAACCCTTCTTTCCAGATTTATTTTTTAAATCCTGTAAATTCTCTTCATTACGGACTTGACAAACATTAATATTTCCATACACAAAGAACCAAAAAAAGACCTTTCTAGCTTTAACATTGCCCCTTTAGTCCATTGCCACTCTTTAGTCCAGCCAAACTAGACTGGCAAGCTGTTGTGTCTCCCACTTTCCCACTTCCTTGCATTCATTCACATACAAACCATCCCCGTGCCTGGAGGGCTTTCCCTCTTCCTCCTTGCCTTTCAAAGAATCTTCTTCCTTTAAGTTTCAACTCTGATGCCCCTTCTACGGCACCCCCTCATCCCCCCAGCTCTTCCTCTTCCCTTTTTCCTCACGATCCCTTTCGTTAGGTGTTTCTGTCTGCCTGTTGTATCCCCTTGTCAAATGGGAGTCAGTCCTGGTCAAGGGCCTGTTCTGGTTTTGTCTTTGTATCCTCAGCACCTAGGGCTGTGCCTTGACCCTAGCAGCTGTATGTTTGTTGAATGGAATTCGAGCCTCTTACCTGAAGTAGTAGTTAGTCAGTCTCTGCCTCCAGTTACTCCCCTTACAGTCCATCCTGCCCATGGTCAATTGTGTCCCATCTAAGTTCAACATTTTATGAATCTGCATGTTTTTTTTTCAGTGTACAGTCCCTGGCACACAGTAGGCATGTAATAAATGTTTGTTCAATTGAATTACTTGCAGCTTGATTCAGTCTGGGTTGGGTTTTGTTTTGTTTTTTTTTTTTTCAGCTTCTTGCCTTGTCCGGGCACAAGCTTGTATCTCCCTTTGTGGGTAGTTCATCATCCAGACGATTCTACCGAGGGGCCAGCCCAGAAGATTCTCAAAAGGATATGCTTGAAATCCCCTTACCCCCTTGGGAAGAGCGAACAGATGAACCAATTGAAACCAAGAGGGCTCGCCTGCTTTATGAGAGCAGAAAGAGAGGCATGCTGGAGAACTGCATCCTACTCAGGTAGGGAAGCGGGAGCCCTTGGGCTGTGGTGGAGGGACCTGCCTTCATGGCTAGGACTGCTCAGCCTTTCAGCCACAAGCAGTCTCTTGAATTGCTTTCTTTTCTCTCCTCATTTAGCCTCTTTGCCAAGGAGAATCTACACCAAATGACAGAGAGGCAGCTGAACCTCTACGACCGACTGATCAACGAGCCCAGTAATGACTGGGATATCTACTACTGGGCAACAGGTACTGCCAGCTGGCAACCATGGCCTGGAGTCAGGGACTTGGGTTCCAATTTGACTTTAACACAGGATGTTTCACTGAACCGTGCTTCCACTGAAAAATGATGGGGTTGGACTAGGTAGCCTAGGGGCCCTTCTGCCCTGAAAGCTATGTTGCCTTGGTGAGACCCTGGAGCACAGCAAATGGGGGTCCTTGGGAGCTAGCTGACACCAGGAGTCTTGCCTTGAAGGCTGTGTTCTTTTTGGTTCTTGACCAGAGACTCCGCCCACATGCCTTTATAGTTAACAAATTTCAGAGGTTATCTGGTCTAGCTTTCTTGTTTCATATTAGGGGAAGCAAAGTCTTAAAGACAAGTGACTTGTTTAATCAGGTTGACTTTAGCAAGCAAAGCCAGGATTTGAACCCAGATTTTCTGGCCCTTTCCAGGGTAACAAGCTGCCTCTTACATCTCAAATCTTAGAATAAACACAGTAGCCCTGGCCTTTTCTCTGCCGCCACCACATTACATACATGTGCACAGGGGACATAGATGGTGTCATCATACAGGTTAGAACTGGAAGAGCTGGCCCTCCTTAGGGTCTCACCAGGCGGCAGGCTCAGGCCATCTGGTTCTCCAGCTTCCCTGGGAGGTGGACCTGGTGCTCTTTGGCTAGCCTGTAGGATAGTCACCAAGACCAGGCATAAAAGAAAATTATAAAAATGAATCTTACTGTATGTTTGAGTCTCGTCTCATCTGTCAGCTAAGCTTCAGATGATAGACTTTGGTACTTAGAGAACCTATGGTCTGATCAGCATGAAGACTCCTGCAATAGGCCAATTGTTTGTGTTGCCAAAAGAGCCAGAGCCCCTGGGCAGAGCTGGGTCTGCAGTCAGAAGAATGGGGTTCAAATTCAGGTTCTGCTGTTTAATCCTGATTGTGCGACTAAGATCACTTAACCTCCTTGGTCCTCAGTGTCCTTAAATGTAAAATGACTGTGATACGTCCAGTTCAGAGGCCTCCAGCACATTGCCTTAATCCTCTGGAGTGTTTCTGGAAAGTCCTGGATAGCAGGGACCCAGGATGACAACACCCAAATGTGTCATCTGAGGAAGGGGGTGGAATGAAGGAGGAGAGATTCCCTCGTCTGTCTCGTTATCTAAGCTTGAGCTTCCCTGAGCACCCTTGTCTGCCAGTGTGAATTTTATGCCCATTTTACAGATGAGGAAACTGAGGTTCTCAAGTAGTGGGACTTGCCCAAGGGTACCCACCCCACTTAAAGTGTGTCAGCTGGAAGAGGAGCCCAGGGTTCTTTCCCCCGAGTCACACCAGTGTTAGATACTGTGCAGTCAGTGCTGCCTAAGAACACGGTGGCAAGACTATCACCATTGTTCTGTTGAGAACAGAAGAATGAAAAAGCATTTGTTAAATGCTACTGTGGGCAAGGCCATGTTCTAAGTCCTGGGGATATATTTTTTAAAAAGTAATTTTTTTTCCCAGTTACATGTAAAGACAATTTTTAACATTCTTTTAAAAAAATTTGAGTTCCAAATTTTCTCTCTCCTTCCCTCACCTCCCACCTCCCTAAAACAGTGGGCAATTTGTTATAGGTTATACATATTCAGTCATGCAAAACATATTACTATATTAGTCATGTTATGAAAGAAGACACACACAAAATACAGAAAGTGAAAAATAGTATGCTTCGATCTCTATCCAGATTCCAGCAGTTCCTTTTTTGGGGGTGGGTGGCATTTTTTTATCTTGAGTCCTTTGGAATTGTCTTGGATCATCGTAGTGCTGACAATAGCTCAGTCATCCACAGTTGTTCATCATACAATATTAATGTTGCTGTGTACAGCGTTCTCCTGGTTTGCTTGCTTCATTATCATTAGTTCATGTGAGTCTTTTCAGGTTTTTCTGAAATCCACCTCACCATCCTTTCTTAAAGCACAGTAACATTCCATTATAATCATGTACCATAACTCGTTAAGCCATTCCCCAATGGATGGGCATCCCCTCGATTCTCAATTCTTTTCCACCACAAAAGGAGCTGTTATAAATATTTTTGTACATGTCAGTCCTTTTCCCTAGTGGTAGTATTGCTGGGTCAAAGGGTATGCACGGTTTTATAGCCCTTTGGGCACAGTTCCAAATTGCTTTCCAGAATGGTTGGATCAGTTCTCAACTCTACCAACAGTGCATTTGTGTCCCGATTTTTCCACATGGGAACACACATTTTAAAATCAAGAAAGTCCCCACCTTCAAGGACCTTGCATCCAACAGGGAGAGACAAAGCAACAAGATTGCTGTTCTCAGAAAGGGCTTCTTAGAATAAGAAAGCACTTGGCACAGTTTTCCCAGCGTGTTAGCCCTGTGATTGTTTATCCAATCAAATCAAACATCCGTTCTGTTGGGGTTGAGATTTTAACAACAGGGAAAACTGAGGCAGATCTCTGAGCAAGATAGCATTTGTTGGCTGGGGCATGCTACCTATCCATAAATGGCTCAGTAGCTTTCCTCCACTAATGCCAGAGACCCCGAGAAAAGGGACAGGTCCCCTTACTGAGCAGGATGGATGACGTAGCATTGAAGGCAGCCTAATTGGTTACAGAGCTGAGGCTGGAAACAACCTGACCGTTGGGAAGTTTGGTAATGGGGGCTAGCAGCGACCCCCTTTCTTGTTTCACGAGACTGAGAAGTGCTCTTTGTTTGAGTGCAGGTGTGAGGTAGCAGCCCAGACTTTTGCACAGCAAAGCAGACCTCCTTTGAGGATAGCTTGGTGGGTAACGCTACCAGGCCCACACTCCCCAGGCTGAGCAGGAGAGCTGGATTTTCAGACATATCCCATTACAGGCCAGCCAAACACTGAACTGAGTGCAGAGAACAGAGTCATGACTTAGGCAGTTACTTGTGAATATGATTAGTGAGAAAATGTTGCATGATCCATTCTAATCTTCTCAGTGCCATCTGTGTGCTGGGCACCATATGATAATAATAGCACCTACTATGTGCCAGGCGCTGTGCTAATCTCATTACAGATATCATCCCATTCGATCCTCACAACAAGGGGTAGGTGCTATGAGTTAGTATCCCTTTGTTGTAGGTAAGGGCTTGCTCGGGCTTGCTCAGGCTCACACAGCTAGGAAAAAGCTGATTTGAACTCAGGTCTTCCTGACCCCAGGCAGGCCCAACGCTCTCCCCACTTTGGTGCTCCCCACTTTCCTCCGCCCACAGCTGCCTCTCTGTAAAAGTCCCCGCCTGAAGAAAAGGCACAGTCTAGGACATGTTCCACACACTGGACACAACCAGGAAACAGGTTAATCCTAAGCTCAGCTGAGGGGCAGGATAGGTCTGGGCCTGAGCCCTGGGACAGAGCGCAGGCCTGGAGCTGAGAACTAAGGCCTGAATGCTGGCTCTTATCCTTTCATCTTGTCTTATTCTGCAGAAGCAAAGCCAGCGCCTGAGATATTTGAAAACGATGTCATGGTGATGCTGAGAGACTTTGCCAAGAACAAGAAGAAAGAGCAGAGGTTGCGGGCCCCGGATCTCGAGTACCTCTTTGAGAAACCAGCCTGAGCTTTATTCTGGCCTGGCCCAAGGGCAGGTCCCTAAAAGGACACACGTTAGACCCTGGTCACCTGCTGCTTCCCACCACCGAGCTGGGCTGTAGAAGGCTCCGTTTCCCCGAGTGACACATCATTTCTCATAAAAGCACTCCTTGCATCTCAGCTTGCATGGCCTGAGTGGTGGTTTGTGTCTTTGTCTGCATCGCCCAGCCCTCATCTCTAGACTCCAAAATACAACCCAAGAGCTCATTCTGATAGGACAGGATGAAGCCAGCTCATCAGGTCAGCCCATGGAGGACCCCAGAGCCCAGGCAGATTCTCACCCAGCTCAAGGCTTAGTTTAAGTAAAAATCTCGCTTCCTACTTCCAAGCAGTTAACATAATTCTCCTTCCAAAAGTCTATGATTTCATCAGTGTGGTTACTCTCTTTGTGACTTCTGGTCCCTATCCTTCTGTGCTTTAGTAGATGGTTGTGTGATTCTTTGTGGGCAGAAAAATTGTTTGCCTGATAGCCATCCTTTTGAAGATGGTCCGATCTGTACTAGGTCAGCTGGTTTTCAGATAAGTATCTGTCACCAAGCCCCATTCACAAGCCTTTGCAGCTTGCTAGGACCTCCCAGGGCCTGCTCTCCCTGGCAGAATGCTTGAAAGCGTAGGGGTCACCTCCATGCCACACTGGCATGGAAGGAGAGCTGGCATTTCTATAGTCAAAGGGTGTTCTGTCAGAGAGACGGCCAAACCTTTGTGATGAATTGACCATTAAGCCCAATAGTGACAGGGATGTCTGCCACTGGGTAACAGCAAGTCCTCCAAAGTGGCCCACATGGCATAGGGTACTGGGCACAACCGCTGCCCCTGACAGGGTGGTTCCTCAGCTCTCAGTACCCCTGGCTGCTGGGGGAGCAGGGGGAGGCCTCACACTAGAGAGTTCCCCATATGGGTGGCATCACAGATCCGCACCTCTCCACTCCCCTGACAATCATTATGTAAAGACAGGTCTTCCCATTCTGCAGGTGAAGAAAGGCTGAGGGTAAGTAATTTGCCATGATGGAGCCAAGGAGCTGATCAAGCATTCTTTCTGCTGGCTTAGCACAGCTGTCTTCATCCCCTCTGCCCTGCAGGAGGGAGAGCACAACCAAGCCCTGAGCCAGATGTAGTATTAAAGAGGGGTGCCTGGCCAGGGTAGCACTCCATGTTCAATTCATCTTGATCTGTTATATCCCCAATTGACCAACCTCTCACAAGAGCTGGGCATTTGGAATCGGGGAGGCTGAAAACCTAGGTTCCAGTCCCTGCCCCACCAGAGATAAGCCATGTGCTCTTGGGCAAGTCAACCACTCTGAATCTATTTACTGGTCTGCAAAATGGAAAATACTGATTCCTGTCTTACCTACCTCCCGAGAACCGCAGGACTTGAAAGGAATATCTCGGTCCTGTACCCTGGAGGGCAGGCATAGTTGTGGCTTTTCCTCATCTTTGTATCCCTAGATCCTACCTTAGCCTGGCACATGGTAGGTGCTAAGCACATGCATCTTAGATTTCATCTGTGCAAGGGATGATTACTACTAGCTTGTAATTGAAGAGAGAACGCTGACGTGAGTAATCGAGAGTGCTTAGAATGAGCAGGATTACCAAAATGGTGGCGTGCTTCCTAACGGCATTGGGGATGGGTGCGTGTGAAAGAGGCAACATCAGATCAAACAGATGAAGCTGGGGGAGCCCCTGTGTGGACTGGGGAGGAAGAGGAGCCCCCCTGGGGTTGGGTCTGCTGGGATGTTCCGCTCTGGTCCCCCTGTGTTCTTAATGGTCATCACAAAGACAGTCTGCTGCCTTGTCATCGCCTCAGGCTCGATGCTAAGAGGCTTCCCCTTTCAGCTCATCTGTGATTCGAGGGCCTTTTTATTTCTGAGCTGGGGCCCAGCGACCACCTGGCTGGCTTGTATTTGTATTGCTTTTTTGGGCCAGGCAGGGTGTGAAGGCCTTGACCAACTTCAAAGCCAAAATTGATAAGAATGGAGTTGGTGGCCTCCAGAGAGCAGCAAAAGCCAAGCTGGGCCTCCTGCCTGCCAGGATTCCTCTTTCAAATGCACAGCACTGCCAGTGGAGTCTAGCTAATACATTGCTTTGACTGCTTCACCACTCAGAACTTGTGGGCTCCCCAGGCCTCAAGGATCAGCTCCTTATCTTGGCAGAGCTCCTTGAGCTCATTCTAACCTGCTGCTTTTGTCAGTTCCATCCCCTCCCCCATGCCTGGAAGGTACTCCCACCAATCTGGAGCATGCACTAACTCGGAGCCCTCTGTCCTGGTCAGTGACCCTCTGTTGAAGGCCCAGGTAAAGGCTCTTGGAGCCTCCCCTCAGCTTCCAGCTGAGATTGTTCCCTCCCTCAGATATTTCATGGGCTCTTCTAAAAGTTTCCTTTTGCCCCAGACGCATTTATGTCACATATTCGAGTACATCCCAATGCCACCTGTTAAATTCCAAGCTTCTTAAGGACATAAACAGCTCTTTTAAATCTCTGCATTCCCCAAATTGAGCACGGGACCTTGTTCTTAGTGGACAGTTAATCTTTGTTTAATTGAAATTCCCTCAACCTGCCTGGCAAGGCCAGTGGGATTGCCATGACAACTAGAGGGAAGTTGAACCAGTACAGTGGACGAGAACATGTGAAAGTAACTTTTTGAGGGAGGAAGATTCTACCTAAAACCCTCCAGGTCCTGCTGATTTTAAGGGAGAAGATCTGAAAGGTCACAAACAGGACAAGCCTTGAGGATCAGAGGGTTCTAGAGCCAAAGAGGACTCCCGAGCTCAGCCAAACCCCTTACCTTAGAGATGAGGAAACAGGGAGCCAGGAAAATCATGACTCACCCACTTGCTCAATGAAGAAAAATGATGTGATCTCATGAAAAATCTCTAGTGAAGGGCCTGGAAAGGAATGGAAGGTGGAGTCGAGCAAGAGGCCCAAGCCAGAGAAAGGGCAGCCACCAGCCCAGGCAACCCCAGCCACCCTCAAGCCTTACTTCACAGAGCAAGAGAAAAAGCTTAGATGGAGGAACGTTTCTGGGTTGGGATCCCAGCATCTCCATCCATAGTTGCTTGCCTATTAATCCATTAGATATGAGAACCATAAAACTGGAAAGAACCAGGGAATCATCCTGCTTGATTTCTCATTTTATAGAAGGGTAACGGACCACGAAAGGGGCGAAGGCTTCTTCTAGGTCACTGTTGGGTCTGTGGCTAGAACTTTAAGAAGCTTTCCAGAAGAACCAGACAGGCCAGTCCGTGGCCTGGAGACATCTGCAAGAGCCTGGAGATGGCAGTGAGGGTAGCAAGGGCAGAGTTATGGTTCAGTTTGTGAGCCTTGACACCCCCTTAGGGTAGCAGCTGCCATCTCCCAAGTTAGGGTAGCTAGTATGGAGCTGACACCCCTAAACCAATCCACTTTGCCTGTCTCCTGCCCTGGATCCAGGACCAACTGTCCAAAGGACAAGGGCAGGCAAGGGATGTATCCAGGAGCAAGTCCGTGGTGGCCTGGGGAGAGCCAGCTCCCAGGACCTAGCTAGTACCAGTCTATGGCAGGGCCCCTTGGGCTCATCTTCACTCCAGTCTCCAAGGCCACACAGGTGTTTTGTAGGGAGAGGTAGGATTCCACGTAACTGGCTCTGAGGTCACAGGCAGAAAGCTTCCAATCCGCTAGAAATGAAAATAGAACTTGTGCTTTCCCACTATCCTTGTCCCCAAGAAGGCCCAGTTAATGATCTTCCTAAGCTTCTTCCCATTCCTGTCTTATAAGTTTGCTTAAGGAGAGTTTCACCACTGTCCAGTCCGCCCAGGGAAAGGGGCTGAGTGAAGTGTGATGTTTCTTATCCAGACCTTTGGCTTTTGGTTACCTTTGGAAGTTACTGGCCTCGCCACCTGTTGTGCGGTGCCTGGTTGATAGGTGCAATGTAAACGGTTTTCCCTTTTTTATTAGATATTAAATAAAAATAGGTCATCTACAGTACATTTTTAGTGCCAGGAACACACCAAGGAGCTGTAAGGAACAGAAACTAGGTTCAACCTTTTCACTTTGACAAATAGCCGTTCATTATCTTTGTTCACACATCCACGTGCTTTCAAAACTTGTTCCGGCTCAAATTCCCGGCCCCTGTATATCTGTCCTCTTAAGCACCATTGCCCAGGCTTCTACTGGACAGATCCTGCTACTGTACTGGGTCCCTGAAATCTGCCTGGCTTCCCATCTTGCATAGAAGAAGCAAAGGGTAATGGAAAAGAACACTAGATTTGGTGCCAAGTAAGAACCGAGTTTGGAACAGACTCTTAGACTTACTGGCAAGGGAGCCTTGGGCAAATGACTTAAGAGCCTCAGTTTCCTTGTCTGAAAAATAGACAATAATATTCAAACTCCCTACCCAGAATCTTCGGATTTAAAGCCAGATGGGGCTTTTGAGACTGTCCAGTCTTATATTTTGGCACGTGAGGAAGCCCAAGCCCGGAAAGGTTAAGTGACCTACTTAGGGGTGGTAAGCAGTGGACCCAGGATTTGGATGGAGGTCCCTGGGCACAGTCCAGTGATCTATGTAAACTTTAGAGTATGTGAAGATGAAATCTGAATAACTGAGGAAACAAAGGTTTGAGCTTCCAAGTATATCAATTTATTAAGCAATGCATGCCAGTTGCATAACAAAATGGAATTAGGCCTCCTTGGCTTGGCACAGGGCCCCCAAAACAGGGGGAGACAGATTCTTACGCATTAAAAGAAAAATAACCAGGATCTAAGATTAGGTAATCTGATTTCTAATTGGAGGAAAGACTAGGGACTTTACAGGTTGGGAGGGGGAGAGCAAATAGGTGCAATTCCCTGAAATCAAAAAGAGGTCTTTCCCTCCCCACAAGCGCCTGTATTCAGTCAAAGGTACATGGAAACAACACAGTATGGGGCCAGTCTTCAGATAAAATATGTGAGTTGCTTGAGATGTATAATTATGAAAAGAAAACAAAAAAAACCTCATTGCATCAATCTTCAGACCTGACTAGGTTTCAGGTCAGCATAACATACATCTTTAGTTAAGGATCTCTAAGCCACAAATAGAGGGCATCCAGCTTCCTGGCCACACAGGACTAGGTTCAAATGATGCAATTTTCTCCTTCCCAAAATTAAATTAAGTCTCACAAGACAGAAACTGGACTAGGCCCAAAATTGAATAGAAAGGGAACTGAGCTAGATCCAGAATTGAGTCACAGGATGGAGTCAGTGTGGTTCACTCAATTCCCACAAGGGCTATGTAAATGTGAATTATTCCTATTCTCTCTTCTTGGTTTTTATTATCTTTTAAAATGTGATGGTGTTTCTCTGCCCCATAATGCAACTCAGTGTCAGAGGAGCCTGAGAATTCTTCCCCATGGTCTCCTAATGAGAAGCTCATAATGTCTACTCTCCTGGAAGGTCATACCAGATAAACTCACATTTGGAGAGTTCTCCAGGCCGCCATCTACCTGCTGCCCTGCCTCCAACAAGGACTGCATGAAATGGTCTTTGATGAGTCTCATTTTTAAGCCTTCCAAAGGATTTAGAGGCTGGCTGAAACTATCCCCAGGAGCTTCCGTTTTGAGGAAGCACACAAGCCGCTCATTCTTCACACTTGCAGGACCCTTTCCTGATTCTCCGTACTCTGCCACTTTCTCTCCCACTCATCCCCTTTTCAGCTTCTGTTAGGATAGAAGCTCTTTGAAGGCAGGGACTGTCTTTTGTTGGTTTATATTTGTAGCTCTGGTGTTTAGCACAGTGCTAGGCACGTAGGAGGAGCTCAACAAATGTCTGGGACATGTTGGTTGTCAACAGTGACTTCATTTACCGTTATCCCAGTCCAGTCTCACTGAAGCTTGAGGGGAGGGAAGAGGAAGGCCTAAATCCAGTCACAAATGGAGTCAGGCTTCAGGACTGTAGGACTGGGAGCTGAAAAGGACCTCGGAAGCCCTCTCCATACCTCCTTTAACAGAGGAGAGATGGAGGCACAAGGAGTTAGAATCCTTCAGCCCTCATTTTGCAGATGAGGACAGAGTCATGGGGATGGGGAGGGGAATTAAAAAAAGGGCCTCCCTTCCTCCCTCCCTTTTTCCCTCCCTCGCTTCTTCCCTCCCTCCCTTCTTCCCTCTCACCCTCCTTCCTCCCTCCCTTCCTTCCTCCCTTGCTGCCTTCCTCCCATCCTTTTTTCCTCTCTCCCTCCTCAAATCCAGTTTTCTCAACCACACCGTGGAGAAGACACATCTGTGGCCTTTGGTTTGGTGAGCTGTGATTAAATCCCTGCTATTCATTCATTAAGGCCACCAGGTGGCACCATAGTGGATAGAATGCCTGGCCTAGAGTCAGAAGACTCATCTTCCTGAGTTCAAATGCCACCTTAGACACTTACTTATAGCTGTGTGACCCTGGGAAAGTCACTTAACCTGGCTTGCCTCAGTTTCCTCATCTGTCAAATGAGCTGGAGAGGGAAATGGCAAACAACTCCAATATCTTTGCCGAGAAAACCCCAAATGGGATCATGAAGATTTGGACACAACTGAACAACAAATTCATTCATTCAGCATTAATATTAAACACCTGCTATGCATTAGCCACTGTGCTGGGCCTATGGATACAAAGACTTAACAGTCCCAGGTGTCAAAGAACTTAGTCTCCTATGATTGTTATGTGATCCTAAGCGAGTAAGAACCCCAATCTGCCTCAGTTTCCTCTCCTGTAAAGTCTGAGAATAATAACAGCACCTCGGCTGAGACTAATATACATGGACTTATATATAGTCATCCATAGTTGTATATATTTATGTGACTATACATACATGACTTTGCAAACCCTAAAGTGTATTTAAATGTGAGCTATTACTAATGCATTTTATGACATCCTTGGAGAGTTCAGTGGAGTGGGATTTGCCATTGGCAGCTCTCTCCATGAGGAAGTGATGGGACTGTCCTGCTCTCAGTAAACCCTGCCTTTTAGATTTTTCTACTCAAGGAGTGCTTTGATTGACAAAGCTTCAGGGAGTATAAAAACAAACCGCCCTTCCTAAGTCCTACTTGACGGGTGTCAGGAAGTGGACAGATGGCTATTTGGTGCTTCTCTGAAGGGACAGACTGTAAAACTGCTGGGAGCCTCTTTGGGCACTTCCTCGGTCATCTTAAGTAATTCAGTTTAAGTGCTTGTTTATGTCCCCTTGAGTTTGGGCCGAGGAAAGGAGCACCGGTGTATTAAAATGAAAATCTGTTTGTTCACTCTCCCCCAAGTCATAAGAGCCATTTGCTCCCAGGGACCCCTCCTGGTGTCTCTGCTGTGATGGAATAGGATCTGTCAGCAGATCTGGGGTGGATGGGCCGGGGGGAGAGGCAGAGCTGCCGAATTCAAATTATGCTTCTCTTTTGGTTCCAAGGAGAATGATCTTTGAACGGGGGAAGGGCTCAAAGGAAGGTGATACCCAAAATAGGAACAGAGATAATGACAGACCACTTAGCCAAGCCATTGAGGAGTTCTAGTCACCTGGCCCAGATGAAAGATCTAGCAAGCCTCTGGTAGGGATCTCGGAAAGGCTGGAAAACCAGAGCGCCCATTGCAGAGAGGCGGCATTAGGCTTCCTGTAAGGAAAAGCTTCTTCATAGAGATGTGGCCAAATGGATTGGGGCTTACCTTAAGTAGTGTCCTCCCATTCAATTGTAAGCTTTTTAACAAGAGAGATTGTCTTCTTATTAATTGTATCCCCAGCACTTAGCACAGTGCCTGACACATAGTAGGCGCTCAATGAATGTTTATTGGATTGGATAATAGGTTCCCTCTCACTGGTAGTGTGCAAGCAAAAGCTGGAGACCACTCATCAAAAATGTTGGAAAGGGCAACTATGTTCAGGTATGGGACAGGCCAGATGGGTTTCCTTCCAACTCTGAAATTCTGTGGATCCCACTCTCAGCTCCACCACTGACAGGATCCCAGACTCTTAAGAAGGGGAAGAAACCAGAAAAGATCCAACCACTGGAGGTTTGTATTGTCCTGTATTATCCTAAAGAATTCACTTGAGGGCATGTGTGTGTGTGTGTGTGAGTGTGTGTGTTGGGGGGAGGGTGGCCTATAGTCTCAATTTGGATGGAAGCTGAAATGAAACAAGGAATGGGAGCAGATGTGTGGGAAAACCCTTCCTTACAGAGCTGGGTTCTAATTCAGTTTCAGCAAAGATCTATTAGGGAGAGAATGGAAGCTTCTTGAGGGCAGGGACTGCTGAGTATTTTGTCTTCAGATCTCTTGTGCCTTGCACACAGTAGGTGTGTTGTTATAACGTAACAGACATGTTGAGTAAATGAGAAAGTACATTTAGGGGCTGGATGCCCCTCTTCACACTCACTGTCAGATCCACCCCCGATCACTGGGAATGGGAAATGATGGTTATTTTTGGCCAGACCGTCTGTTTCTGCCCTTTCCCACATGCCACTGGCTAGACGTACTTGTTTGGCAAATCCGTTGTTGTGGGGTGGGGGGGAATGCTATAGCTAGACACGGACCTTGGGCGAGTTCCTTAACTCCATGTCTCAGCTCACATGAGAAATGGGGACAAAGAACTCCCGTTCTGACTCGAGGTCATTTGGAGGACAGAATGAGTACACGAGGCGTTTCGTAAGCTGCTCTCTAATGCAAGGAAGCACCCTCTTTTCCTGGGGGAAGCGGCACCTCGAGGCTGCTGAATGGCACAAGCCTTAGTGGGTTCTGTGACTACTCCTACCACCGTTGCTATTAGCACCACCACTACTGCTACTCCTATCTCCACTACTACCCCGACTGCTGCTACTACCACCACTATGAGACATGCTGTTGATAGAGGAACAACCTGGCTGTGTATGCGCCCCCTTACTGGACTTGGATTCAGGACAACCCAAGTTCACATCCTGACTCAGACACTTACCATCTGGGTAATCTTGGCCAAGTCACTTCCCTTTCCTCAGTTTTCTCATCTGTAAAATGGGGGTAATAAGCGCACCTGCCTCCCCTGGCTGTGATAACGGCTGGTTGTCGTTGTCTGAGCTCTTGCTGTCCCACGTAAGCCGCCAGGTGGGTGCCAGGTGTGCTGTGTAGGAGCAGCCCCTCATCAGGGCCTTCCTCCCACAGCCGGCCCAAGCCCAACTCTGCCCGGGCCACAGTGGAGGAAGAGTTCAGCTGAGGGTTCAGGGCTGGGAAAGTAAGTGGGAGGAAGAGGAGCGGGGAAGAGATGCTTAGGACAACAGAAGCAGACTATCATGCTGTAGAAGCCCTGAGCTGGGAGGGACCTCAGAATAAAGACGTCAGGGTGATGCGAGGCCCAAGAAGGGGAGCCCATGGGCAGGCAGGCCGGGAAAGCCAAGGAGCCGCTGCTCAAAATCATGTTTTTATATGCACAAGATAAACTACATAGGGTGATGGAGAAAACCAATTATATTGAAATTCAGTTATCAAAATATTTTTTTAAAACGAGTTCATAGACTCCAGGTTAGGAACCCCTTTCTTAGAACATGAAATGTCGGCGTTAGGAAGGACCTTGGGACCCAGAACCTCAGAGCAGAATGGCAGAGCTGGAGCCACTTGACTGCTTATTCATTCTAACTCCCACATTTAACAGATGAGGGAAAGGAAGGCCAGACAGAAAAGGTGGCTTGCCTAGGAGAGAAATGAAATAATATTTGTAAAACACTTAGCACAGCGCTGGGCACATAGTAGGGCCCTGTATAAATGCTTCCACACAGCTAATGAGAAACAGAGGGAGCCGGCCTCAAATCTGGATCTTCTGCTGCCGACTTCTGCAGGCTTTCCTCCTGGCTCCACAGGCCTTGCCGCTCTTCAGTCCAGTTTAATTTATTTCAGCAAACATTTCTCCATCAACTATTATATGTACAGCCCAGTGCCAGGCTCCATGTTACTCAGTGTAGACCATCCCAAAATGGAACAGGCCTTGCTTTCCAGGAATTTTCCCCTGACCAATGCAAACTTCTCACAGTGGGTACCTCACCAGCAACTCCGCCCGGCCTCTGCTGGTCAGTTAATGTGCAATGTGAAGATTCCCTAAAGCCTGGTAAGGATATTCTTTAACTTGAAAATGTAAATTATTTCTCTCTTTCCTTCATCTACCCTGGGCTTGGAAAGGCTGGCTTTGGCATTCTGGGCTCCAGCTTTCCTTCCTTTTATGTATTGTCTTCGCTTTTCAGAATAGGAGCTTCTTGTACAGTGTAAGGGCTTTGTAAATGGCCTAATATTTCTCTGTCTCTCTCTCTCTCTCTTTCTCCTCTCCCTCCCTTCTCTCTCTCTCCCCTCTTCCTCCCTCCCTCCTTCTCTCTCTCTCTCTCTCCCTTCTCTCTCTCTCTGTCTCTCCCTCTGTCTCTCTCTGTGTCTCTGTGTGTGTGTCTCTTTCTGTCTCTGTGTCTCTCCCTGTGTGTCTCTCCCTCTTTCCCTCCCTCCCTCTCTCTCTCTCCCTCCCTTCCTCCCTCTCTCCCTCCTGCCTCTCTGTCTCTCTCCCCCTCTCTCTCCATGTCTCTGTCTCTATCTCTCTCTCTCTCTCTTTCCCCCTCCCTCCCCTCACCCCCTGCCCCTGCCCCTGCTCTCTCAGGACACAGCAGTTCTAGGTGTCTCAGAGGCCCAATTCAATGTTGTACATGTTGCCGTATAATCTTATTTTAAAATGTTATAACTCTCTTTTGTTTTCCCATCAGCCCCAATCCCACTGTGCTACTCTCCCACCCCTCCCCAGAGGGCCATCCCTTTTACCAAAGAATAAAGTGGGGGGGGGCAGGAAATTCAGCAAAGCTAAACCAACATATTTTAAAGGTCTGAAGGCATATGCAGTCTTCTTTACCCGTAACCCCCCACCTCTTCTCATATCTCATTTTTGGGCCCTGTCTTGCTTACCATATATTTCATATATAATCACAAGACCTGCGATTGAACCAGGTTGTTAGAGATACCTACTTACGTCCAAACACGGCCCTTCAGGTGAATTGAGAGAGCCCTAAGTTCAGACTCTTTTGAGCCTGGTTTTCTGTTGGGTTCATTGCTGGCCCATTCTCCAGAGACAGCTAGAATGACCCTGGCCTAGGTCAGCGGCCCCCATTGCTAGCTGTACTGGGACTGCCTTCATCCTCAGTGACCAGAATGGAGGGATTCCTTGCCAGGGTCATCAGACACCTCATCTAACTTCTTCCCGGGGGGATGGGGCGGGACTGGAGTGTACCGCCCCATGACAAGAGCCCTTCTGGTTCCTCTTGTGACCTCCCTACCAAATGCTCCCCCGAATACTTCGTGTGGCCCTGGATTTCTTCACGTGAATATTTTGTATTAACATACAATCCCACAGAAGTGTCACCTACACTTTCAAGGACAATAACATAAAAGAAGATCAATTCTGATTGATGAATTGAATCCTATTTCCCCTCCTCCCCTTTATCGATTCTGTTTCTATTAAATTGTCTCAACTGTATACATTTTGTATCCCCTCTTCCTCCAGAAAATGGCAGTTCCTTCAGGGCCAAGACCCACTGGTTTTGTCTTCATATGCCCAGCACCCAGTGCTCTGCCAGCAGCAGCAATTTAATACATGGTTAGGGAATTGAATCAAATATTTCTCAAAGTAAAAAAGGTCACTGAGATAGAAAGGTTCTATATATAACAAAATATTTATAGCAGCACTTTCTGTGGTAGCAAAAAACTGGAAATAAAATGGATCTCCATTGACTGGGGAAAAGCTAAAGCAACAGGGCGGATGAACAGGGAACGTTATCGCATCATAGAAACAATGGACTTTAGAGAGACTTGGGAAGACTGTCAGGAAGGGACCCAGAGTCAAAGAAGTGGCTGCAAGAAAGCAACACACACAATTACCCCAATGGTGCCAATTCCCTATCTTTGCACCAGATCCTGCTCTGGGCCTCACAAGGGACTGCCTGGGGTGATGGGAGGCCCAGGGTCCAGGCCAGGCTTGAACCTCCATCTTCCTGACTGAAGGCCCGGCCAGCTCTGTTTCGCCTCTGCCATGACCAAAGGCATTGGAATTCTCGTCTGTTCCTAAGGAGTTCTTTGATCTCTTGATCCATGGAGAAGTTGAAATGGAAAACCATAGAGGTGGGGAGCTAAGGATGGAGAGTATGGCACGTGGGAAGTCAGTTGGTTTTGCTTAAATGTTTTTGGTGTGAGGGAGGTGTGTGTGTGTGTGTGTGTGTGTGTGTGTGTGTGTAGACCATTGGGGAATAAAAACAAAAGGCAACAATAAAACTTAGATTAATGAAAAAAACTGGCCACTGAGACATAAGGATTGAGCTAAACCTTTGTGACAGACTCTGAGCAAAGGAAAGGCCCTCCCTCCAAAGCCTCTTTGGATCCTGGCACTTTGTCAATACCAGGACTTCTCCCTTTCCCTGGAAGCCTGGGCCCTTGGCAGGGGCGCTTAGCTCCCCTGGTGTGTATACCCCCAGGCATCAGTAGATAGGCTTATTCAGTCCAATCTGGGCCTTCCTGATCCTGTGCCTAGGCTCCCCAGAAGTCTAAGAAGGTAAAGGAACCAAATGCTGTGACTCGGAAGAGGAGGAGGTGGGACTCCTGACCTTGCCGGGCAGGGCAGGCTGGCTGCCACCACAGGACCTGGTGAAGGGTGAAGGGTTTCAGGAGAGAACAAAAGGAGAGACATTTTCCAGCTTCTGGCAGTGAGCAGCAGGGTCTCCTCAGCACCTGGCGGGGGAAGTGATAGGGGGTGAAGCAGGGACTACGCTCTGTGGTTATTGTGCAGGCTGGGTCCTGCTTTCACTCTTCAATCAGTCAATCACCAAGCATTTATTAAGCACTTACTGTATACCAGGAGCTATTCTAGTCCCGGAGGATATACATAGAATGAAACAGTCTCTCCTATTGTAGAGTCTATCTGGAGAGACACTATATATTTATCTACCGCCAGGTGGCGCCACGGTGCATAGTGCCAGGAGTCAGGAAGATGTCTTCCTGAGTTCAAACCTGGCCTCAGACCCTGGGCAAGTCACTTAACCCTGCTTGCCTCAGTTTCCCCTCATATGTAAAATGAGCTGTAGGAGGAAATGGCAAAGCACTCCAGTACCTTAGCTGAGAAAGCCTCAAACAGGATCACGGAGATTAGGACGTGGCTGAACAGCAACAATAACCACAAAGCAGATGCAGATTAAATCAAGAGTGGACGTGTACGGTAGCTTGGGAGGAATGGAGGGGGAGACCAGCACAGGCTTCGTGGAGGCGGCACCTAACCTGCATCTTTTGCGGGGTGTCAGGAAGGTCGGGTTTTATTGTTTCATGAGCAAAGTTTCCTTTGAGTGACACTGCTGTCTGTCTACAAAAGCCAACACTAAAGCAGTTTTTATTTAAATACTACTTTACTTTTTCCAGTTCCATGCAAAGATAGTTTCCAACATTTATTTCTTGTAAGATTTGTGAGTTCCAACTTTCTTCCCTCTCTCCATCCCATTCCCCCTCCCCAGGACAGCAATCAGTCTGATAGAGGTCCAACCTGTATCTTAAAAGAAGAGATACCCCAGGAAGGGGAGGTCAGGAGAGAATGAGCTCCAGACTCAAGGGATGGACAGAGGCACCGGGAAAGGAGATGGGAGTACTGCGTGAGAAGAACAGCGAGAAGACCAGGCTGGCCAAGCTAGAAGATGCTTGAAGGATACTGGCGATCAATGTCACAGCCAGTGGTGAAGGGTTTTCAGAATCAAACAGAAGGATTTCTGTTTTATCCTAGAGGAAGCCATTGGAGTTCACTTAGTAGGAGAAGTGATTCCATCAGACCTATGGTTCTGTTGGCTGTGTGGAATGGGCATTGGCTTGGGGTAGGGGGGAGCTTGAAGAAGGAAGGAGGTCATTGCAGAGAGGTCCAGAAAAGGAGCCAGGAGGGCCTAAAATAAAATGGCAGCCACACGAGCAGACAAAAGGGGTCGGAGGTGAGAGACATGTGCCTGGACAGGTGTGGCAGGGGCAAGTGGGGGCTCCAGGATAGCACCGAGGCTACAGACCTGGGAGACTGAAAGATTGAGGATGGCTTCCGCAGGAGGCCTGTCCTCATCTCCCCAGCCACTAGCGCCCTGCCCTCACCTCCTCTCTATGCATCTTGCATAGATGACCAGATACCTGGTCATTTACATGTTGGCTCCCCATTCGAATGTGAACTTCTTGAGGACCAGAGCTATTTTTTCCTTTCTTTGGATCCCCTAGTTCTTAGTAAGTGCCTAATAGATGTCTGTTGATTGATTTCTTCTGAAAGAAGTAGGTGTAAGAAATATGTGTGGTTGCTGGCTAAATATAAAGCTATGGCTGGCTTATGTTTGGCACTGTGGATATCCAATCTGGGATCTGGTTCACCCCTTTCCAAGGGAAACTTGGATTGCTGCCTCTGGGGGAGCAAGAGGAGGGCAACTGCTGGGCACCTACTCTTTCTTTCATCATTCTCCTAGAGGGGTATTGGACTAGAATTATCTATTTCTCCCACTACCAGTATTGGTAGTCTAGAGGAGCAATACTTCGGGGCCCAGGATCAACACTGCTTTCCATGATCACTCTGGGGGGTGGGGCAGGCTCGAGGGAGGGGTGGTGCTTAGCTTCCCACTAAATGCTCAACTCCTGCGAAAGGCTGACGACCCAAGTGACCATCATGAATGGACGGTATATCCACCAAAGTCAGTAACTGAGAGCTCAGTCTCCTCCCCTTCTCCATATTTCACCTACTCCTTCAGATGCCTTCACTCCTGTCCCATGTGAAGAAGTGCCACATAAGATCCTTCAGTGTCCGTGTGATCTCATTTTGTCCCATCTTCTCCTGCAATTCAGCCCCTCTCCCCTCCTCACTCACACTTATTTCTAGTCTCTCTTTGTCTACTGGCTGCTTCCCTTCTACCTATAAAGAGGTGCATTTGTCCCCTACCCTCGCATAGCTTCGGTTGTTCTGACCACCCCCACTAGCTACAATCCTGGTTCTCTTCTCTCTTTCATGGCCAACCCTCGAGAAGCCCATCTGTGATCAATGCTTCTCTTTCTTTTCCTCTCACTCTTTTTTTCTTTAACTCTCTACAGTCTGACTTCAGCCTCATCATTCAACCACAACTGCCCTCTCCAAAGTTACCAGGGTTCTCCTAATCGCCCAATCTAATGGCCTTTTATCAGTTCTCCTTCATCCATCTTGACTTCCCTGAAGCCTTTGACATTGTCAACGGACCCCTCCTCCTTGATACGCCTTTTTTCTCTATGTTTCTGTGACACCTCTTTCACCTGCTTCTCCTCCTCCCTCTCTGATCGCACCTTCTCTGCATCCTTTGCTGGATCCTTCTCCAGATCCAGCCCTCTGACCATAGGGGTCCCTCAGGGCTCTGTCCTGGGCCCTCTTTTCTTCCCTCTCTGTTCTGCTTCACTTGGTGGTCTTACTCTTGTGGTTTCAGTCATCTGTATGCTGATGATTCTCAGATCTGCTCATAACTTTTTCCTAACCTCCAGACTCAAATCTCTATCTCTAACCATCTAAAACTAGATGTCCTGTAGACATTTTTAACTCAATATGTCCCAAACTCCACTTTCCTTCTGCATTTCACTCCTTTCCCAAGATAAGCTGATCACCTAAAATGTCACCATTATCCAGCTGGATTCGATCTTTGATAGTTGACACTTCTTTCTCCTCTGATTGGAGGGCTGGAAGGTGGGACACTAACTCCTCCCAAAGCCTTTCACCGTGAGGGCTCCCAACTTTCCAGCTTCTCCGGGGAGCAGCCTAATTTCTGCCAGCCTACTTTCCAGATGTTCCAGCACTTTTTTTTAATCAAATAGAGAATTCTTTCTTAAGTAATTTGTGTTTTCTGGTTTGTCAAACACTGGGTCATTGAGTTCCATTATTTCTGATTTTCCCTTGACTAATTTGCTTCATTGATCTGTCTCTCTATTTTTTACCTGATGCCAAATGGATCTGATGACTGCTGCTTGCTAATATAGTTTGAGGTCTGGAAGATCTGTTTCCCTTTCATCTCTACTGCTTTTCATTATTTCCCAGTATATTCTTGACCTTTTATTTTTCCAATGAATTTTGTTATTTTATGGAGTTCTGAAAAGGACCTCTTGGATAGTTTGATTGGCATAGAATTTAAACTGCAAATTAACCTTGGTAAGTACTGCCATTTTTATTACTTTAACAGGGCCCCAGCCAGAAGCACTGACTATTTCTCCAGGTAGGTACATAGGCAATTTTTGAAGAGTGGTGGATGGGTTTGGGGCAGGGGGAAATCTCCTGCTTCAGTCTGGCCAGACTCCTTCCTGTCCCTCTCCCTAGGCCATGAGTGGATGGAGCAATGGGCCTTGAGCTGAGGGATCTACATATCACTGGATCTCTCAGGGCTTCAGTTCCTTCCATGAAATAAAGATTATAACACCTGCATAATCAACCTCTTGGGATTGTGGTCAAGAAGAGACTTCTTTGTCAGCCATAAGATGGTATAGAAATAAGCAGCTATTATGGCTTCTGCCTCTGAACTTTCTCTTCCGCTGTTCCCCAGTGTCCCACTCCAAGCCATCCCCTCTCAATACATTAGACAGCTGATAATGTGTAATGGTCCAGGTGGGATGGATTCTGAGAATCCCACAGGTTTCCTTTCAAGCATCCTTACTGAAGTGTTCTTACCTCTGTTGATCTCGTCTGCTTCCATAGAATCAAATATAATTTCTACACAGATGAATCCCAAGTGTATGTATAATATTACAGCTAATAATCAGAGAACCTCTTAAAGGTTACAAAGCCTTTGACCATGACCATGATCTCATTCAAGCCTTCCAACAGCCCTGTGAGGTTGGAGGTAAATTATTTGCATCCCCCATCCCTCCTGAGCTTCTGTCCAGAGCTTTCCCCTGCCTGTAGGACATCTCAGTCTGCATATCTCATCAGCATCTCAAACTCAGCCTGTCCAAAATGGATCCCAGAATCTTTTCCCACCCCTCCTTTGCACATCCCTACTTTTGAGGTGTGCCCATGCTCTCAGACCCCCAGGGGTCATCTCTGGCTTTTCCTTTCATTGCCCATAACCGATGCCCATAACTGATGTGTTTCTGAGTCTTGCTGCTATAAACTGCACAACATGCTCCAATCTGGCCCTTTCTCTAAACCCATGTGGGCCACCGCCACCGTTCAGGTCCTATCACCTTCCTCCTGAACTGCTGTTAATAACTTCCTAATTGTTTTCCTTCATCTTCAGTCCACCTTCTAGCTGGCTGCCAAAAGAAGAGCCCGGGAAGGGAGGGGAAGGAATAATCATTTCCAGAGCACCTACTATGTGCCTGGCACTGTCCTAAGCACGTCTTGCAAACATTGTCTCATTTGAGAATATTTAAGGAGAGGAGAGGACCATCTTCCCCTTGGGATGATCCAGGAATACTTCATGGGAAAAAAGGCGGCTGAGCTAGGCTTCGAAGAAAGAAAATGAGTTGAAATTCCTGGTTCTGTCATCAAAGGGTCTCTACAATGTAGCTCCAACCAGGCGAGGAAGTAGAATATAATGGAATGGGGGGGTGCTGTCTTGAACTGGCCTTCTGACTTTAGGTAAGTTGGCTTTGGGGCCTACATCTTCTCATTTGCAAAATGAGGGCCTTGGGATTCTCTTTGGGGAAGTTTCTTCATATGTAAAAATGAAGGGATTGGTCTAGAAGGCAGGCAGTGAGGTTCCTCTTAGCGCTGAATCTGTGGACAGGGGGAGGTAGTACATTCCAGGAACGAGGAGAGAAAGCCTGCAGGAGGGGATTGGGGGAGAGCCAATAGTCTAGTCTAGTATGGCATCGGAGAAATATGAATTTCTACCTGGAAAACAGAATCAGAGAAAACCAGAGCTGGAAGGGGCCTTAGCCATCAACTGGCGCAAACATCCTCATTGTGGAGCTAAGGGGAGGAGGCCTGGAGAAGTCCCATGCCTTCCCCAAGGTCACACAGGCAGTCAGCTGCTGAGTCTGCATTCACACCCAGGTCCTCTAGCTTCAGAACCCTTACCTCACACGATCTCACTAGAGATGGAGGGAAAGAACATTCAATACCCGCCCACAGAGTCTATATTTTTCCCCAGAGACAATAAAGAACCACAAAAGATATTTGAACAGAAGAATGAGATGGTTTCATTAGAAGGTAAGCTCCTAGAGGGCAGGGACTGCCTTTTGCCTCTTTTAGTATCCTCAGTGCTTAGAACAGTAACTGGCACATAGTAGGTGCAGAAGAAATATTGACTGACTGACTGTGAATTCGGATGATTATTTTGGCATCTTTGTGGAGGGATGTCACCGGGCCCCTTAAAACAGACATCAGCAGCAACACCAGCATTTGTATGCTGCTTTAAAGTCCGCTAAGCACTATATATATATATATATATATATATATATATATATATATATATATATATATATATATATATATAGATAAATAGATATAGATATATATATATGAAATTTCATTTGGCTCCCATAACAACTCTGGGACCTAAGTTCTATTATTATCCCTATTTTATAGATGAGGAAACTGAGGCTCAAAGAAATTAAATGATTTGTCCAGGGTCACATCATAGCAAGTATCAGGTAGCATTTGAACTCAGGTCTTCCTGCAACACCCTAAGCCCTGCCAGGTAGGTCATCATAACATGGTCCAGCGGCTGCGCCTGCAATCTTTGTGTTTAGCTCAGCTCAGGCTTATTGCTTCTTACGCAACTAGTCATGAATTTTTAAACCTTTGTGAGATCAACTGGTCCACCCAGAGGAGAAGGGGGAGGTAGAGAAGAGCCAGAAATGGAAGCTTAAATAAACAGAATATTGGTCTTCCAGGAAGAGCCCGTGGAGTGGAGAACAAAGCCACCCCAAGGAATGATAATAGGATGGTGCCAGGTGGAGAGAGGTCATGACTGTGGCCAAAGTTATCCCCTTGAGTGAGTGACTTAGGAAAGAGAGGGAGGAAGAGAGAGAGAGAGAGAGAGAGAGAGAGAGAGAGAGAGAGAGAGAGAGGAGGAAGAAAAAAGGAAAGGAAGAAAGAAAAAATGAAAGAGAAAAAGAAGAGAAAGGAAGGAAGGAAGAAAGAAGGAAAGAAGTGCTTAACCTCTTCTAGTGATCATAACAATGGACATGTGCCAAGCGCTCTAATAGGACAGTCTTTGGCCCTGAATCCTGGGGAGAGGCGTGCTACCTTCTACCTTGGGGTACATTCACCAGATTGGGATGGAGGGAGCAGCAAATACTGTCTGCTCCTTTTGTGTGACCCAGAACAAGATAGACTTGGAATGTAGGAATCATGGGATGTCACAAGTGGAGGCCCCTTAAGACATAAACCAGAGAAGCCTAGAGATGAATGGGGCCTTCAAAAGTGGAAGGAGAGCCGGGGAGGGGAGGGGAGGGTGAACACCTGCAAGCCTTCCAACCCCCGTAGGCTGAAGCTGGCATGTGGCTTGAGCTCCAGAATTCAGAGTTGCAGAAGGATTAAGGCTGATCAGGTGTCTGAGCTAAATCTGTACCAATATGATGATCCCCAGGGGTGGGGGTGGCAGCAAGCTGCCTCATTGAGGCATGAGCTGATCCAGGCTGGAAACAGAGCAGGGCAGAGTTTGTGGACTGATGGAAGGGGCAGCTGTACCCCAGCCTGGGTAAGATAGGGAGGAACACTCTCAACCCCCTCCCCCCAAGAAAGAAAAACATTATGTGAGAGCCAATGATGAGAGCTGGAAGGATCACTGACTGTGAAGGGCCCTGTCAGAGCTGGGAGAGATCTTAGAACACAGAACATGGAATGTCAGAGCTGGAAGGGACCTTAGAACATGGACTATACAATGTCAGAACCGAAAGAGATGTTAGAGATCATCTAATCCAGGGCTTAAAACCCAATTGTATTCATTGTCTTCGAGGCTCAGGATGGGACCAGCATCACCCAGGAGGCCAAGGAGGAAAATCCTTGGATTTCCAAGGCTTCAGGCCAGGACTGCTCCTTCCCTGCACTGGGAAAATGGTCTCAAAAGAACACCTTCAGGAGATAGGGGAGATCTGGCAGCAGCTTGAGTCTTCCCCTCAGGGGTGTAATTCATCTACCAGATTTATGCATCATCTCTCCCATTAGACCACAGTAACGTCCTGGAGGACAGGGCCCCGTCTTGTCATTCTGTCCCCAGCCTTTAGCAAGGTGTCCCCACATAGGAAGCCCTTAATGAATGCTTGAGGTGTCCATTCAGTCTAGACCTCAAAAGAAGGGGCCTGTGCTGGTGGCAGGTGTCACTGCCCTTGGGGGAAGGGAACAATCATCCCGCACAGCAGGAGGTGTTTGGCAGGCTGTCTTCAGGATTGTCAAAGGGCTTCAGTGAAGCAGATGACCAAAGGCCTTGCCTCCCACCTGGAGCTCTTCTTTTTAGCCTAGGATTTATAGAGAGGAGGGACTTTGGGGACCAGTCCAATCACCAGACAAGGGAAGCGAGTAGGTAGCAGGCAGCTTTCCAGGTCCACTATCCCACACCCCCACTTCCCCTTAGTAATTGGGAATTCTTCCTGTCCTGAGGGAGATCAATTGCTAAGTGGGGGTGGGAGGGTTGTCTTTGTCTCTCCCTCCCCCTTTCTCTTTCCTCTCTCTGATTCTTTTTTCTTTTGGAGGGAGGAAGGCAGGGCAATTGGAGTTAAGTGACTTGCCCAAGGTCACACAGCTAGTAAGTGTGTCAAGTGTTTGAGGCCGGATTTGGACTCAGGTCCTCCCTGTACTCACTGTGCCACCTGGCTGCCCTTCATCTCTCTGATTCTTTGTCTCTCTCTGAATCTCTGTTTCTGTCTGTCTCTATCTTCGTCTCTGTCTTTCTCCTTGACCCTCTTCCTCTCTCAGCCAACATCATCCATCCTTTTGGGGCACTGAGGAAGCTTATTTTTACTCAGGTTGGATCCAAGAAAGAGCATTGGGCTTTTCCCATAGAATGCCAAGGAAAGTCTAATATTTTTCACCCTGGTTAATGCAGAATACAGTTGGTACCCTAGTGTATGGTAGCTAGCATTGTACTCTACAAAGATGACCCCATCAGAAAGCCCTGAGTAGGGTGGGCAGAGACGAGGAGGAGGGCAATTGAAGGAAACAAAGAAGCATTTATTAAGCACCTTCTGTGTGCTGGGCCCTGTGCTAAATGCTTTACAAATGTTGTCTCATTGGGTCAACAACCCTGGGAGGTGGGCGTGTTATCATCCCTATTTACAGATGAGGAAACTGAGACAAAGAGAAGTTGTGACTTTTAGAGAGTGCCTGGGCAGCAGAGTGATGGAGGAAGTGTCAGAGTGGATGAGACAGTAGATCCTAGTTCTAATCTCCTCGTCCTAATCCCAGCTAGCCCCGTGACCCTGGCCAGTCACTTGCCCCCTAGACCTCAGTTTCCCCAATGGTAAAATGAGAGAGTTGGACTGTAAGCATCCCTCCCACAAGGTTTCCTAAAAAGGATGTGGAAAGCACAATAGAGAAAAGATGGTTCTAGAAGCCAGGGAGAGGACATTTCTTCTTCTGGGAGCTGCCAGGTTACAGACCAGTAGTTCTCAGTCAACCCACCATGGTGGGTCCTTCACCTTGCCCCCTCCATTCCCTTCCCTCACCCCTCCAGTAAAGAATCTTGGTCCTGGGTCCTCTCACGTTGAAATTCTCAACAATCTCGGCTCCTGGTCTGGCCTTCCTGGATCCTAATGTGGGTCTGATGAACTCACTCAGAATGAAAGATAAATCCTCCTTTGTCCCGGCAGCAGGAAGGCAGGAGGCTCCACGTGAGACTGGAGAGAATCAGACACAGACGTTGAACTCATAGACGTCAGTGCTGGAACACTGAGCAGCATTGAATCCAGCCTTGTCACTGTACGGAAAACAGGTGTGAAGAAGGGTAGTCACCAAGCGTGGTCTCTTTGTGCTAGGCACTGTGCTGAACTCTCAGGACTACCCCAGGCAGTCCCTGCCCTCAAGGAGCTCCCAATCTGAAGGAGGAAAGCCAGGTATCTACAGCATAAACTGGAGAGACCTTCCAAGGGAAGGCAGTAAGATGGAGGGGGGCAGAGAAGGGCCTCAGGAAGAAGGTGGGACATTGTCCAAGACTGGAAGAAGGCTGGGGCAATGGTGAGGAGGGGGACACAGAGAATGGCCAGTGAAGATGAGTGGAGAGTGGCCACTGAGGCATCTGTTGGAGGAATGGCCAGGAGGCCAGTACCCCTGGGGGAAGGAAGGTGTCAGAAGCCTGGAAAGGTAGGGAGGAGCACAGCAATGGACTTTGATCCTGAAGGTGACAGGGAGCCACTGAGGTTTACTGAGGGCTGATATGGCAGGACCTGCACTGACGGGTGAGTAAAGTGAGTAAAGGCTGGACTAGAGTGCAGGGCATTGCAACTCCCAGGCCTGAAGTAATGAGAGCCCGGCCCAGGCAGTGGCCACTTCAGGAGAGAAAGGACTTCTCCAAAGTCCTACTACAGCCCCCTGGGGCAGAGACAGGGCTCAGACCTGGGCTCAGACCCAGCCTCTGACTCTAGGCTTGCGGGCCCAGTTTCTCTAGCTTTTTCTCTCAAGGGCCTAGTTCCCAAATCTTCATCATCTTGGTTGCTGCTGTCTGTGGACTCCCCTACAAACAGCCAGCAGGACAACCACATGGATTCACACTGTCTAACTTTCCCCTCAGGAAGGAAGCTGGGGGTGGAAATAGGCTTTTGGAATTCTAATTAGACCAATTTCTCTGTCCTTCTGATCATTAGGATTTCCTCCCATCATTAGGCCTTCCTCCCACACCTCAAAGAATCCTTTCAGCTGGCCTCCTTCTGAGGCACTTGCCATAAAACACAGTTGACCTCGATTTGAATCCGAGTCTGCCTCTGATTGCCTGTGTGACTTGAACAAGTCACCTAACTTCTCTGGGCCTCAGTTTCCACATTTGTAAAATGAGGGTGTGGGCCTTGATAACCTGAAGTCTCTTCCAGCTTGAAGTCTATGATCTCAGTCACTGCTTCGGGCCTTTCTAGGCCAGGAAACATCACCGAAATCGAACCCTCCTGGTCCTCCCATTTCATGAGTCCCCTCTGATTGGACCCTTGGACTGGAGGGCAGGGCCATAATTAATCAGGGTCTCAGGGCAGCTTTTCTCCCCATTCCCCACCAGCAGAATCCATCATGGCCTGTCCCCCTTCAGCTTTTCAGCTTCCCTTTCCCTATTAGATTGCAAGCTCCTGGAGGGCAGGGGTTGTCTTTGTTTTTATTTGTACCTCCTAAGCTTAGCACTGTGCCTGGCTTAATGAGGGTTTATTGATTCATTTATCCCCTGATAAGATAATCTAAGGTCCTTTCAGCCCATGATCCATAGTCCTACAAATGTTAACATTGGACATCACATCTAGCTATCTGTGTTGATGTCTGTTCCTTCTGGCAGACCACAGCCACCATTCAAAGCCTTTCTTGGTCTGGGGCTACCCTCCTTTTCTAGCATTATCTCATACTGCTCCTCTCTATGCACTCCATTCTACAGCCAAAGTGGACAGTCTTCTGTTTTGTTGGTTCACCCTGTGTTTTACCACCTCCACACCTTTGCTTCCACCATCCTTTCTGCCCTCTTTGCCAGATAAATTCCTTGTTATTGTGGTTCAGTTGTTTTTCAGTCGTGTTGGACTCTTTATCATCCCAGTTGGGGTTTTCTTGGCAAAGATCACTGGAGACGTTTGCCATTTCCTTCTCCAGCTCATTTTCCAGGTGAGGAAGTTGTGGTAAAGAGGGTTAAGTAACTTGCCCAGGGTCACACAGCTAGTACGTGTCTGAGGCCAGATGAGTCTTCCTGACTCCAGGCCTGATGCTGTATCCACTGCAGTGCCACCTAGCTGCCCTATGATGAATTCCTACTTATCCTTTAAAACCCTGCTCAAATGTCAAGACCCACCCCCAGGAAAGCCCTTCCCCTTTGTGGGCCCCCAGGCACTGTGCTTGCAAGTCTCCCATGCCTTTGGATTTCAACTAGCCTGTGATTGCACTGATGGAGGGAACCTTCAATGAGGAAATTCCCTCTGCCTATGGAGGTTGGCCCCAGCCCTGCAATTTTCACTCTTGGAGCATTACGCATGGTACTGAGAGGTTAAGTGAGTGGGAATTAGGGTTAGAGTCAGAGTTCAGGGTCACAGACTCTGGTTCAGGCCTGCCTGACCTTCAGGCCAGCTCTGCCATGCTTCCCCTCCAATGCCCTTCTCCTAATAGTTTATATTCTAGTTATCGGTGTTTATGCCTTCTCCCTATGGGCTTTCAGCACCCGGGAGGGCTGGGCTGAGATGGCCCCCCTCAGGTCCTGTTACTAACAAGGTCAGTACAGCTGCTTGGCTTTCCCCACCCCCACCCCAAAGCTCTTCTGGGCCCCCACTCCGAGCACACAGTGGGTACTTAGCAAGTGGCAGTCATAATAAAAAGTGCGTTGAATTAAAATGAGCAAATTAATAAAGACGAATGGGTGAATCTAGATGTGTGTAAATGGCCCGCATCCTTCCAAGGCCCAAGTTAGGCCCTGAGACAGAAGCATTTTGGGAAGCTATCCTGGCCGTGGCCTTTGGGATGACAAATGCACAGGGCTTGCTGTCTTCAGGAGGCTAAAATCAAGTCAGTTTTGATTATTATCATTGTGCTGTTACTCCAGGCCCAGAAAAGGAGGGGTGCTTGGAGCACAAGGGGTAATAGTAACAGGGACTTACATTGACCAGGCCTCCCACCATTTACACAGCATTTCCTCAGGTAGCCAGGGAGGGAAACAGAGGTTCCGCAACTTCAGTGACTTGTCCAAGGTCACACCTTGGGATCGTGGTTTCTTGTGGACGTATGAGGGTAAGCTCCTTGAGGGCCAGGACTGAGCCCTTTTCCCTCTCTGCAGCCTAAAGCTGTAAATGATACGAGGCACATTTACAATAATAATTAAGGTTTACCGTGCCTTAAAGTTGACGAGGCGACATGAACATATTACTCACTGCCTTGGATCCTCACACACCCCTCCCTGGGAGGTAGGGCCTGCAAGTAAGACCATTTTACAGATGAGGGGTCATGACATGCAGTTATTAAGAGTCAGAAGTCTAATCCAAACCCACATCTTCTGGCTTTGAGTGCACCGCCCCATTCACGACACACTCAAGGAAGATTTTTGTTGGTGAACCGACAAACAGTACAAGTTTAGACTCCAGCAGAGTACGAGAGTCTGCCCGGATGTCCACCCATTACCCAAGAGGGAGCTCCTCTGACTACATACCCGGTGAGTGGTCGTCCAGCCGTTGCTTGAAGATGCCCAACAAAGGGGAATCCTCTACCTCCCACTTTGCTGTTTTAAGTCATATTTCCAGTTGTGTCCAATTTTCAGTGACCCCACTTGGGGTTTACTTGGCAGAGATATTGGACTGGTTTGCCATTTCCTTCTCCAGCTCCTTTTACAGATGAGGAAACCTAGGCAAACAGAGTTAAGTGACTTGCCCAGGGTCACACAGCTGGGAAGTATCTGAAGCCACATTTGAGCTCGTGACGATGAATCTTCTTGACTCTGGGTCACGCTCTGTGCGCTATGGTGCCATCTAGCTGTCCATGCCCGGCATAAAGTGCTTAATAAACGCTTCTTGACTGGCTGATTGCCGCATCACACTGCTAACTCAAAATGAGCTCGTGGTCCACTGAAACCCCTAGATCCTTTTCAGAACTGCTGTCTGACTCTGCCTCCCTCATCTTGTGCTTGTGAAGTTGATATTTTGGATCTGTGTCTAAGACTTTACATTTATCCATGATGAATTTCATCTGATTAGACTCAGCTCAGTTCTCTAGCCTGCCACGGCCCTTTTGGGTCCTGACTGTTGTGGAGGGTGGTGGTCATCTTTCCCAGCTCTGGGCCATTGGAGGTTTGATGAGCAGCCTCTGTCTGCCTTTAGGGCTAAGTCACTGACAAAAGATGGAGCGCAGACCTCAGGACTCCAGGTCTAACAGAGAATGACCTGCAGTGTGTGCCTACTAAGTGTTTGTTGACTGACAGACTGACCAAAGAGGTGAAGGCAGCTTCAGGGAGCGGCTGTGTTAGGAAGCAGGATCTTAGAGACCAGGAAGCCTAAAGCCTCCATACCCTCACTGCTCCTGTCATAGAAACAGAGCTGGGTGTGGAGTCCACTGACCTGAGGTAGAAACCCAGCACTGCTATGTGTTGGTTGTGTGACCTTGGGTAAGTCATTTCCTTCTCTCTGGGCCTTGGTTTCCATATCTACAAAATGAGGGCACTGGACTAGAGGCCTTCCATGGTCACTTCCCGCTCTAAAGGCCATGTACTCTCTGCTTATTTTCATGCAGTTTCCCATGCCTCCCTTCACCCCAAATTACTATTTGTATAAACCTACCTGGGCATCTAGAAGCCGAGGGGAGAGAGTGCAGGGCTTGGAGTCAGAAAAACCTAGGTTCAAATCTGTCTTCAGACTCTAGATAGGGACTGGCCTGGCCGACCTTTCAGGCCCCTTCCAGCCTTGAACCTTTGGTTCCCAGATGGGTCTATGTCTCCCTTGATGCAATGAAGGCAGGGACAGTGACACTTTGGTCTGGGCATCTCCAACACAGTGCCAGGCACATGTCACGAGTAATCAGTGTTTGCTGATTGATCTCATTAGGACTGGGAGTGAGGCGGGGATCAAGAGGGGCAGGATTTCTAACCTTGAAGACTGTTAGAGTAGGAAGGGACCCTTGAGAACATCTGGGCCAACCTTCTTATCAGATGAGGGAGCAGAGTCCCGAGAGGAGAGGGGACCAGCCCCAGGTCACATGGCAAGGAAGCCTCAGAGCCTTGGCTTGGCTCCAGGGCCTCCCCGGTCAATGGTTTCCTCCTTTCCGAGCCAGCCTGTCCCTCCTCTTTCATTGAGGAAAATTAAGGCAGCGTTAGAAGGGTTGGGCTGGGCTGGGCTAGCCATCTGGCTCTGCACCCCAGAGCTCCATGAAGTACTGAAAGCTGGCCACGAGGTGTCGCCACTCAGCCAAAAAGCACATAGTGATCGAGAGTCCATCGGCCCATCAAAGGAGCCCCTAGTGCCAGATGGGTGGGCCCTGGGAGGCTCCAGCACAAGTTCCTCGTGTGTCCTCCTTAGCCCAAGGGGTCCCCAACATCGAGATGCTGCTCTTCCTCTCCCAAAGAAATGCCGCTTAGCCAGAGGAGGCAGGGATCTCCTTGCTTCCCAACCTGGGGACTGGACCCCATCCACCTCCCTGGGGAACCAGCGGAGGGTGAGAAGGTGGGCTTTGCCCTGAGATCTGGAGATCTGGCCAAGGGGCAGGACCTCTGAGGTCACCTAGTCCAACTGTCCTCATTTCACAGATGGGTAAACTGAGGCCCAGAGAGGTGAAGAGACTTGCCCAAAGTCACACAGGCAGAAAACAGCAGAGCTGGGACTTGGACCCAGGCCTCTGACTGTAAATCTAGGTTTCTTTGCAGCCAGTCAACCAACCAACCAAACAACCAACGTACATTTGTTAAGCACCCACCATGTGCCAAGCACCGGAGCCAGCCAGAAATGAGGAAGCCACCCCACCTCTGCTCTCAGGAAACTTCTATTCTACTAACATGTGTGAATCTGTACAGAATAAATTACAAGTGTCAATTTGGGAGGGGTCAGGGGGGCAGGGGTGGGAAAGGCTTGTGGTCCACTATAGTTTTCTCCACCCCTTTGCTTGGCTCTCAGTGCCCTCCCTAATCTGATCTCACAATACTGTTTTTAACTTTTCTCATATTATTTCTCTCCACAATTTTTCTATGCCAATTTTCTTTGCTATGGAGCAGTCGCCTTCCTGCCAAACACACCTTGCATTTTCCTAACCTTTGTGTTTTTGCTCCTTCTTTGTCTGTGGAATGACTGCCCCTCCCTCATTTAAGCCCACCTGAAATAGAACCTCCTTCAGGCAGCCCCGGAAATGCCCTCAGACCTCACAGGGCCCTTTATTCTTCTCTAAAGCTCTTGATGTATCACCACCATCACCATCACCATCATCACCATCACCACCATCATCATTATTAATAAGCATTATCCGTGTTTGCATCTTAGCCCCTCTTGGACTAGAAAGTTCAGAAGGACTGGAACCCGGCCTGATCTAAAGCTTACATTCTGTCTCAGGGTCCAACCCAAGGCTTTACTTGTAGTTAGTGGTAGATGTTCAATGGGGTGAATTAAGTGAATGGAGTTTGTGGTGTTGATTTGACGAACATCCCTAGGCAGATGTGAGGCTCCCTAGCCTGCCTCCTCCCTCACCGTCTATCTAGATCCCTCCATTCTGTCTCTCTCTCTCTGGGCCCTAGGGGAAGCTGATTCCAGAGGTGTTTGGGAGCCGGTTGCTAAGCTTCTGTTGCCAAGCAATGTATTGTTGCTGTTCTAGCCCAGCCTGCCGCCTCCCTGGGGAAGGGCCAGCCAGTTGGTTGTAGCTTCTGCTAAAGTCAGATCCTTCCCCTGCCGCTCCGGCTCCTCCCGGGAGTCCTTCTCCCTGTCACTCAGAGCCTCGAAGGCACAGGTAAGTCAGTGCGGGCTGGGCACCGCCTCCCGTGGTGCATCCCTAGTGACAAGAAGCAGCTAGAGATTGGGCAGAAGCCTGAGGGAAGATGGGAGAAGGAAAGCTAGGACCATGGGAGTGATGAGAGAGCAGAGACCCAGCGAGGCCAACAGGAAGGTGCACTCTAATTCATGAATCCCTGGAAGGCAGGCAGCTCCCCTGTCCATTCTCTGGCTCATTGAATTCAACAAACCTTAAATGATGTGGGGCTCTGGGCTGGGCTGTCCCAGGCTGGCTGCCGAGGTGAAGAAGACCCAGTCCCCACCCTCAGGAGGTTCCAGTCCAACCAGGAGGGGGAGGAGAGACAAGGACACAAACTCCAACACAACACAGTGTGTACTAAAGAGAGTAATAACAGGGGTTTGAACCCTGGGAGTCTGGGGTCATGAAAATCCCCTTGGAGATCTGGGTTCCAATGCCACCTCACTAGTTCTGACTATGGGCAAGTTTATCTTATGTCTCTGAGTGTGAGTTCCCTCCCTTGTCAAATGGGGGAAGAGAACATGTGTCTTTCTAACAGGGCAGTCTCGAGGAGACTCCTTTCTATAGAAAAGGATTATTAGCTTTTCAAGACTGCTATTTTCTGTGTCCCCAGACCCCATGCCTTCCTTAGGAGATGCTCGTAAGCCATCACCTGGCGGCTGGGCTTCTGGTGGTGTGCCCCTCTGCAGTTAGCCACATGGGTTGGTCCCTGGGCACCAAACGCAGCCTCTCCCTAAGTCCTTTCCTGGGTGGGAGGACCCGCTGAGCTGGCATGCAGAATCCTCCAGAGCCCAGAATTATCCCCACCCCACGGAGAGGCATTGAAGGAGGACCCATTCTAGCTGATGAAAAGTAGTACTAATGGCCACCATAAATTCAGCTAGGCTTGAGGGCAAGCGAATGAATGAATGGAGCATTTATTAAGCTCCCACTGTTTGTAAAGAAAGCACTGTGCTAAGCCCTGGAGATACAGTTAAGAAAAAAGAAGACAGGGCCTGTTCTCACATTCTAATGGGGAATTCTAAGGGACTGATTCTAATGGAGGGTTTTGCACATATCTATGAGGGTATCGGTCAATCAATAAGCATTTATTAAGCCCACATTTTTTTCCTTTTGATCTTCACTGATAATCTCATGAGGGAGGATCATAGATTTGCAGTTGGAAAGTAAGTCTGAAGTCATGTCATCTAGTCTTGGCCTCCTCTTGTTACAGATGAGGAAACACATGCCCAGAGAGGTCAGATAACCTGCCCCGAATCACGTAGGTAATAAATGTAAGAGGCGAGATTTGAACCCAGGCCTTTGCAACCAGAGCCAGCCCTCCTCCTGCTCCACCATGGGGTTTATAGTCACTCTTTGCAGAGGAGGACACTGTAAAGTAGCCAGTGCAGGTGTGATCATTCTCATTTCACAGATAGGAAACTGACACTCAGAGCAATGAGGTGGTCCAGGGTCCACAACTGGTCTGTGTCCGCAGTGAGATTCAGCCTCGGGTCTCTCCTGGCTTTGGGTGGACGCCCCACCCTGGGCCAAGTTAAGGGGTGTTTATGAAGTGCCTACTGTGTGAGGGGCATCAGGCTAGGGACTGGGTATAAGAAGAAAGGCAGCAAGGAGTTCCTGCCCTCGAGCAGCTCCCAATCAGAAGACCCGGCCCTGCTGCTTATCAGTGAGATCTCGAGGACAAATCCCTTCTCTGGGCCCATACTTCGGGCTAGGCTGGGGGCAGGGCAGGGAGACAAGGACATAAGAAAAGTCGCTGTCCTTGAAAGGCTTCTATTTTATCAGGAGAGACAGCATGTCCATATGATGGGGTACAGGCCCAGAGACCTTTTCTTCCTAACCCCCAAAAAAGCCCATTTGTCTTTAGAAATTCTCCTTGACTCTTCCCTGCTTGATTCAGTTTTAGCCTGAGGCTATAGCCTCACATTCTTATTAGGCCCAAATCTCTCCCTCTATTGTAACTTTAGACATGTATGCCTTCAGTTACTTCCCAACCTTGATATTCCTTCAGGAACTTCCTGCCCTTGATCCCATTCTCTTGGATCCTGGACTCTGGCTCCCCCTTATCTTCCTTAGACTTCCCCTCAGGACCATCCCAAAAGCCCCCCACTAGTAACCCCAGAAAACCCATCAATCTTTCCCACAATCTTTTATGTATTTAAATCCCATCCGGCCTTCACAAGGGCTCAGATTCTTTAGGAGTCTAGCCTATGGCGGGGCTGCTGGAAGATCTGGCCAGTGTAGCTGGTCCCTAATAAACTTTATCTTTTTCTTTGGCTAAGAAGGCTTGAGTCGAATTCTTTCAGCAGGACCCGGTGCGTCAATATTTTGGGGTGTCGAACACCTCTCCACCTTTCATCTCTTCACATAGACAAATATATGAAAATATAAATAAAAGGTCATTTTTGGGAGGAGGAGGAAGGGAGCACTGGCAGCTGGAAGATCAGGAAAGGCTTATATTAAGGTCAAGCTTGAGCACAATTTTAAAGGAATTTAGGAATTCTATGGGATAGAAGGGAGGGAATACATTCCAGGCATTAGGGACTGCCAGGGCAAAGCTGCAGAGGTGGGAAATGGAGGTTTCGTGTGAAGAAAAGCAAGGATGATCTCTAAAGGATTCCAGAACTGATTTTATTTTCAGTTCTAAATTCTCTCTCTCTCTGTCTCTGTCTCTGTCTCTCCCTCCCTCTCCCCCTCTCTTTCCCTCCTTCCCTCCTTCACTGTTTCTCTCTCCCTCCCTTTCTCTCTCTGTCTCTGTCTCTGTCTCTGTCTCTCCCTCCCTCTCCCCCTCTCTTTCCCTCCCTCCCTCCATCACTGTCTCTCTCTCCCTCCCTTTCTCTCTCTGTCTCTCTCTGTCTCTGTCTTTCTCTTCTCTTTCTCTCTCCTCTCTCTTTCTCTCCTCTCTCTCTTTCTCTCCTCTCTCTCCCTCTCCCCCCTCCCTCCCTCTCTCTCTCTGTCCCACTCCCTCCCTCCTTCCCTCTCCCTCCCTCTCTCTTTCTCTCTGTCTCTCCCAGTCTCTTTCTCTTCTCCTCTTCTGTTCTCTTCCCTTCTCTTCTCTTCTCTTCTCTTCTCTTCTCTTCTCTTCTCTTCTCTTCTCTTCTCTTCTATTCTCTTCTCTTCACTTCTCTCTCTCTCTCTCTCTCTCTCTCTCTCTCTCTCTCTCCCCACCCCACTCTCTCTCTCTCCCCTCTCTCTTTCTCTCCCCTCTCTCTCTCCCTCCCTCTTCCTCCTTCCCTCCCTCCCTTTCTCTGTGTGTGTGTATGTGTGTCTCTCTCTCTCTCTTTGTCTAGTCATGCAAACCCAGCATTGATTGTTGATACCATTTACATGTCTCTTCTTTCCTAGGTGGTCCTGGTGCCCAGTTCCTGCTGCCACCATGATGGGCAAACTGCCCCTGGGTGTTGTTTCCCCTTATGTGAAGATGAGTTCAGGGGGTTGTGCAGACCCCCTGAAATTCTATGCCACCAGCTACTGCACAGCCTACAGTAAGGGGCTCTCCCTCTGTACTCCCTGAGGCCACCATCCCCTCCTTCCTCCCCTCAGTGCACTGGGCAGGAAGCAGACCTCCAGTGTGGGGGGCAGTGGAAGGTGGGCCATCAGCATCCCCCCAGCCCTATCCCACTGCTCCCCTGCCCCTATCAGGTTGAGCTTTAGAACTTGAGTTGTACAGAAGCACCATCACCACCCAAACCCCAGTACTCTGAGACCCAGAGCAGCTCTATGTGGCAAAGTGGAAAGGGGAGCAGCTTTGGGGTCAAAACTGGGTCCAGATCCTGCCCATGTGGCTCTGGGCAGATCACTTGACCTCATGGGCTCTCAATCTCTGCCCACCTGTAACATGGCCTCAATGACCTCTGAGGTCTCTCCCAGCTCAAGCTCCAGTGGTCCTGTCCTTATGAGCCCATCACATGGCCCCATCATGCTGCCCCATCTGGACCACTGACCCTTTCACCCTCTGCGGAGGACTGCCTCCCTTGGTCCCACCGACCCCAATCACCTCAACCCATGGACTCCACATTACTGAGCCACACTGACCTGGTTGGTCACAGTAGCTTGGAGGGGGCAGACCTTCCTGGACCTTGTCTGTGATAGTCACATTCCAGATTTCAAGGAACAAAGTTGTGCCCATGCCCATCTTAAACTGAATATAAGGTTTACTTTTTAATAGTGTGTTGCTAGTTCTTGTTTTTATGCTGCCCACACCCTCCGTCATGTCCCTCCCCACTCCCAGAGAGCTGCCCCTTATAACAAAGAAGGAAAAGGAAGGAAGAAAAATCAATTCAGTAAAACCAATCAACAAATTGACCAAGCCAGTGCCATCTGCGGCATCCTCTGAAAATATGGGGGGACCTTCACGTGCCAACTGGGTGGGCAAAGTCACCTATACAAGTGTGGCTCAGTCATTTTTAGTTATGTCCAACTTTTCATGGCCCTGTTTGGGGTTTTCTTGGCAGAGATACTGAACTGGTCTGCCATTTCCTTCTCCAGCTCATATAACAGATGAGGAAACTGAGGCAAACAGGGTAAAATGACTTGCCCAGGGTCACACAACTAGGAATTGCCTGAAGCCAGATTTGAACTCAAGATGAGTCTTCCTGACTCCAGGCCAAGCGCTCTATGCACTGTACCCCCTAGCTGCCCACACAAGTAGGATACAAGAAAACATACACCTTTGCTTCATTGTCATGCACTGGGTCACTGTCTTTGTTTGGCCTGAGGAAATAAAGCTGTACTTACTACTGTTCTCCAAAGGCTCTGGCCAATAGAGGAGAGCCAAGTCTTAAGTGAACCAATAAAGTTAAGATCTTGGGCCACCCTTTATAAAAGTGACCCGGAACGAGATGCTGATTTTGACTAGGTCCCATCCAGCTAATCTTGGGATGGTAGAATGTATTTGAAGTCAGGGGCAGCATGTATGGCCTCTATTGTCCCTCAGGGAAGGACGTTGATCTAGTCAGCCCATCTTCATTGGCTCCCTAATCCTATCCAGTGACCCCGATACCTCGGTGTGACTCCATCACAGACTCCTTCACAACAGCCCCCTCCCTATCTGTCAGTGACACACAGGCCCTCTTTCAGTCAGACCCTGAACCAGCCCAGGTTCTAGTCTTGGCCCCAGGAGCCCCCTTCCTCCAAGGAATGACGTCTCTTCCTCTCTGGCAGATCGGGAGGGTTTCAAGCCCCAAGTCGGCCAGCACAAGGGTTCTGGATACCAGTCGAATTACCGACCCGTGATCAACTACCAGCCCAGCTTGGACATCGTGGATAATCCTGCTATAGGGTAGCCCCTTCATGCCCCCCTGTTCATCATTCCCCTCTGCATTAGGGACCATAGTTCAAATGCTGATGTTCCTGCTTGTTAGCTTCGTGACTTTAGGCATTCTGAGTGGGAATTTCCCTGTCTGTCAAATAGAAGGGTAAGACCCAGTACCTCTGAAGGCCTCTTGACTCAAAGTCCTATGGAGCTGGACTTGGGAGTCAAAAAGCCTTGGGTCTTAATGAGTGCCCAACTAGACTGTAAGCTCCTCGAGGGCAGGGAATGTCTTTTGCCACTTTTATATCTTCAGTGCTTTAACACAGAGTCTGGCACACAGTAGGTGCTTAATAAATGTTTATTGATTGTTTGATTGATGAGTTAGGGTCCTGCCTTTGATGTTATCATTAGCTAGGTGGCTATGGACAGTCACCATCCTCTCTGAACCTCTATGTTCTCATCTGGGAAATGGGGAGAATAGTATCGTGTAGCAGGGTGCTCATTTAGGTCCCAGGAGAGAATGGACATAACACAAACTTTAAAGCATTCTGTAAATATTCTTGTCTTGATGATACTCCAGGCCCCATGGTTCTCAGCCCATTAGGTGATGAGCCAGTCAATTAACAAGCACTTATTAAGTGCCTGCTGTGCCAGGCACAGTTCTAGGCACTTGGGATAGTTGGCCTCTTGGGATCCAGGGAGGCATGAGACTGGGGAGTAGGTTCAAGGGTGGGTCTCATGCCATCAGACCTGGGGGAGGAGCATTCTCCTTGCCCCCTTTCTGCCACATTTTTCCAAGAGGAGCCATTACCCCACTCCTACGGGGGTAAGGCTCACACCCTTGAAACAGACTGGACATCTTCTCACCCCACCCCAATGTCAATCATTTATAGGGGGAGGGATCTTGGGGAATGGGGGAGGAGAGTATACTTCTGAGGCCCAGGCCAGAGCATACATCTCCCTATCCTAGAGGACAGAAAGCCCATGTGGCTCATTGCCCCATTGGGTCAATGCTGGAATGCCCCTGGGCTTGACCTGAACCAACCAGTTCTTAATTTATGGGGGGTTCTCTCTTTTGCTTATCATCCATGATTTCTAACCAGCTCCCTGGGTCTCTTTCTGCCCTGCCACAGAGAACAAATTAAGGATAATGCTCAGACAATGTTTAATCAGAGCTACCGCCCCTTGGAGCTGCCCGATGGCAAGCACCCACTGCCCTGGAACTTGTACCAGACTGGCTCTGGCTATGCTCATGAGAAAACTCACTCCTGTCCCCCTTCCAAAGAGGTGAGTGCTCTGGGGTTCTTGCTGAGCACCTTCTATCAATTGGTGATAATCACAGAAAATCAGCACCTATCAGTGGGGGATCACTGGGAGACAGTCCAAGCTCACCCCCTCAACCAGCCTCCTTCCTCAGCTTCTCAGGGCCCTCCTCCACAATGAATCTAGAGGCCTGCGGAGTTCTGGAATCAGAGCTGGAAAGGATCCAAAGGTTCTAGGCTGATTCCCACATTTTATCGATTGGGAAAGTGAGGTTTCCCGGCTCAGAGGTCTTGGGCTGCCTGTAGGCTTTGCTCCTCCCTGGGGGTAACCACAGGCTTCTTTGGCTCCTCCCAGGTCAAGAGAGTCCATTTCAACACCCAGGATCATGGGCCACAGGCCATCCCAGGACTGGAACCCAAGACTGTGCCCATCCTCCACCAGTCTGTGGGCAAGGGAAGTTGTGACACGGAGAATTACAGATACGTGAGTTGGGTGCCTCAGGCTGTAGGCTGCTGCCTTCTAGGAAATGAGCAGGGCAATGAGAGGACCTTTCAAGCTGGTGGGTGTCAGAGGGCCACAGCTTGGGGCCTGGGCTCAGACTATGCCTCCTGGCAACTTTTCATGGGGCCTTGTGGAGAGGTAAGAAGGGAGGCCCTCAAAATGAGGCTGTCTGTGCAGTGAAGGCTCCACTAGACCTGCATACTCAAATCCTGTGTCAGATACTTCCTAGCTGTATGGCCCTGGGCAAGTCACTTAACTACAAGCCTCGATTTTCCTCATTTGTAAAATGAGGATAATAATGCCATTTACCTCCCAGGGTCATTGTAAGGATCAGATGAGGTAATATATGTAGGTGATTATATAAATGCCCCCTGTTCTCATCATTCATAATGGTGAGGATGGGAAGGTAGCTTTTCTAGGGCTTATGAGATTTCTTAAGGGGTTTCTCAGCCCAACTAGAAAGGTTTTGACTGCTGGATTTCAAATCAGATGATCCGCATCTGAAGCGGGGCTCTATGACTACATGACTCTGAACAAATCCTTTCCTCCTTCTGGCCTCTGTAAAATGAGGGAGTTGGATTCATGATCTGGGATGTTCCCTCCATCTTTAAATTCTACGGTCTATGGACCAGGCTGCTACCAAGAGATAATGCCAGGTCATGGGTAGAGTAACTAGGTCCTGGGAGCCCCTTCCTACAGGTTGGGAAATTGTAAATTGACCTGTTCTCCCAGCATTCCATCAAACCTGCTCCCAGCTAGCTATCCCAGTGGGAAAGACCAGGAAGACTAGTTTATACTCATGTAGCAGTGACTGACAGCCACTTAACAGCCCCCACCCCCAACGTCACTGCTGTTTCCATAGGAGATTGACCTTCAAGCAAAGAAAATGATATGGAATTTTAGGGAACTACAGCATCTGGGGGGAGGGTTTTGTGGAATGGGCTGGCTTGACGTTCCCCAGACGGGGTGAGACTATTCCTGTCTCTGGTCCCCCACCCTCAATAATCTATTTTCTGGTCGACTCCACTTGGTGGGGGGGAGGCAAGAAGAGCAAGGGCTGACCTGGGAGTGGTGATAGTAGGGAGCTGTCTGAAATTGGTACTGATTTTTCCTCTTTGGTGCTTCAGGGTCCCAGATTTATGACCTCTGAGTATGTTTCCAAGTACCGCCATGAAGTCCCAGCCCCACCAGGTACACAGCTCTGGAGATGCAGCCCTCCCCCATCCCCAGAACTCAGCAGCCTCAGCTCAGGCCTTTCCCTCCCTGCTATCCCATCCACCCTAGAAATAAGCCCAGGCAGTAGGTTCCCTGCTCTGGAGATGTTCAGGTGATGGCTGGGCGCCTGATGGTGTGGGATGCTGTAAAAGGGCATCCTGGGTCAGGTCTCAGTAGGATTCTGAGTTGGACAAGGACCCAGGCTTAAATCCTGGGGTTACTGCTTGTGGGACCTTGGGCCTCTCTTCCCACTCTGAGATTCCAAGAATCCAACAAAGTGATTTGAACCCAGCACTCAGCTAGGAGGATAGCAGCTATTGAGTCAGAAGAGGGAAAAGGAAGACTCTGGAGCAATTTTGCTTCCCTAGAAGGAGAGCTGGAATAGAAGACAGACATACCCCCTTTCTCCATCTGGCATATCCCAAGCCTGGGTCAGGACAGGGGCACCTAGAGGCCGCCCAGACAGAGCCCTTCTGGTCACTGGCTGCTGGTGTGCCCCTGGGTGGCCAGGCAAACCCATACTATGTGAGTCCTTTCCAGATTTCCTCCAGAAGAAGACAATTGGTGCCAGGGAGGAGTCGGGCTTTACAGAACAGGCCACCAAGAACCCCATAGCCTTTCAGCCCCTTCCTGGAGATCCTGTGAGTTATTACAGACCACCTCTCCAATCCCTTCTCTAGCCCCCATTATTGCCCCCAGTCCCAGAGCTCTGAGATGGGAAGGTCCCACAGGGGCCTTCTGCTGGTTCTGCCGGGAAGAGAGAGGTAAGGGAGGGAGTAGTGGACCCAGGCCCTGCCCTCATGGAGCTCCCAGTCTAGGCCAGAGGGTGATGACCTGATATCCCTGCTGGGTCTCTGGGGGCCTTTCTTTCAGCTGCCTCCTCCCAGTAGAAGCACTACCAAGGCAGATTACATCCCCATGATCACCCCACATGTAAGAAGGGAGGGGAAAGAGGAGGAAGGAGAGGGGAAGGGGAAGGGGGAAGGAAGGTGGCTGGATGAGCGGATAGGGGAGGGAAGGAGACCTTGGGAAGCTGTCCCTTTGTCTGGGGTGGGAGGATGACCCCAGGAGGTATTGGGAGTCCCTAGGAGGAATGTTTATGGGAAATGGAGGAGGCAGGGGCACTGCTATAGCTCTCAAGGTTTCTGGCCTTTCCTCTTTCTCCAGGGGGATGAGTATTTACCCGTGCTGGCCAAAGGTTCTGAGAGAGAGACAGGCTTCACTCGGATGAAAGAGAAAATCCTTTGCGCAGTAAGCAGCCCCTGGGACCGGCTCTGAAGCTTCTTTCATTGACCTCTGCCTCCCTGTCTTATTTCCCCCCTCCCACCTCTGCCTATCTTCCTGCCTTTCCTTTCCTCCCTTTCTTCTGACTACAGAGGCAGCTAGGTGGTACCATGGACAGATCCAACATAGACCTGAGCTCAAATCAGGCCTCACACATTCACTGGCTATGTGACTCTGGGAAAGACCCTAAACCTTGGTTTATTTTTCCCCAAAATGGGGGCAATACATAGCAACCACCTCCCAAGGTTGCTTTGAGTATTATAAAAGCTGTAAAGTGCTTTGCAAACCTTAAAGTGCCATATAAATGCCAGTTATCATTAGGGATGCCTGTGCCCACAAATTGATCTTTTCTTCCACCTCCACCCTGTTTGCCTCTCTCCTCCCTCCTCCCTTGCTCTTCTTCTCCTTACTCCGGCCCTCTTTCCTTCCACCTTTCAATCTATCAGTCAACAAGCCCTGAATGTATGAGTAGGGGGCTAATATAAAAACCAAAGTGAGACAGTCCCTGCCCTGAGGGGCCTTACTCACTCTCTACTGTTTACTCCTCAGTCTTCCTACCTGTTTTTCTACTACAGTCTTTACCTCTGTCTTTGTCTCAGTCTCTCCTTCTGTCCCTGTATCTTTCTGTGTGTGTGTGTGTGTGTGCGCGCGCGCGCGTGCGCGTGTGTGTGTGCGCGCGCGCATGCTCGTGTGCATGTCTGTCTCTCCTTCTGTGTCTCTGTCTATCTGTCTGTCTTCTGTCCCTCCCTGTCCTCCACAAAAGCATAACTTTACAGCCTCTCCTCCCATTTGCCCATACCTGGCCACTTCCCTCAGGCTTTCATCCTCGGTTCTTTCCTGCAGACTTCATCCACTGGCCCTCCCGGTATCTCTGAGCCTAGCAGCATTTGTCACCGCCAGTACCAGAGCATGCAGTGGATGCCCCAAAGCACCAATGCCATGTTGGGACGGGAGACTCTGGGGTGCAAGGTGAGTGCTCCACTGTTCTTTCCCAGCCTCGTTACCTCTTCACCATTTTCCTTGATCACTGTCACTACCTCCTCTCCTCACAGGAGCCCTCTGGCTTCAGCACCAACAATCCCGGCTATAACCGAGGTCCACCTGACCCTGATCATAGGTTCCTGACCACCTACAACCAAAGGTGAGCTGCTCCCCCTCCAGGTACCTCTGCCCCCATCCCACCCCTTTAGAGCCAAGATGAGTGTCTCTCTTCAACAGCTCTTAGTTTCCCACAGACAGAGTTTGGAGCAGGTGTGGACTTTCTCCACCAGGTGGGGAGCTCAGAGCCATTGTCTTAAGTGGCATCACTAGGCCAGGGACTGAATGGTTATCTCCATCCTTCCCTGAAGCTCTGCCTTCCTCTTATACTCCCCTTTCATGGCAATTCCTGTGTCCCCATTGCCAGTGGGAATATGATAAAGAACCCCTGGTTCCATTATGGAGAAAGACCTCTGGGTCAGAACTCAGCAGATCTGAGTTCTGGTCCTGACCACTTCTCCTAAAGTGCTGTGTGACTTAGGTCTGCTCACATGCCCTTTCTGAAACTCACTTTTCACTCCTATCAAACAAAGGGGATTCTAGAGAGTCTCTAACACCTCTCCCAGCTGGGACTTTCCCAGAGAGAATCAGAAGTTTGTCTGCTCCTACGAGCCCTTTCCTGTTACCTTTTGGGTTGTTCCTTCCCAGCTGCCTGGGCTTGGGGAAGCCTTGACCCTAAGGTCTAGCCCAGGACTCATCATCTCCTGAAGTGGTAAAGTGGCTGGAAGACATAACAGCCTCCTAGACACTTCCTGGCTTTGCCAGCTCCCATGCACGGAGTCTGACTGGCCCCATCCCCTATGCCTTTGCCCCCTGCTCCAAGATCCTTGTGTTCATCCTTCCTCAGGCTCCAGGACTCCCCCTGCCCTAAGCCTTGAGCCTCAGCAGGCTCTGACCACCCCTTTCTCCCCCAACCTATTCCCACCTCCACCAGGGGGCACTTACACATCCTGACCTGGCAATGGGGCCCCTCAATATGTTGCTAATCTTGCTCTCCTCTCCACCCTCCCATCCCCCATCCCTGCACCCCACTAAGTTCCAGGCCAAAGTTAGGCCTCTCGCTTTGTTTGTTTCTACAGATACTTTGAGAACATTCCTAAGGGGCTGGACCGGGAAGGTTGGACCCGAGGAGGAATCCAGCCCCAGCAGCCTGGAGGCTATGGGGTTAACCAGCCTGTCACTCAGCATAACATTGAGAGTGGTTACCACAACCCCACAGAAACCATTCAGATGTCACACCCCCATGTGGGCAGGTCTCTGTTCTGACTCTGCCTCAGCTCTGTCTGTCTTCTGACTTCTGACCATGATCCCCAAGTGTTCTCCAGCCTTCCTGTCTATGCTCTCTGTGGGCAGGTCTGGCCTCCTATCTCTGCCCACCTCTGCTGCACTGCCCCTCCCTCCCACATTTGGAGTGAAAAGACAATAGCATTTAGTTCCATTGAGCATGTCACAGCCTCTCTGGACCTCAGTTTCCCCATCTGTAAATGAGGGGGGTGGGTTCTCTGGTCTCTGAGGTCTTTTCCAGCTCTAGACCTGGGCTCCTCTCCACCTTGTCCTCCTGGTATATCTCTCTCTATGCAGAACTCTGACAACACTGGATCCCTTCTACAGAGATAGCCCTCACAGCCAAGGCTTTTCTGCCCTGCATGCCCTATCCTAAGCTGGTAAGGGACCCTGGGATCCTACTATTGTGACTCCTTTCTTTATCCTTAGAGTTCTCTTTCCTAGCCCTGGTCAGAGAGGAGCTAGAGTCTAATGTCTGTTGAAGAAGGGGTAGAAAGGGAAAGCCTCAGGCAGAAAGGGGTTCCAGGTTGTGTATTGTGTTCCTAGTGATCCCCTCTCTGTGCCCACAGGTTGTGTACAGTCCAGGAAGAAGATAGGAGCTGGGCACATGGTGCCCCAAATCCTCAAACCTCCCAAGAAGGCACCTTGCCTGCTACTTTTCTAAGGAAATAAAGAGATAACATTTCACCTAGAGGAGTGTTGTATGAGAGAGAGAGAGAGAGAGAGAGAGAGAGAGAGAGAGACAAAGACAGAGACAGAAAGACAGAGAGACAGAGACAGGAACAGAGACACAGAGACAGAGAGACAGAGACAGACAGGAGAGAGGAGAAAGGAGAGAGAGAAGAGAAGAGAGACTGAGAAAGGGAGAGTAAGAAAGAAAGAAAGGGAGAGAGAGGCAGAGACAGGAGGGTGGAAGAGAAAGAGAGAGAGAGAGGGAGAGAGAGAGAGAGAGAGAGAGAGAGAGAGAGAGAGAGAGAGAGACAGGCAGAGACAGAGATAGAGACAGAGGGGGGAGAGAGGGAGAGAGACAGAGAGAGACAGAGACACAGAGAGAGACAGACAGACAGACAGAGACAGAGAGAGACAGAGATGGGGGGAGAGGGAGATAGACAGAGACACAGAGAGACAGACAGAGACAGAGCGACAGAGACAGAGAGATAGAGATGGGGGGAGAGAGGGAGAGAGACAGAGACAGAGAGACATAGACATAGAGAGAGACAGACAGACAGACAGAGACAGAGAGACAGAGACAGGGGGAGAGAGGGAGAGAGACAGAGACAGAGAGGGAGAGAGAGGAGAGAGAGAGACAGAGAGAGAGAGAGAGACAGAGAGACAGAGAGAGAGGGAGACAGAGAGAGACTGAGAGAGACAGAGCCACAGAGACTGGGGTGGGGTTGGAGAGACAGACAGACACAGGGGAGATCCAGGAAGACACAGACAGATAGGCAGATGCTCTCAGGATCATGGAGCTGGTAAGTGTTAGAGCCAGGTCTTAAACCTGGGTTCTTGAGTCTCCAGCTTCAGAGTTAATTTCCCCATGCAATGTGGCCCTGGAAATGGTGTCATGGCAGCATAGAATGTTAGTGCTGGAAGATGGCATCTAACCCAGTGTGTCATTTGAGGCTGGAGAAGGGGCAGAGCTCTAACAAAAGTCAATACAGCAAGTCAGTGGCAAGCTCAATCAGCGCCGGGATCCTTGTTCATAGAAACTTTGGGCAATATTTTAGAATTGAGTGGCTGATCACCAAAGGCTTTTAGCCTTTGCTGTAACACATGGGACCTGCAGAGTGTGCACAGCTGGGGTACTGCTGCTGCTACAAGTAAAAATAATAGCATCTCACAACAACACTAGGAAGTAGGTGCTGTTACTACCCTCCATTTTATAGATGAGGGAACAGGTAGACAGCGATTAAGTGACTAGCCCAAGGTCTTACAGCTAGGACATGCGGAAATTGCCTGTGTTGCTCACCCCTTGTCCCAGCTCTGCTTCTTCCTGGATTTGGAGCCCGATGGGCCTCATTTCAGGTTCTCCTGTTTTTCTCCCTGTGTGCTCTTAGGAAAGTGATTCTTTGGGCCTTAATTTCTCTGTCTGTAAAATGAGGTGGGGGTTGGAACCGCCAGCCTCTTTCAGGTCTGAGGCTGTGGCGCTGTGGCCTCAATAGGATCTTGTGCTTTGGAATCGAAGGACCCAGCATTTGTATCCTGACCCTTCCTTTCTTATGTGGACTGAGAAGCAAGCCCCTCCCTCTCCCCTGGCCTCACTTTCCTCCGCTGTAAAATGAGGGGGTTGGAATTGATGATCTCCAGTTGTGACTCTTGAGATATTTCTGCTATCCTTGCAGACACTCAGAACACGGGAGTCTCACAACCTTACAAGGTGCCAGCTACAGGAGGCAGTGCTTCTGAAGGGGACCCAGACTTCTCTTCATCAGACAGGATCAGTCTGGTTCCATGGCCCATCCAGGTCCCCGGCCTCTTCCCTTTTAGCATCTTTGGACAGGTCACAGGGGGCTTGCAGTGGGAAGAGGAGCTGAGGATAGTGATTCCAGGGAAGGGCCCACAGGTCTACAAGACCATCCACCCAGCCCAGATTGCAATCCCACCAAAGGGAGTTTGACTTGAGGGAGGGAGAAGGCAGGAAGTACCAGGGAAAGGGGCAGAGTGAATGAGCTGAAGATTGCCCGAATTTGTCAGCTCTGGCATCCAGAAGCCATATGGCAGTGCCATCTCACTGGCCGCCTAGGCTTCCAGCCGCTTGTCCCAGCACCCTCCAGCACACCATGGGGAAGATGAAGCTTACATCACCAGAAAGAGGTCTGGCTGCAAGAAATGAGAAAGAGCCCATCAGTCCAACCATGGCTTGGACAAACTGGGGCAAAGGATTGTAAAGGGGGGAGCTCTGTAATACCTCTCTTTACACCATGTTCCAGCTAGCCTGCTCCTCTGCTCCCTCAAATCAGCATTGGACAGTCAGGTATTGTCTAGACATGCCAGGGCCTTGTGCTTCCTGATGAGATAGAAAGATACAATGAAACAGAACCTGCCCTCAACGTGCTTATTGGGGAGAAACAATTTATACACATGAAATACAAAGTAATCCAAGGGTGCAGGGCACAGAGAAAATTCAAAAGAGTGACTTGTAGACAACAAAACAGGAATTCCAGAGAGCATATTGGGAGAATGGGAGAGGGATGGGGCAGACACAGATGGGTATGAGAAGGTGCATGGGGGAGGGGTGGAGCTGTTTAGAGAAGAAAGCTTGAGCCCAGGCAGCTGATCTCAGAAGCCCTAGTGGGGCCAAGGGCCAGAAGATGGTCACACCTTTCACAGTAGCAAAGAAGGAGACTGAAAGCCGGAGGGGACAGGGCACAGCAGCAGAACAGATTTCCATGAAGGTCAAGGCAGGGGATGGTGGAGTCTTGGGCCCAGGCTGGTTACAGAGGAAGGATGCATGTTTGAGGCACTTGCCCTCAGCCAACTCAGCTCTTCCCTGCACTAGGACTGCTTCTGATCTTGAGTGTCTTCTCCCAAGATGGAAGAGGCTCTTTGTTCCTAGGCAGGTAGTCAACATGAAGTGGGAGCCTTCCATCTGCTCCCCCAGCATCTTTACTCAAGATCCTCTCCATCCTTGGAATGCCTTCCTAACTTCCATCTCTCAGAATCTCTGACTTTCATCAAGTCTCAGTCCAAGTGCTCTCTCCTAGGGAAAGGCTTTCCCCAGCTCCTTCACCCCTTAGTGCCCAAATAATGGTGTAGACAAGCATGGGTGTGTTGTATCCCTCGGTAGAATGTAAACTCCCTCAGGGCAGGGATTGTTCTTTGTATTGCCTTGGTAGCCCCCACCCCCTGGCACAGTGCCAGGCACAAGAGTAATTCACTGAATGCAATTCAGCGAAAATGTATGAAACATCTTCTGTAAGGGGTTGTATGTTAAACACTGAAGAGCCAGTGACAAGAAGGAAATTGTCCATGCCCTCAAGGGCTGAGATTCTACTGGGCAGATGCAACATGGAGAGATAATTATAATAAATTATTTGCTACAATTGTATAATATTTAAAATATAAAGCAATTATGATAAATTATTATAAAACTAATTATAATAAAATATATTATGGGACCTTGGGGAAGGAGCATGGTGGATGTGAGAAGCTATGACATTTAGCCAAGGAGGAAATGTGAATGGGGGTAAAAGGTATCTGGAATGCAGAGCCAAGATGGCGGCTGGAAAGCAGGGACTTGCTTAAGCTTCCCCCCACCCAGGTCCCTCCAAACACCTATAAAAAATGTCTCTGAACAAATTCTAGAGCTGCAGAACCCATGAAATAGCAGAGGGAAGCAGGGCTCCAGTCCAGGACAGCCTGAATGGTCGCTGGGTAAGGTCTATCACACTGTGCTGAGAGTGGAACAGGGCAGAGCCCAGCATGGGCTGTGCCAGCACCAACCAGACTGAGCGCCAGGTGGAACAGGTGTAGTGCCCAGAATCAGTGAGCTGTGGCAGTCACCAGACTTCTCAATCCAAAAACGCCAAAGACAACAGAGAAGGTTAGTGGGAAAACCTGCTGGGACAGAGTGAAAGGAGTTCATGGTCGGCTGGAGGTGGTGAAGCTCTGAGGCTGCTTCCAGAGCTACAGCTGCAGTTGCTTCCAGCCCCAGGCCCACCTGGTGGGAGGAATTAAGCTGCAGATTAGAGCGGGAATGCAAAGTCTGCTTTGCCCTGCCTGGATCTGGGCCGCAATCCTGGTTGGTGGTTCTTGGGGGAGAAGGAGTGCTGGTGTGGCAGAGCTTGCTGTGTAGAAGTAGCTCTGAAAACAGCAGCGCAGCTTCTCAAGCTTGGGACAAAGTCCTCTCTACTCTACAAACAGTCAAACCCCGACAAAAAGCTGAAGGGTCAAGTAGTTGCCTGGGAACATGAACAGACAGCGAAAACAGTCTCAGATTCAGACTCAGACTTTGGAATCTTTCTTTGGTAACAAAGAAGACCGAAACATACAACCAGAAGAAGTCAACAAAGTCAAAGAGCCTACATCAAAAGCCTCTAAGAAAAATATTAATTGGTCTCAGGCCATGGAGGAGCTCAAAAAGGATTTGGAAAAGCAAGTTAGAGAAGTAGAGGAAAAATTGGGAAGAGAAATGAGAGTGATGGGAGAAAACCATGAAAAACGAGTCAATGACTTGCTAAAGGAGACCCAAAAAATACTGAAGAAAATAACACCTTAAAGAATAGACTAACTTAAATGGCAAAGGAGCTCCAAAAAGCCAGTGAGGAGAAGAATGCCTTGAAAGGAAGAATTAGCCAAATGGAAAATGAGTTCCAAAAGACCACTGAAGAAAATGCTACCTTAAAAATTAGATTGCAGCAAATGGAAGCTAGTGACTTTATGAGAAATCAAGATATTATAAAACAGAACCAAAAGCATGAAAAAATGGAAGACAATGTGAAATGTCTCATTGGAAAAACCACTGACCTGGAAAATAGATCCAGGAGAGATAATTTAAAAATTATTGGACTACCTGAAAGCCATGATCAAAAAAAAGAGCCTAGATATCATCTTTCAAGATATTATCAAGGAAAACTACCCTGATATTGTAGAGCCAGAGGGTAAAATAGAAATTGAAAGAATTCACCAATCACCTCCTGAAAAAGATCCCAAAAAGAATACTCCTAGGAATATTGTCACCAAATTCCAGAGCTCCCAGATCAAGGAGAAAATACTTCAAGCAGCCAGAAAGAAACAATTTGAGTATTGTAAAAACACAATCGGGATAATACAAGATCTAGCAGCTTCTACATTAAGGGATTGAAGGGCTTGGAGTATGATATTCCGGAGGCCAATGGAGCTAGGATTAAAACCAAGAATCACCTACCCAGCAAAACTGAGTATCATGCTCCAAGGCAAAATATGGATTTTCAATAAGATAAAGGACTTTCAAGTTTTCTCAGTGAAAAGACCAGAGCTGAATAGAAAATTTGACTTTCAAACACAAGAATTAAGAGAAGCATGAAAAGGTAAAGAAGAAAAAGAAATTGCAAGGGACTTACTAAAGCAGAACTGTTTTGTTTACATTCCTACATGGAAAGATGATGTGTATGATTCATGAGACCTTAGTATGAGGGTAGCTGAAGGGAATATACATATATATATATATATATATATATATATATATATATATATATATATATATATATATATATATATGTGTGTGTGTGTGTGTGTGTGTGTGTGTGTGTGTGTGTATATATATATATATATAGACAGAGGGCACAGGGTGAGTTGAATAGGAAGGGATGGTATCTAAAAAAATAAAATCAAATTAAGGGATGAGAGAGGAATATATTGAGAGAGGGAGAAAAGGAGAGATAGAATGGGGTAAATTATCTCACATAAAAATGGCAAGAAAAAGCAGTTGGTTGGAAGGGAAGAGGGGGAAGGTGAGGGGGAATGAGTGAATCTTGTTCTCATCGGATTTGACCTGAGGCGGGAATACCATACACATTCATTTGGGTATCTTACCCCACAGGAAAGAAGGAGAAAGTCGATAAAAAAGGAGGGATGATAGAAGGGAGGGCAGATGGGGGAGGAGGTATTCAAAAGCAAACACTTTCAAAAAAGGACAGGTTCAAGGGAGAAAATTGAATAAAGTGGGACAGGATAGGAGGGAGCAAAATATAGTTACCTTTTACAACATGAGTATTGTGGAAGGATTTTGCATAATGATACATGTGTGACCTATGTTGAATTGCTTGCCTTCTTAGGGAGGGTGGGTGGGGAGGGAGGAGGGGAGAGAATTTGGAACTCAAGTTTTAAAAGCAGATGTCCAAAAAAAAGAGTTGTTTTTGCATGCAACTGGGAAATAAGATATACAGGCAATGGGGCATAGAAATCTATCTTGCCCTACAAGAAAGTAAGGGAAAAGAGGACGGGGGTGGGGGGAGTGGGGTGACAGAAAGGAGGGCTGACTGGGGAATGGGGAAATTAGAATATATGCCATCTTGGAGTGGGAGGGAGGGTAGAAATGGGGAGAAAATTTGTAATTCAAAATCTTGCGGAAATCAATGCTGAAAACTAAAAATATTAAATAAATATTAAAATATTAAAAAATTAAAATAATAAAGAAAAACTAGGAAAAAAAAGTATCTGGAAGATAGCATGGTCTCACCTAAGTGCTTCCTGGTTCCCTTGATGTGGCAGGAGGAATGAGGAAGGCCTCCAGCTTGTTGGGTGGATGCTTTGGGACAAGTTTGTGGAGGGTGTAGACCACAGTGGCACAGGATCTACACCGTAGGAAGGATGGATCACAGCTCCATCTGGACGTCAAGTCCAGTGGAGTGGTAGGCACTGCTAGGCCCCAAGGATATATTGACAAAAGTGAAACTGTCCTTGCCCTCCAGTTTCCAGTCTACTGGGGGATCTGACATGCATGACTCTGCACATAAGCAGAAATGCAACCATGAAATCCAGGTTAAAAAAATGCAGGAGAGAAAAAGGGGCCAGAAGGAGTCACAGAAACAAACAGGACCTTTCTGATGATTATTTTGTTAAAGTTAATATGTAGGGTTTTTAAGCCAAACATAAATAAGATGGAGTTTATGACTAAGATTTTTTGGGTTTTTGGAAAGAGATGACTGGGGTCCGTGTGAATGAGCAGCACCAATGACGGCAGCTGTGCCCCCCTGGGGCTCTTCTTCCCTCTCCATACCAGGGCCCTCTTCCTTCGTCTTCCCAGTCTCTTCTTGCAACAATTCAGTCTGATTCAGATTCAATTCAGTTCAACACGTAGTCAGCCTTTAGTGGATGTAGGACACCAGGTTATAAAGTCTCCCATTTTTGGAGTCCGTCCTTGAAGTCTGCACAGAGCTCTTTAAATACCCCTCAAGTAGTCCAAATATCTCCATTTTGCAGAAACCAAGCCACATATGGGTTAAGTGACTTGTCTAAGGCCATGTTGTTGAACCGAATATGGGTGGTGTGCTGTACACCACCACTGTGGGCACCCTGAAAAAATTCCCAGGCTCCAAGCTGGCAGGAATGTTCAACACAACCAAGCCTCCTCGGCCTGATTCCCAAGGCAGAATCTTCATTGATCGACCAGGCACCCATTTTCGACCCACCCTAGAATATCTCCGCAGTAGACAGCTGCCTACAGAGAGCATCCCAGAGGTATATAGAGAAGCCCAATTCTATGAGATTCAACCCCTGGTCAAGCTCCTAGAGGAAACACCCCAGATCGTTGGTGAGCAGGTAGCTAGGAAACAGTTTTTGCTCTGAGTACCAGGATACAATGAGAACCTTGAGCTCATGATCTGGATTGCCAGAGCAGAGGCTGTGGCAGCTCGATGTTCTGGTGTAGTGGTATGTGCAGTGCGAACTGAAGAGGATGCCGCTCGCTGTCTTGATGCCTTACAGATTCTGGAGACAGACAAGAGATCAGTGGTCAAGTTTGGGCCCTGGAAGGCATCGCCAGCCATCACCGACCTGTTGGATTGTGTCAAAATGGACATTGAAGCTCAGGGATACTGTATTTCTTACCAGCCCTATGCAGCTGAGAAAGGATTCTGAATCAAGTCCTCTGATTACTTTTATAAATTCATTTTCACCTGGTGGTGACCCCCTTCAGGGGTCTAAGGACTCATACTTTTGGCTAGGGATGGGTGCTTATAGAAATTGTTAAATCACTTAAGTGAAATAAATTAAGAAAGTAAAAACTAAAAAAAAAAAAAGGAAAAAAGTAATATTGAAATAATTATGAAAATATTTTTTTAAAAAAGGAAAAAAAAAACAAGTTCATTTCATGGTCTTTAGATTAGGAACCGCTGCTCTCACTCCTTCCCCACACTGCCCTCCTGGGCCTTTGTCAGTGCCAGGATCTGAGGTCTCTGAATTTCATGAGGCCAAACCCAGAACCGGGCACCAAGGCTGTCAGAGAACAACCGGACTTTGTATTGGGGAAGAAAACAGCAGTGGTCAAGGTTTCAGAGATGTCTTCCTCCATCTTTCCCTCTGGGGCTATAGTCCAGCTGAAGTCTGAGGTCACACTGTCCACTTCTCACTCCGGGCCTCCACGGTTCGTACCAGACCTTTGCCCAGGATGGCAAAATCCTCCAAAATGGCCTCCACATTGGGCACTGTCATGAGATGCCCACTGTGTGACACCACCATCACCCCTTGCACACTGGTAACCTGGTAAGTGTCAGAGCCAGAATTTGACTTAAGTCTCCTGAATCTGGGTCCACTGGACTGCACTGTCTCTGGAGAATGACCTTGACCAGAAGCTCCGGGGCCCTTCCCTGTGCCCAGTGTCATCAGGCACTCCCTTGAGGGAGCCAGAGCTGGCTCAGCTGTCTGACAGCATCCTCTGGCCCAGGACTCAGCTTTCTAGCACACCTGAGTGGAGGATACCTGATCTCCTCCCCAGGGGAGGGAGTCTGGAAACAGGAGAGCCGAGGAGTTGCAGACTGGAGGGGTGGAATGGCCCAGCCCTCCCTAAGCGGCTCCTGTCTGCTAGAAGCTCAGGCCTCTCTGCCAGGGCAGGGAACCCAGAGAGGAAACCGAGAAGAATGAGGCATTGCAGTCCCCAGGGAGTAGATGGCATGGTTTCTGTGCCCAGAACAGCATCACGCACCTTGGGGGGACATCCACGTCCCACTGTGTGACCCCTGGCAAACGTCTCACCTTCTCTGTGCTTTAGGGTGAGAAGGATCTTTTTCTGACCTCCCAGTGGGGCTGAGGATTAAAGGGGCAGAGGGAGAGATGTTCTGAAAGAAAAATGGCACCACAGCAGAAGTGATGATTGTCCTGAATAAATCATCTTCGGTCCAAACCTCCCAGATCCAGCCCAGGGCCTTCCCTGCACACAGCTGGAGGGATGCAAACATGTATGCTACTAACCTGGCCTCAGAGGTCTGGAGGCCTGGGTTCAAATCCCTGCTCTGTCCCCAGCTGTCTGTAGGATCCTTGCAAGGCCCTTTCTCCTTCCAGGCCTCATTTCCCTCCTCCTTTACCATGAGAAGGAAAAACCATTTGAGGGGATCTCTCAGGTCCTTCCTTCTGTATTCTAAGGCAAGAGGGATCTAGGCCATCATTTTACAGATGAAGCCCAGAGAGGTCGTGTCTTGTCTGAGGTCACACAGCTATTATTAAGCAGCAAGGGAGCTGGTCTTTTCCATCTCTAATATTCTCTGTTGTAAGGTCTCTCCCAGCTCTGAGGTTCTCTGTCTTGTGTTCTAAAATTCCTCTCATCTCAGACATTGTGTGTTCCTTGTTCTAAGGTCCCTCCCTCCGAGCCCTGACATTCTAGGAGCCTCTGATTCTCTAGGAGTCAGCCATTATCCTTCTCCAACTCAAATGGTGCCTTTCAGGTCTCATGGATAAGGGCGGGCCTCCTGAGCTCGCCGTTTTCTGAAAAGTGACCTTGCAGGGTTATAGAATCTTAGAATGGGAAGAACCTTTTGAGGCCGTGGAGTCCAGCTCCTGAAACAAGAATCCTCATGGCAGGGTCTCAGACAAGTGGTCACTTAGCCTTCCTGCCAAGGCCTCTCCTGCTGAGATTCTCACCCCAGGGGCAGTGAACTTCGGTTTTGAAAAAATGCTTTGCTTACTGCACTCTGATAGAATTGTTTCCTTTTGCACTCCTATGTACTTTATGTTGTGCTTTAAAAACATGATTCTGAGAAGGGACCCAGAGGCTTTGCCAGACACTACTCAAGGGGCCCATAACCCACAAAAATGTTACAGACTCTTGCATCTCCTAGTGACTTGGAAGTCATCCCCCCTGGGGCAGGCCACTCCATTTTGCTTGTTGGTTTGCTTAATTAAAAAAATTCAGTTAACATTTATTTTCTCCCCCTCCCATGTCCTCCTCACCCATTGAGGGAGGGAGAGAGAGACAGAGACAGAGAGAGAGAGAGAGAGACAGAGACAGAGAGAGAGAGAGAGAGAGACAGAGAGACAGAGACAGAGACAGAGACACAGAGAGACAGACAGAGAGACAGAGAGACAGACAGAGGGACAGACAGACAGAGACAGAGATAGAGACAGAGAGAGTGAGAGAGAAAGAGACAGAGACAGAGAGAAACAGAGAAAACTCATATAAGAAAGGGGATGATCGAACAAAATAAATTTCCACAATGGCCATGTCCAGAAACGTGTGCCTCAGTTACCTCTCTCTGGTGGTGGGTAGCATCTTCCATTATTGGACTTCTAAAGTTCTGGTAGGGAAGCTAGGTGGTACAGTAGACAGAGCACTGGGCTTGGAATCAGGAAGACTCATCTTCCTGAGTTAAAATCGGCCTCACACACTAACTAGCTGTGTGACCCTGGGTGAGTGCCTCAGTTTCCTCATCTGTAAAATGACCTGGAGAAGGAGATGCCAAACCACTCCAGTATCTTTGCCAAGAAACCCCAGAGGGCATCACAAAGAGCTGGACATGACAAAAATATCCTAGTTAGTCGTTTCCTTGATCAGAGTTCCTTCAGCATCTTTCCTAAAATGTGGTGCCCAGAACCTGATATCACCGTCTACATGTGGTTTGACTAGGACAGATGACGGTGGGAATGGATCTCCTTCATTCTGGACACAGGTCTTCTCTTGTTGCAGCTGATGATCACATTACTCTTGGGGGTGCTACAGTGCAGGATTGACTCATATTAATTCAATGAACATATGGGAAGGAAGGGAGGAAGGAAGGATGGGAGGGAGGGAGGAATGAAGGAAAGAAAGAAAGAAGGAAGGTAAGAAGGAAGGAAACAAGCAGTCCTTAAGCGCCTACTATGTTCCAGTTGTTGTTCAGTTGTGTCCTACTCTTTGTGATTCCATTTGGGGTTTTCTTGGTGAAGATGCTGACGTGGTCTGTCATCTCCTTCTCCAGCTCATTTTATAGGTGAGGAAACTGAGGCAAACAGGGTGAAGTGACTCACCCAGGGTCACACAACTAGGACACGTGTGAGGCTGGATTTGAAGTCAGGAAGATGAGTCTGCCTGACTCCAGGCCTGGCACTCGATCCATTGTGCCACCCAGCTGTCCCTACTATGTGCCAGGCACTATGCTAACCGCTTTACAAATATTATCCCATTTGATTCTCACAACAACCCTAGGATGTAGGTGCTTTTATTATCCCCATTTTATAGTGGAGGAAACTGAGGCAAACTGAGATGAAATGATTTGCTCAGGGGCCCAGACCTAGTAAGTGTCTGAAGTTGGATTCGAACTCAGGTCTTCTTTTCTGCAGGCCCGGTGGTCTATCCGCAGCACCACCTAGTGGTTTCATAGTCCACCAGACTCCCCAGCCCTTTTTCCTTTCACTGTTTAGCCATGTCTTCACCATCTTGCACTTTTTAAAAAAATGGTTTTTTCCCCAATTACATGTAAAATCAATTTTTAAAATTTGTTTTTTTAATTTTAAGTTCCAAATTCTCTCTTTCCCATCTCTGCCCCCTCCCTAAGATGGCAAGCAATTTGATATAGTTGTATATGTGCAATCACGCAAACCACATTTCCACATTAGCCATGCTGCAAAAAAAGGAAAACACACAGAAAAAAACCTATGAAAAAAATAAAGAAAAGACTAACCTGCTTCAATCTGCACTCGGACTCCATCAGTTCCTCCTCCGAAAGTGGGGGGTGTTTTTCATCATAATTCCTTCAGAACTGTCTTGGATCATTGTCTTGCTGAGAATAACTGAATCATTCACCGTTGATCATTATTACAATGTTGCTGTTACTGTGTACAGCGTTCTCCTGGTTCTGCTCACTTCACTTTGCATCAGCTCATGTGAGCCTTTCCAGGTTTTTCTAAAATCAGCCTGCTCATCATTTCTTATAGCACAATAGTGTCCCATCACAATTATGTGTCACAACTTGTTCAACCATTCCCCAATTGACGGGCTTCCTCTTAATGTCCAATTCTTTGCCACCAGAAAAAGTTGCTATCAATATTTTTGTACACCTAGGTCCTTTTCCTTTTTCTTTGCTTTCTTTGGGGTACAGACCTAGTAGTGGCATTGCTGGGTCAAAGAGCATACGCAGTTTTATAGCCCTTTGGTCATAGTTCCAAATTGCTCTCCAGAGTGGTTGGATCACTTTACAACTCCACCAACAGTGCATTGGTGTCCCAGTTTTCCCATATCCTAGACCTGAAAGTGACCTTGTGTGTTTCAAGAGGTTCAGAGTCCAGCTACAGCAGTGTCTCTTTCCTCCCCCCCTTTCCTTTCTGTCTCTGTCTCTTTGTCTCTCTCTCCCTCTCTCTCCCTGTCCCTCTCCCTCCCTCCTTCTCTCTCTCTCTCCCTCTCTCTCTCTCTCTCTCTCTCTCTCTCTCTCTCTCTCTCTCTGTCTCACTGTCTGTCTCTTTCTCTCTGTTTCTCTCTTCTCTCCCTCTGCTCTCTCTCTCTCTCTCTCTCTCTCTCTCTCTCTCTCTCTCATTCTCACTGTCTGTCTCTCTTCTCTGCCTCTGTTCTCTGTCTCTGTCCCTCTGTCTTTCTGTCTCTGTCTCTCTTTCTCCTCTCTCTATCTCAGTCTCTGTTTCCTCTCTCTGTCTTTCTGTCTCTCTCTCTCTCTCTGTCTCTCTGTCTCCCTGTCCCTATTTCTCTGTCTCTGTCTGTCTGTCTGTCTGTCTCTCTTTCTCTCTCTCTCTCTCTCACACACACACACACACACACACACACACAAACACACACACACTTACTTCTGTATCAGAGAGGGCAGGTATGTGTAGGATGTTTGGCTCAAGCCTCACTGTGTCACTAGTAAACAAATACTTGGAGTGGAGTTTGGACAGTGCAATGCAGAGGTGAAATGTAAAATACCTGATTGGCAGCCTTACAAAACTGTTGTATATTTTGATGAAGTGTAAATATTAGCCTCCCAGCATTTTGTGACAGTAGCTATGTCACTAAATCCTGTTCTGTCAACCCACTCTTTTATATTCAGCATTTCTTGGGTGTGTAGGTATAAATTATTTGTCCCACATTCAATTAATATTTTACACTGAGTACCTTTCTTTATCTCCCCCCTTTTGGGAAAGCCCCCTAGATTTGTGAGCCACAATTTAATTTGTTAGAATTAAAATCATCTCTTGGATGCTGAGCTGGGGGATTTAAAGGGCCAAAGGGTGTGTGACAAGAGAACCCTCAGCCACCTGAGGCCAGGGTCCCTAGGTCCAAACCACCTGATTGGGTATGATCAGGAAGGGCACGTGGGCCCAGTGGTGGTTCCTTAGTCCTATGCCTTTGTGGCTTGAACCACCTCAGCTATTCTCTAAGCCCTGGATTCCTCATTTTTAAGGCCAGGATTGGCCAGAATGTTCTCTAAGATCTCATTTTGCAGCTTGGGGAACTGAGGCCTTGGGAAGGTAATGAGCTGGAAAGAGACCTTGGAGATCTTTTTAGTACAAACTTCTCATTTTACAGATGAGGGAACTGAGGCTCAGGAAGGTTCAATCCTCCCATTTTACAGATGGGAAAATGGAGCTCTGGGGAGGTCAAGGCATGCCTATGGTCACAGAAGTGAGCCCATATCAGAGCTGGATTTGAACCCAGGTCCTCTGACTTCCAGTCCACTGTCTCCTTCCATCACCATTATCACAAAGGAGGTGGCACTGGAGATGAGCCCTGATGTCTGGGTAGGATGTCCCCAGGCAGGAGATGTCCGACTGGTCAGAGGATGGCCTGTGGTGGCAGCTGAGGGAAGGTTTGGAGGAGGCCAATGAGAGAGGCCCAGAGCAGGAAGGCTGGGCAGACCTGGGTCATCACTGGTCAGTAGGGCTGCTTGGGACCAGAGGAGACCTGGGAGGCCCATGAGAAACATGTCTTATCCATCTTTGCTTCTCCCATGATGTCTCTCTCGCACTGGGAAGATGGTAGCCACTTAATACAGAATTATTGATAGAGGATGACAAAAATACCAGAGGCTGCACTCCTGGAGAAAGCCTGAGCCTTAGAGGATTCTCCCGAAGTGTCAAGGGTGGGTCCACAGCATGAGAAGGGCTTGTATGAAAGGAGGCAGGAGGCTGAGCAAGACAAGATATGCCCTGGGCCTCGTCACCAGCTCCTTCCGATCCACCCCTCCCCCCCAAGTACTTCTCTCTTTATTTCAGGAGGTCATAGAGCTGGAGCCCGGACGGGACCTCGGAAGCCAGCTGATACGATCCATTATTTTACAGGTGAGGAAACTGAGGCCCTGGGAGATTGACTTACCCAAGATCCCAAAGGCTCCTCGACCAGAGTCAGAAGGAACCTCAGGGACCATCTCCTCCAACTCCTTCCTTTTATAGATGAGGAAACGGTGGCTCAGGGCTTCAAGTGATTTGCCCGAGGTCCTAGTGGTAAGATTTGAACCCAAGTCCTCAGACTCCCGAGTTAGTGCAGCACCCACAGCATCTCGCTGTCTTCCCCCCTTACACTACAAGCCTATAAAATATGGCAGCAGAAAATAAAGAAAGGCTTTATTTCCCAAGTATTTTCTTTTGTCTCGTACTTCCATTTCAAAGAAGAGGACATACTGGTCTTGGAGAAATGTGAATTCCAATCCTGACTCTGGCACACTCTAGCTGCCAAGGCACTGGTATCACTTCCTCTCTCCCCACTCTCATTTGACCTTGGTTTTCCCATCTGAAGAATGGGGAGAATAAAACCAACGCTACCTCCTGCATGAAGCAGTTGGGAGAAAAGCATAGCCTGTAGAGTGCCGGAGAAATGACAGTTTTTATAACTATTTCTTTTTTGGGTGCTGCCTCAGGCACCCCCAGGGTGATATTCAACCTCTCCCTGGCTGGGCTTGCCTGCTGCCCTGGGTCTTTGTTCAGAGGGAGATTCAGCTCTTTCCAAAGGACTACAGAAGTTTCCTTTCCTCTTCCTCCTGATTGAGAACTGCGCTTTGGGCTCCACTGAGTCAGCCCTTCCTGCAGGCACCTATTGTACACTCACACAAAGAGTTTTCCACCCATTTCTGTAGGTAATTTATGAAATTGGGTGGGGGGGGGGAAAGCGGAATGATTATTATTAACCTGTATTAAGCACCCACAGTGTGCTGGGCGATGAGAACAGTCTGAAGGTCTGAGTCTTTTCAGGAGGAAGACAAAGGGGCCTTCCCAGCGAATGTCTGGGGGTGGCTGGCAGGGGTTGCTATGGCAGTGTCCCTATGTGGGCTGCCACTGGTGGGCCTAGAGCACTGATGGGACAGTGGCATTCTGAATGATGTGACACATTGTCAACCTGACATATGGTGACACATTGGCACATGAAAGGGCCCTTTAGCAGGTGTGGATGTCCCTAAGGCTGCATGATGGATGCTGTGGGTAGCTAGTCAGGGATAAGGACAGCTCCTCACTTATCTGAGTGGTTGATGATATACCAGCAGCATTGGATAGGGCAAAGAGTGATGAACTTGTAGTAGGGAAGAACCTTAGTTTCAATCCTGGCAGGATCTCAGTTTCCCCATCTGTGAAATGACAAAAGCCCACACAAGTCTGGTTTTCAGGGCACATAGGATTCCCAGCAGGGAGGGTAAAGATGATAGGGTGGTGGTGGGGGGTGGTGTGTGCCTACAGCCTGTAGGTTCAGTGGTGCAGTAGGAAGCCCTTAGCTGAGAAAGTGTGAGAACTTTGTTTTCCAGAGACAGATGGAGTTACATACAACTCTGAACATTCCCCTCATTCTCTTTCTGACCATCTGGTGGTGGAGTTACTCTCAGGGAATATTACCCTGGACAAGCAGACATTTACAGAAAGAAGCAGACCAACAAACGCCACTGACACTTTGGACCCAAGCTGGGGGAGTGCCTGGGCACTGGATTCGGTGATGTAGCTGAAAATCAGCTGCCCAGGCCCCAAGATGGTATGAATAGATGAGGGTGAATTTCTGTGTTACTCACTCTCCATATGATTCATCTAGGCATCAGCAGAAAGTGGAGACAGTGTAGGCTTTGGGCAAGATGTGGGACAGGTGGCTCTGAGCAATGGAAGGGAAGCATGACCTCACCCCTACCCCATAGAGCCAGCTAGGCATCTGACCAAGGGCAACTGGAAAAGCTTGCCTTTCCTTTTAAATTGGTATTTGGGAATTTTCCTAGGGAAAAGAGGAGAAGAGGTGTGAACAACTAGAGACATTGCTTGGCACAGTGGGGGTTTGTCTCAGTGACCTGGTAGCGTAGTTGATCACTAATTCCTATCACAAGAGGGATGATGGTGGTGGTGGTGGTGGTGGTGGTGGTAGTGATGATGGGAGAAATAGTGGTGATAGTAGTGGGAGCATTAAAGATGATGGTAAGAATGATGGTGGGGGTGGGGATGGCAACCATGGTGAGAATGATGGAGGGATAGAGATGGGGATAGCCATGGGAGATCATGGTGGTGATGGTGACAATGTGGATGATGGGGGGTACTGATGGTAGAGATAGTGATGAGATTGCGGATGGCCACGAGGGCCAGGATGATGGTGGTAGTGTGTGTGGTAGTCATAGTGGTGATGGCGGGGGTGGGAGGGAGATATTGATGGTTATGATAGTGAGATGATGATGATAGAGGATGACAGTAATGGTGATGATGATGGTGGTGGACATGACCATAGTGGTGATGATGAAGATGATGACGGCAAGGACAGTGATGGTAGTCAAGATGGTGATGATGGAGGTGCTGATGTTGGTGATGATGATGGTGGTGGAGATGACCAGAGTGGTGATGAAGAAGATGATGATGGCAAGGACAGTGATGGTAGTCAAGATGGTGATGATGGAGGTGCTGATGTTGGTGGTGGAGATGACCAGAGTGGTGATGATGAAGATGCTGATGTTGGTGATAGTGATGACCAGAGTGGTGATGATGAAGATGATAATGGCAAGGACAGTGATGGCAGTCAAGATGGTGATGATGGAGGTGCTGATGTTGGCGATGGTGATGATGATGATGGAGGGGATGGGGCTATGATGGTGCTATGCTGGTGATGGTCATGGTAGAGGCACTGGTCATGGTGATGGAGATGATGATAATGGAGGGTGTGGTGAGCGATTAATGAGGATTCTGCAGGTCTGAATTTGAGTCTCAACTATACCATAAACTAACTGTGTGACCTTGGGCACATCACTCAACTTGCTTTGGGCCTCACTTTCCTCATCTTTAAGACAAAGGGATGGAAGTAGATAATTTCTGAGATTTCTTTCTGGTTCAGTAATGAACCTAAGATGGTGATGGGCATAGTGATGGTCATGAGGGTGATACTAATTGCTGGCATTGGAAAGGGTGGGGTGTATAGTGTCCCTAGCCACATCTTTCCTTCTATACTAAGAGATGCCTTGAGGGCCCCATTCTCATTCTGTGTCAGCAGAGTGGGCTACTTACTTCTCACAAGGGTCCATATACACAAAACCATGAGACTTCCATGGGGGCCAGAGGAGTAAGTGAAAGTCTTACGTAGGTCGTAGCTTGGACATCAACGATTATTCTCCCTCTAGCAATAAAAATCCAGAAGAAACCATCCACCTAAAGACAGATGCTTTCCTCTCAGGCAGAAGTTGTCTAGTCTTTGCTTTCCAAGGTTCATATCCCTAATGTCGTTCAATTGTTTTCAGTTGTGTCCAACTCTTCATGACCCCATTTGGGGTTTTCTTGACAGAGATATGGGAGTGTTTCTCCATTTCCTTCTCCAGCTCATTTTACAGATCAGGAACTAAAATAAACAGGGTTAGGTGACTTGCCCAGGGTCATACAGCTAATAAGTATCTGAGGCCAGATTTGAACTCAGGAAGATGAGTCTTCCTGATTCCAGGCCCAGAACTCTATCCACTGTGCCACCTAGATGTCCCTAATCCCCCAGCTCTTCCCTACTTGCTTTACACCCCTGAGGTCTGGGCACTTTGAAAAGAGGTGTGCTATACCTTCCTTCATCTGTACTTGGAGGCCTTCATTCTCTCTTTGTCCCCTGGGCCTCAGCACTGCTGCCAGACTCCTTCCTGGCAGCTCCCACCCTCCACTAGGGACTGAATAAGTAAGCAAGGCCTCAGGCAGCAGCTAAGTAACCATTTACACACACACACACACACACACACACACACACACACACAGACATGCACATACACACACACAGATACCCACACATACCCACATACCTCCCCCGAACACATACCCACACCCCCATACCCTCCCCCCCACACCCATACCCACACACACACACACACACACAGACACACACATATAGACATCCTCCCACACACCCCACACACATACCCATACCCACACCCACAGAGACACACACACACCCCCACAAACACACGCACACATACCCTCCCCCCCCACACACACACGTACACACATACATACACACACATACCCATAGATACCCACACCCACACATACCCACACCCGCATACCCTCCCCCCCCACATACCCCCGCACACACACACATACCCATGCCCCCACACCCCCACCACACACAGAGTCGGCTCTCCTGACTCCTCATGGCAGGGATGCACAAATGTTCTCGTTGCTCAGCCCTCTCTGCCCTCTCTTTCTCCTGGCCTTGGAAGCATCTTCTTCTTTCTGTTCCTGCCCAGTTGGATGACTCTCCCCCATCCCCAGACTCCCTAGGCCCTTCTTCATAGTTTTCATCTCTCCGAATAATGAAGTCCAGACTCTGAACTTGGTTTCGTTCCTACATAAGCAAGTCTGTTTGTATAAGGGGTGATTATGGCAAGCTGTATAACTTTCAAAGTCAAGAACACGCTGTACAGAGGGAGATAGTTTGTGGATCCCATCACCACGCTGATCTTGGGCCTACTCTCCTTAAATCCTGGGTAGGATGGAGTAGAAAGTTCAGTTCAAATGAAAACAACAAATGAAAAGAATGAATGAATGAGAAAGCACTAAGGAGGAGCTCACTGGGTGCCCAGCACTGTGCTGGTACAGGCTTAGCTCTAGCCAGAGGACCTGGGTTCAAATCCTACAGTCACTTAGCCTTCCATGGGCCTCTGTTTCCTCATCTGTAAAAGGATGGGATTGGCCTTCCAGCACCATATCTATGAAGACAAATCCACAAATGCCCCACAGGACCTTACCTTCTAACAGAGGGAGACAAAACACCCGGAAAGCCGGGGAGCTCCAACTACCGATAGTTAATGTATGGACTGGATCTTCCTTGTTGGATTGGAAGCTTCTTGAGGGCACAGTCTGGTTTCCATTTTGGTTTTTGTGTCTATAGTTCTGACAACGTGATGGTCATGAGCTGACCTTGCTATCACAAGGCCTGATTTCAAGTCTCACCTTTGACATACACTGGGCAACTCACCTTGCCTCTAAGATCATATGTCGGTGTCCAGTGGAGAAAGTGCTTCTCCCGGGGGTCCCTGAAGCCAATGAAATCACAGGTTCAGACTTCACCCCACCAAAAAAAATTCCTCAAAATGACCTGTACATATCTAATAAATATTTGTTGTTGAAATGTGTAGTAATAATAATGATCATGGGTGGTGGTGATCATGATGATGGCAGTGACGGTGGCACCTTCCAGTAAAACTGGCCTATCTGCTGTTCCCTAACCTGGATATGTCGTCTCTTGCCACCATGACTTTGCACAACTTAGGCCCCATGCCTGACATGCCCTTTCTCCTCACCTCTGGCTCACCTTATGGGTGACCTTTTCTGAACTCCTGGATGGTTAGTCCTCCCTCCCTACATAATGATGCATGTGTGTCTCATGTTTTCTCCCAGTAAAGCACAGGCTTCTTGGGAACACCACTTCCTATTTGTCTCTGTGTCCCCAATGCCTGGCATACAGAATGTGCCAAATAAATGCTTGTTGGTTGAATTGGACGATGGCAGAGGTGTCTCTCTCGGTAATAGTTAAGAGGCCGACAATGACGGTGATTCTGTTGATAATAGAGATGATGGTGGATGATGTTACCCCTCACGTTCATGGTGGCCGAGGTGATATTCATGGTCATTTAGCAGGATGATGGAGGTAATGGCGAGAATTGAGCATGATTGAGTGGCTCCAGGATGGCCATTTCCTTCTCTTGTTTCTCACTTGGCCCCCAACCCTTGGTCTCGTGTGTCACCGGGAGCCTGTCACACTCAGGTTTCAATAGCTGACACTGGACGGAATATTGAGTTGCTCGTCTTGGGAGCATCTGAGAAGCAGGTCATCTCTCAGCTCTGGTTTCTAGCCTGGCCCCTTCAGGAGAACCACCTCAGCTGGCAGCTCTTCCATGTTCTGGGGGTAGGAGCTTAGGTAGAGAGCGTGAGCTCACAGGGATAGGCAGCCTAGGATAGCAAGGACAGCTCTGGTCTTGAATACCTGGGTTCACTTCCTATCTCTGACACTTATTAGCTGTGTGACCCTAAGCACAGCTTAACTTAACTTTTCTGTGCCTCAGTTTCCCCATCTATAAAATGGGAATAAATAGTTCATTCATTGCCCACCTCACAAATTTGCTGTAAAGAAAGTGTGTAGCTCAGGGTCGGTTGAATGGAAGGAGATACATCAAATATGTACTATCTACAACATCTTTTGGTTCCATTAATATCCCATCAAATAAAATTCTCTTTTTCGTTTCAGTGTTTTAAAAAAGTTGTTAACTCTAGCCTTGTACATCATAGAAACAGGCACTATTTTCATGGGGGTGGCTGAACTTTTTCAAGGAAGATATTGCTCTGAGCCCAAAGTGACTACTTTGTGTTGAAATCTCTAGCCATAAATCTTCAGGAACTTTAGGTAAGCTGCTCAGTGGATCCAGGGGTGCTTTTGCCTTCTGCCTTCTGAATGCCATCTTGTTTCTGAGCTCCCAGGATCATCCCACATGCTTGAGACACTGTAAACATTAAAAAGCCTGGGTGGGTCAGACCCCAGCAAGGGACATCCCTGGTGGTGGTGCTGCTGTTTATCCAGAAGGCATGGGGCTGGGTAAGACTTCTCACGCTTTCTCAGAGTGTGGGAGGAAGGAGGTGGGGGGAGGACCTAGGTCGCTTCAATTCTCCAGGTTGAACCCTTTCCACCTTGTTTTATTCAGTGGTGTGTTATCCAAAGGGCATACTAGGCATATGCCTAGGGGTGCCTGGAGTCCCCACCTTAGCCTTGGGCTTGAGAATTTTCCTGTTTCAAGGAGTGGGGAACCTGTGGCCTTGAGGCCACATGTGGTCCTCTAGGTCCTCAAGCACAGCCCTTTAAGAGAATTCAGTCAAAGGGCCGAACTTGAGGACCTAGAGGGCCACATGTGGCCTCGAGGCTACAGGTTCCCCACCCCTGGAGCTCTAGGGCCAGCACATAAGAGCTTTTCCCTCTAAATCCACCACCACCCCATCTTGGAAACTGGGCCCAGCTAAGAGGCAGGAAGGAATGAATAAATGACTTCTTAGAGTCCAAGATACAGGCAGGGAAGAGGATTACAGACCCTCTGAACTCACAAGATCCAAGAAAAAGAGGAAAATGACAAAGAAGTGAATAAAGAAACAATGCATTTTCTAGTCTCCATTGAAATATCTCTCTGTATCTTAGATAAAATTATTGATATCTTCCATTTTAACATCTATAGAACTCCCTCTAGATTATCCTCTCCACCCCTGCTCCAACCCTGCTCCACAGACTCGCAGGACTGGAGAGGACAGGCAGCCCAATCCCCGGCGCGGGGCAGGAGAAGGCAGCCCGACGGAGCCAGGTCAGGAGGTGATAGCCGGCTGGGCAGTCTTTTGCTGGGGGGAGGTGGGGGTGGGAGGAAGGACCCTCAGCTCTGTCGGTTCCTTGCATAAGGTCTCATAATAAATAGCAAAGCCAGTCATCAAACCAAGGTCTTCACCTCCTGAGCCTGATGCCTTTCACCTTTGGCTGTGCCATCTGGAGTCTGAGTCCCAACTCTGGTGCATCCTGGCTAAGAGACCATCAGTAAGCATTGAACCTCTCTAAAATCATAGGTTGCAGGTGGGTTGCTGACCTGTATCAGTGGAGGGAACTTTCACACTGATGAAATCATGGACCTGGACTCTATTACCTCCCCACCACAAAAATGGTTAAGGGAGCAGAGTCAATCCTCCCTGAGAGGCTATGTAGGAAGTTGACCAGCAATAGTGTGTGTGTGTGTGTGTGTGTGTGTGTATGTGTGTGTTTGTGTGTGTATGTGTATGTATGTGTGTGTGTGTTTGTGTGTGTGTGTGTATGTATGTGTGTGTGTATGTGTGTGTGTGTGTGCTTTGGGGGGCAGAAGAGGGGGACACAAACATATAGGACTAGAGGAGCTTGAATCTCTGATACATTTCCAATGAGGAGAGAGACTGACAAGGGTCTGACCCTTTGGGCACTGCTCATAAGCTCAGCTTCCTCACCAGGGACCCAGCCTATTTTGTGGTGATCCATAGGGAGTGGCTCTCCTCAGAGGCTATGGGCCTCAATTTCCCCATTTTTGGGGGGGAAAGGGATGTGCAGGAGGCCCTGTACTGGGGGTGGCAGGTATTGGTTGGTTCTTCTTTGCAAAGGCCTCAGACCTGCCACGTGGTGCCCAGGTGATTCATCAGCATTATTCCTGTGGCTGGCTGCCTGAGTGGGCCCAGAACATTAGCACATTCTACCTTTCCCCCACAGAGAGGAGCCCAGTGGGAGGCAGAGGTACAGAATTAATCAAGGGGAAGAGAATGGTGTGTGTGTGTGTGTGTGTTAGCACTCCCTGGAGTTTCTGCCTAGGAGCCAGACAGGCCTCTGTCCCAGGCTCTTGCGCTATGGGGCTGAGAGAAGGAAACACAGCCTGCCCACCTCCACTCTATCCAGTGAACCTGTCCAGGAGGGCCTTGATTCACCAGGGCCCATGGAGAGCCCTTAGGACTAAGTTTAAGGAGCACCCTGGGAAGAGAATAATTTTCTTCCCTTCTTCTCCAGAGTGACTCTCTTCCCTCACCCCACCCCCAAACCTCTTTCAACCCTGCTAGCTAAGCTGACTCTCTCCTATCCTTGAACCCGACCCTGACTCTTCCCGGAAGTGCTGCCATATTGTTGGGGGAGGGAGGAGCCAGGACCTTAGGAACTGGGGTCTGTGCACAAGGAAGTGTGTCTGTTTTGAAGGTGATTGGAAGGGCTGGTGTGTGAGTGTGTGTGGGGGGGAAGGGGGGATCAGGGAAGACTGCATGGAGGAGGTGGCATTGGAGCTGGGCCTCCAAGGTAGAGCTGTGCTCACAGAATCAGACTCAGGATACCACCCTAGAGGCTATCTAGCCCAACCCTCTCATTTTACAGATAGGGAAACTGAAGTCCAGGGAGGTGACACAATCTGAGTGGCCCAAGCAGGGTCTGCAATCAGGCCCTCTGACTCCAAAGCCAGTGCCGTGCTGCACCTCTTGAGGGGTCACAGACATCAAGAAGCAGACGTTCTTGGCCCTTCACTCTGTAACTCTCCTTTCAGCCGATGAGGAAAATGAGGCACAGAGGATGTCATTTACCCAGGCTCATGTGACTAGTAAGGGGCAGAGCAGGAACAAGAGCCCCCTGTCTGTGGTGGGGGGTGTGGGGAGAGGGTACAAAGGAGTGATTCCTGGGGGCACTGTTGTCTGAGATTTTGGAAGGCTGGGTATGGGCTGGCGGGGGAAGGGCTTCATCCTGGAGGATCTAATAAGAGCCCCAGGAATGGCTGCTGGCAACCTTAGGCTCACTCAAGAGGGACAGTTACCATAAATGATTGTCCTGCTGTCATCTGCCCCCTCATCTACCCATCAGTCTTTGCTAAGCACTTACTACGTGCCAAGCACTGGTGATGGCAGAGACGAGACCCAAACAGTCCCTAAGAATAAAGAAGCTTATGGTCTAATAGAGAGGGCATGCACAGATATAGGTTTTTTACAAGACATATAAAACAGGTATCAGTTAATCTTATACAGGATGATACTGGGGAGGGAAGGACAGGAAGAAAAGGAAAAGCCTTTCTGCAGAGAGCCGAGCTTGAGCTGAGCCTTGAGGGAAGGGGGGGAGTGCATTCTAGGCATGGAAAACTGCCAAAGCAAATACATGGAGATTGAAGATGGAGCTTCATGCGTGTTCAGCAGCAAACATGCCATTATGGTTGAACCACTGTGGTCAGTTCTAAGCACCATATTTTAGGAAAGGCTTTGATGGGCTGGAGAGCTTCCTGAGGGGATGAGAGATTGTGCCACACCAGAATCAGTTAAAGTATCCAGGAATGTTTAGCTTGGAAGAGAGAAGACAGAGACATGGTTGCTGTTGTCATGTGGAAGAGAGAAGAGATTTGTGAGCAGAATCAGGGCCAACTGACCCAAGGAAGTGAGGCTGATTTCATAAGGAAAATGTTCCTAACAATGAAAGGTAGGACACACAGCTTCTAAAATGTCAGAGGTCTTCCTAACTCTATCTCACACTAACCATGGTGGCAATAGAGAAAAGCCTCCCTCAGGCACATATCCAGGCCTTTCCAGCTTGATAGGAAGCCTTTCCTGAACTTGTGTGGTTCCAGGGTCACCTCTACCCACTGGCAGCCATCAAGGAATGCACTGAATAGTACAATCCTGTAGTGTACAACGATGTAGCTGAGAGGCAGGGGACTGCCTGCCAAAAGAGAGTCCTAAACTCAGTGGCCTGCTCCCCACTCACTCCCTGAGACCTTGTGACTGCTGCCAGCCCCCCTCAGCAGCAGATTGCGCTGGAGAGCTGTGGCCAGTGAGTACGCACTATCCCCTGCTCCCTCCCCTTCCACACACTTTTCATTTTTCCGGGGGAGTGAGTAGCACAGGTTGAGCAGGAGTGGATGACAGGTTGTAATTACATTATCTTCCCCCTCAATTCTCCCTTCTTCCAAACTTCCCTGTTTCTGATAGAGGCCCCACCCAGCCCCCATAGCCACCAGCCAGAGAAGCAACTCCTTCGGATAAGGGGCTAGCACTAGCTCCTGACTGCCATCAGCCATACTAGCCTCACGGAAGCCTCCTAAGGCACAGCAGGAAGTGGAATTTTGGGGGAATCAAAAGCACCTTAAACACCATCTCCCTTCAGACCCTGAGAGACACAGCCCAGGGCCCGAACTCAAGCTGGGAACAGCAGTGTCCTTCACCCTGGACCACTAGCCCTGGTTCCAGTCTATCCCTCACAGCCAGGAACCATGGGAGGAAACACTGGAGAAGAGGGCCCCTTTCCTTGACACTAACACCAACCGTCACTGATTGGTCCAAGGGCCCCCAGAGGGACAGCATCACTTGGCCATCAGTCCTACTTTCAAACCAGACCTTGAAGCTATTATCCTGAGCTCCCCTGCCCCCTTGCAGCCTGGCATCTGCTTCTGGGGGTACTGCGAAGAAAGTTCTTGCTACCGATGCCTTTGGCACTGCCAAGTGGTTCAGCAGCAGAAACGGATCCGATTTTATCAGTGGAAATGACATTAAGGAATCACCATCTGCTTTGCCTCTGTTCCCTGAGGATTATGGGACCTTTCCGCCTGTGTTCTTGTCTTCCGCGCTAGAATGGGAGCTCCGTGAGAGCAGGGACGCCACGCATTTCCGATCGTACCCGAAGAGTTTAGCGCTCATTCATAAATTGCTTATCTTCTCTGAACCTCAGTTTCCTCAGCTGTAAAAAAAAAGGAAGAGGGGGGTTAGGGCAACATTAGCTGTCGGGCCCCGTGCAGGCGTGAACGTCTTCCGTTCCAAGGTCCTCTGGAGAGCCGCTGCCTGTGGGCTGTTGAGTTTGAAGGGACGCTGGATGTCATTCAGGGACGATTCCCTCCTTTTACTGGCCAGGTGAATTGGCTTTTTAGCTAAGATCACACATCCGGTGTGACAGGATTTGAACCCAGCTCGAAGTGGTTTACCTACAACACTGGATGCCTCGAATTCTCTGCTTTTGGGCCCCTCGTATTTGGGACCTTCTATCTTCGAAGGTCCAGACAGACACCTGCCCTCAGGTCCCTCCCAGACGCTCCTCTCCGTTAGAAGGTCTTTCCGAGCACAGCCATTTCTCCCACGGTCTATGAAGCATCTGGCTGTCGTTGACTACAAAGACAATTCATCAATTTGTCTATTTTTTTTTTTTTTAGCTCTGGTGTAATTGGGAGAGGAAGGGGGTGGGGAGGACGGACTGGGGCAAGGTGCCACGTGGGATAATTGGGGGAGCCAAGCCCGGGGTTGGATTGTAAGGGGCAGGAGGGACTGCGCCGATGGGGAGTGGGTAAGGAGGCCAAATCTTGAAGAGATCTGAGTAGGGTGGCATGGGGTACCTGCTGGCCCGGGCGGTTCTGGTCTAGGTTCCTTCCTGCTCAGTCGGAGAGAGGCGGTGCCCAGGGACCAGGGCTGGCCCTCGGGAGAGGCGCCCCCCTTCCCTGGTCTCGCTCCCGCCCCTCTCTCTTCTTCCCTCCCTCTCATTGGCAGCTGGAACCGCGTCGGGGGGTTTCCATGGAGACGGGTCGCTAGGCATCGAGTCTGTGGGAACCCAAGTCATTGCGAGCGGGGGAGTCCCGGAGGGCGATCAAGAGACTGGCGGCGAGCCGCCCGGCGGCCAGCTGAGTGGCCGGGCGGCGCTTCCCCTCTAGTCCTGGGGTCTGGGACTGGGGGGCTGGATCAAGCCGGGAGTGGGGCAAGCCCTATCAGGGCTGTGGCGGAGCGGGGCTATTGCGGGGCGGAGCGGGCATCTTGAACTCTGGTTGGGGAACCAGATTGGGACAGGTGGGGGGAACCTGGTCTTCCGTAGGGGACCAGAGGGGAGTTATCCTGAGCCCTGGGTGGAGGGGAGGAGTGCCGTTTAGGACAATGGCGGGGTGGGGGGTGGGGGGCGAATAGTCCGAGCCCTGTTAGCGGGTTACGACTCGCAGGACTGGAGAGGACAGGCAGCCCAATCCCCGGCGCGGGGCGGGAGAAGGCAGCCCGACGGAGCCAGGTCAGGAGGTGATAGCCGGCTGGGCAGCCTTTTGCTGGGGGGAGGTGGGGGTGGGAGGAAGGACCCTCAGCTCTGTCGGGGGTGCACGATTGATCAGGCCCGGTGAGTAGTGCAGGCCGGGTCAGGGGAGGGGGGGGGGGGCGGGGGGGCGGGGACAGGGTAATGAGGCAGGCAGATAGACGGGGGCCTGAGCGCGGGCAGGGCGCACGCCGCCGGCGGCCCCCGCCCCACTTGGGGGCCATGAACGCAGGATGGGCATCGCTGAGTCCACGCTGGACGAGCTGCCGTCGGACGTGGCGGAGCAGCTGAGTAACGGCGAACAGCTCCTGGAGCTGAGCGGGAGGCGGCTGCGGCGCCTGCCCGCCTCGGTGTGCGCCCTGCTCGGCCTGCAGAGGCTCTACATCAGCGGCACGGGCCTGCGCGAGCTGCCCGACGAGATCGAGGAGCTGCGCGAGCTGCGCATCCTGGCGCTGGACTTCAACAAGCTGGAGCACGTGCCCGAGGCACTGTGCCGCCTGCCGCGCCTCAGCCGCCTCTACCTGGGCAGCAACCGGCTGCTCGGGCTGCCCGCGGACTTCGCACAGCTGCAGAGCCTGCGCTGTCTGTGGCTCGAGGGCAACTACGTACGACGCTTCCCGCGCGCTCTGCTCCGCATGCCGGCGCTGCAGTCCCTGCAACTGGGCGACAACCGGCTGCGCGGCCTGCCCGCCGAGCTGCCCAGCATGGTGGGCCTGCGCGGCCTCTGGCTCTACGGCAACCGCCTCGAGGTGTTCCCCAACGTGCTGCTGCGAATGGGCCGCCTGCGCATCCTCGACGTGGACCGCAACCAGCTGGGCGGCTTCCCCGACCTGCGGCCGCTTCGCGGACTGCGCGTCTTCTCCTACGACCACAACCCCGTCACGGGGCCCCCGCGGGTCCTCGACACAGTCTTCCTAGTGGGCGAGGGCGCCGTCGAGCGCATGGCCGAGCGCGACGAGCCGCCGCCTGTGCCCCGGCCGCCGCGCCCTCGTCCGGCCCCGGCCCAGATGCCCGGTCCGCCGCCGGCGGTGCGTTCGGAGAAGGAGGGGGAGGAGGAGGAAGAGCCGGAGCGCGTGCGGGACTTGGAGGAAGAGGAGGAGGAGGAGGAGGAAGAGGAGGAGGAGGAGCTGGAGGAGGAGGAGGAAGAGATTGCGCTCTGTGCAGGGCGCAAGCCCCCGGGCCTAGGGATCCCCAGCAAAGGCGAGCCCACTTGAGCCCTCCAAGCCTTGACTCTCTCAACTTTGCTTCTTTCCAGGCCCCAGAGGGCTCCTGGACACCAGTAACAGCCGATCTGGGTAGCTGCCCACTACACAGTCCACCCACTGCTTGGGGGAGTTGGTCCTGCCAGGCTGGGCAGCCCAAAGGGACTCGGCCTTTCTACTGCTGCCTGGGCCTCGAACTATGGCTCACTTCTGGGGAACATTTCCTCCTAGGGCCACCAACCTGGAGCTGCTGGCGGCTTTGGGACCGTCATCTCTCACTGGGTCTGGGGAGGACCATCAGCCATTCTCCCATTGGCCACCTCTTTCCTCTGTTCCTAAAGGTCACTACCTCTCACTGGGCCTGGGAACCACAGAACATCTCCTAGAAGCACCCTGCTCTGAAAGGACTGGAAGCTGGTACCTTCCTGCAGAAGAGGTCCTTCAAGGGCCCATTTGCCTCTGCCTGGAGTTGGCACTGGGACATGCTAACCAGGCTAATTGGACAGTGTTGGGTAAGGGAGCCTCAAGTTCTGGGGTCTGGGAGGCCAGGAAAGGCCTGTGTTTAGCACTGAATCACCTCCATCCCTCCATGGGGATCCTACATACCTCTCAAGCTCTTGGGTGTGAGGCCTGCTGCCTAAGCAGTATTCAGTAACAAGCAAAGGAAGGATCCTGCACCCCACTTTTCTCAAACCCTTGGCCTTCTGGAGTTTGGAATGTCACTGCCTCTCTCCCCACCAACCCCCCAGAATGGGAGCTGTTCCTTCCGGCTGTCAAGTTTGACAAGACGCCAGTATTCCCATGTTGTGCCTGTGCTGGGCCTCCAGTTCGGCTCCCTCTGCCCCCCAGAGAGGTTCTCTGGATGGTGGGAATCAGACAGCGACTCTGGCATTTCCCAGCTGCCTGCTTTTTCCATGCCCATACATGGGCACATCTGGGGCAGCTCCGTGAAGCAGGAGGGGATGGGACTGACTGGCCCTGCCTCGCTTCCTCTTCCCTCCTGGGCCAGGGACAGCCCAATCCTCGTTGCCCCCTCCCCAGTCCTCTTGGTCAGGACCAAATCTTTACCATCTGAGCAATAAAGGGAAGGTATTTGCTAGGGCAGAGAGGGCAGGGCCTGGGGGTAACTCAGGGACACAGCCAGGGGACACAGTGACCAAGTGGAGGAAGGATATTCTTTAAAAGAAAATTTATGTCTGTAAACATAAATTATATTTCCTGGAGAAAGAATCCTGGTTTCCCACATGCCTGTTTATTTATAAGTCCTGGGAGATTGCTGGGCTCCAGTTAATGTGTGTCCTTCTGTTTCTCTCTGGTGGCCTGGCCAGCTTCGGCCCTTTCCCTATCATCGTCCTCACCCACACCCCCATCCAGCCAGCAGCCCTGCCATCTGTCTGTCCAGGCTCAGTATTGTGTGCCAGGCACCACAGCTTTTATTCTCCTTCCATCTGAGCTGGGGCTCATTGGGCCAGCCAAGTGCTGGCCCGGTCTGTCTCCTTGTCAGCCTGTGTTCTGTTACTTCTGGCCAGCCCAGCTCTGTTCTGTATCAATGCAGCCTGGATTCAATTGGTTGAGCCCCGGGCCTGTGTTTCTGCTTTGAACCTCTGGCCAAGCCCTCTCTGGTCTGTCTTGTCTGTCTATCTGTCTGTAGTTTTATTTTCAGGCTCTAGGCCCTTGTGTTTGAATCTTAGCCCCCATTTTCCTGTGGGGTTTTTCCCTGCCCCTCTCCTCCCCACCCCGTTGTCCTATCCCCACACCCCCTCGATAACTTTGTTACTCCTCTGTACGATCTCTGTGTTCTTCCTTCCCTCCTGTCTGCCATCTGGCCTCTGCCTCTGTTCCCCTTCTGTCTCTGCTGCTTTCTGTCCCGATCCCTCTCCCTAGCACTTCCTCTATCGGTGCCTCCACCTTTCTTTCTGCCCTTCTGTTCCCCATGTCCCTGGGTGCCTCCTTTCTGCTCCTCCCACCCTGGCCCCCCGCTACACTGCCTGCCTGTTCCTCTCTCTCCATTCTTCTCTGCTTTGTCTCCATCCCTGCCCCTCTCTAGCTAGCCTTGGCTTCTTGCTCTCTCTTCCTGTCTTCTTTCTCTTCCCTTTGGCCCCTTGGTCTGTCTTCTATTTCTGTTTCACTTTCATGATTGTCACGATGTGTAATCCTCCTGCTTAGTAGGGCATTTGGCACATAGTAGGTGTTTAACAAATGCTAATGGATTGATGGATCTGTTATACAAGCTGCTTCTTCCTTCCTCTCTGTGTCCTCGTCTTCCTGTCTTGTTTGTTCTCTGCCTCTCTGCTCCTCTAGCCATCCCTCTCTTCCTCCCATACACTGTCTGTCTGTCCCCTGCTCTCACCCTCTCTGCCCATCCCCCACCTCTGGGTGGCAGTCACTCCTCCTGGACTGCTCTCTCTGGCCTTTCTCTCGGTCTCTCCTTCCCCGTCTGCCTTTTGCCTCTCACTCCCTCCCTCCTCTGCTTAGCCCTTTCTCTTCTTTTTCTTAAACCATTCAGGAAAAACAGCCATACTGAGAGAAAATAAGTAAATAAAAAGCCTTCTTAATGACATGAGGAGATGGTGCCAAGGCTTTGTTGCTATGGCAATGGGTCATGAGCTTGGGCTGAAAGGTCAAGCCTTGCCCAGCCAGGCTGGGAGGGAGCCATGAGGTGGGGGCAGGGAGATGCAAATTAGAAGCTGGCAGAGAAAGAAGGAGAGCTGGAAGCTGCCCCCAGGAGTCCAGGCTGGCACTGCCTGGGAACAGCCAGGCCTCCTCTGCTGCCTCAGAGACCCAAGCCCACCCAGCCTTATGCTCTATCCTTGAGAGGAAGGAGAGGGGCATGGGGGATTCTTTCCTTTCTTGCCTCAGTGGTCCCTGGAGGGGCTGTGGGCAGAGAGAAGATGCTCTGTGGTTCTTAGGTGCAAGCTGGAAAGAATAAAACCCCAGTCTTTGCTCACAAAGGGGCTGGAGGGGAGCCATCACCTCTCAAATATCTTGGCACATGGTTTGCTTGGGATTCAGAAGAGCCTTGGGTTCTATTCCCAGCTTAGTGACTTCGGACAAGTCTGTTTCTGGGCCTCAGTTTCTCCATTTATAAAATGAGTGGGCTGGACTCAGACATTGCTAAGTTTCCTCCCAGCTGTATCCTGAAGTTCATCCATTCCTCTCACTCCCCAGCCCAGGAGAGAGGAGGGGTAGCCAGAGGGGACCAGTCACTCTGGGAAGGCATTTGGAGATGGAGTCTGGGGGAGGTGATGGGAGGGCCCTGATTACAGAAGGGACTGAAAACTTTATTACTACTTTTCCATCATCATGCCCTCCCCACTCCTGATATAGCTCTCTATTACCCTCTCTCATGACTGTGGCTCTGCAGACCTATCTGGTATGATCCCCAATGGTGTTTGGAGGACTTCTCTACTCAACCAATATATTGGAAATGGCTGCCCAAGTTTGATTCATTCCAATCCAAATGGAAGCTGAGTGAGTAATGTAGAGGGATGGAGAACAGGCTGCTGCCACAATCCCTTACCCTGGCTCTGCCTTTGACCCATCCACCATTGCCTCTCTCCTTTTGTGAGTAGAATGAAGGCTCCTCTAGCTAAGGTTTTTCAGCATTTGGACGCCTCTTGAAAGGTTAGATCAGGGATTCTTAATCTGTTGTCCATGGGCCCCTGAGTGCCCCTTGGACCTCTCCCCACTTCTCCCAAAGGGATCCATGGATAGATTTTGGGGGAATTGTGAATGTGGATGGGAAAAAAATCTCTATTTTGATATAATCAGTTTCCTATGTAATTCTATATATTTTATGTGTTTAGAAACTTGATTTTGAGAAAGGTTTCATAGGCTTCATTGGTAAAGGGGGATAGACAGGCCACCAAAAATGTCAGGAACCATTAGAGGCATTAGCTGAAGTGGACACAATATAGAAGTGGTGGGCTTTATGGGACCTTGGAGGATATTGAATAACATTCCCATGAAATTAGATAAACCAGTGAGTAGGTCAAGGGCTATTACCCACTCCCCCTTCCTACCCCAAGCTCTCTCCTCTGGGTCCTTCAGCCTGCCTGTGACTGCTGGAGCAGCAGCTCTGTCCAGAGGCTCTTCCCTTTGCCTTGACAAAGTCCCAGGCCAACTGGCACATAGACAGGGAGGCCACTGGAACTGCATCACAGAACTCTGGGTCTGACCCCAGTTGCTTCTCCTGCACTCTGGTCTGGTGTCACCAACCCATAGCCCATGTCAAGCTGGATGTCCCAGAGGCATCTCAAATGCAACCTGTCCAAAACAGAATTCATGATCTTTGTCCCCAAACCTCCCTTCTTCCAAACTTTCTATTTCTGTTGAGGGCAGTCCTTCTAGGCAGGAAAATATAAAGGGTTCCCCGTTGGGGTACCCTGGTGTTTTTAGTTTAAGCTGGGACCTTAGACACTGAGGATGGACTGAAGGAATAGAAGGGGAAAGAGTCAAAGGAGCTGCTGCCTCGCCTAAAAAGGGAGGTACCAGCAGGGAAGCCTCTGCCTGTGTTCCAGCTGCCAGCAGGCAGTGGAATGTGGGGAGACAGCTGCTTCTGACAGCTTCCCTTAGCTTCCTATGTGCCCAGTCCTCAGCATCTGGAGATGAAGGTCTCACTGGAGTAGTTGGCTGTTCATGGACCTATGGGCAGGAGGAATAAGGCATTATAGATAGGAGCAATAATGTGGGGTGCTGTGGGCTGAGAGGGAAGTCACTGGAGGGGTCTGCAGAATAACAGCCACCATTCAGAGAGTGCTCTAAGTCTGGCTGAGAACTTTACACGATATGATCTCATCTGAGCCTCACAACAAACCTAGGAGGTAGATGCTATTACCACCCCCCTTTTAGTGCTGAGGAAACCAAGGTTAGGTGACTTGCTCAGGGTCATACATTTCGTAAGTGTCTGAGGCAGGATTAAAACTCAGGTCTTCCTAATCCCCAGTCTAGTATGCTGTCTTCTGTGTCACCTAGCTGCCTCTTAATGATTCTCTTCTTCGGGTCTGGGCCAACCAGATATTATGACCTTGGGCATATGCTACAGTGTCTCTGAGGCTCAGTTTCTCCAACTATAAAATTACGAGTTTGGACTCAATGACTCCAAGTTATCTTCTAGCTCTGACACGGATTTATTTATCATCTATGCAGATGACTCCCCCATCTGCACATCCAGGCCCAGGCTCTGTCCCAAGTCCATCATCAACTGCCCTTTGGACATTTCAAACTGGATATCCTAGACTAGAGATATCACAAAGTCAGCATGTCTGAAACGGCCTCACCATGTTGCCCCCGAACCTATCCCTGTTCCAAGCTTCCTAGGCAGGGTGATGACCTCCGGGTTACCCATCTCCTCACCCTCCCCTACGGCACATAACCCATCAGGCACCAACTCTTGTAATATCTGCGTGAACAATCTCTCCTGTGTGACTTGTCCATTCAGCTGACCACTCCCTCCCTTCGTTCAGGCCCTCATCCCCTTGCCACCAGCCTGCTGCAACGTCATCATAATAGGCCTCCCCATTCTATCTCTCTCCCACTCTGATCCAACTTCCCCACAGCCGCAGAAGTGATTGTTCTTAAGCACAGCCTGTGTCCTTCCCTTACTCAATCAACTCTGATGGCTCCTTTTTGACTCGATCAGATATTAAGTCCTTTTAAAGCCAGTTTGTCCCCAGCCTCCTCATCAGACCTTTGTCCCCTCCCTGCATGTGAAAGTCCAGTCAAACTGGGCTGCTCTCTGTCGAGAGTCCCTCCCTCCCTTTACAACTCAGCTCCAACCTCTCCTACTTACAGGAGACCTCTCCACCCTCCCTCCCAAACTGCCCTGCATGGACTTTGTGTGTATATATTTCTATGTGCACACGTTTTCTTTTCCCCTGCACCCTTTCCCCAAAGTAAGCTCCTTGAGGGCAGGGCCCTGGCACATGGTAAGGGTTCAGGCAATGTTTGGTGATTAATTGGGTGCCATTCTGTGTTTTGTGTTCTTAGGGTCAAAGCCTCATTTGCATAACAGGCCTAGAGCCGGAGGTGATCTGAGTCCATCTGGTCCAACCTCTCTATCTTAAAGATGGTGGTTGGGGGCAGGCCAGAGAGAAGTGACTTGCCCCAAGTCGTGCAGATAGGAAGTCACAGAGCTGGGTTTCCAATGTGGGTCCCCTGATTCCAAATACAACACTCATTCTGTTATACCAGGATGGTCTTCCTGAATATTCTAAGGTTCCTCCAGATCTGACCTCCCCTGTTCTCCATCCCTCCTGGCTCTGATGGTACTCTCTGTTCCAACCACACCGGCCCACCAGCTGCTTCCCAAACATGTTTCTTGCCTCCATTGAGCTGCTCAACCCCTGCCCCCATGCCAGGACTGCCCTCTCTCCTTATTTTTGCCCATCAAAGTCTTACTTCATGTGTATACCACCTTCCTGAGAAGTCTTCTTCTGACTGATCCACCTCTGATGTTCCCAGACCCCTCTGCCTGCCCTACCCTATTTCTGTGCTCTTGGAGTGTCCTCCACCCCTCCCCACTTCCCAATTCACATTCTTGGAGGACAGGGATTCTGTCTTTTTTTCAGCTTTGTCTCCCAGATGGAGCAGATGCTCCCTACCCCATGAGCCTAGTGGCAATCTTGGCTATAGTAGGTGCTTAATAAATGTGTACTGAATGTCACTAAGAAAGTGCCTCCCAGATACTCTCCTTAGGTAGAGAATGATTCCCCCATCTCTACCTCCAGCCCCATCCCAGGATTCTTCTGGGTCAGTAAAAACACTTAGTCTGCACCTTCCCTGAGGCAGGAGAAGGAAACCTGTAGTTGTGTGGGTAAGGTAGCTGTGAGTGGTTCTGAGGCCAGCTGGGCTGGGGTGGGGGGACAGGGTCTATGTGCTCTTCCCTAGCTCTCAAAGTCTCTGACTACCTGGGTTTTGGAGGGCCTCCTGGTGATAGGATGCACCAGCTGTTTGGGTGGTACCACAGTAGTAGGGCTTTCTTTTTAGAGATGGTCCTCTACCCTCCCCTACCAAACCTGCTAATGCACCCCCTTGGGGTCATTGGGAAGGAAAGGGCAGGTTAGGATCAGCTCAGAAGCTCCATCTCCCCTTCCCTGCCTCCCCAGGTTAGTCTTAACATTTAGGTTAGCCCAGTCACCCAGGTTAGCCCAGCCACCCAGGTTGGCCCAGCCACCCAGGTTAGCCCACCTGTCCCATAACCTGCTTCCCCAAGATGACCTGGGCACTCTTGGATCCATGGATTAACATTTATTCACGCACCTGCAGGTGCCGTACAGAACATTGAGTCAGACAGGGGTCCCTGCCCCTGAGGTTCACAATCTAAACAAGACAGAGACACACAGGACACAGACAAAGGGGAAGGGATGGAGGCAGGGGACATACCCAGGGAAAGACAGATGGCCCCAGACAGCCAACACCCAGAACACAGAGGTGGATTCAGTCCCATCCCCTCGACTTTGGGTGGGGGTGGGAGGAATGGGGAATTGTTCAGGATAAGCTTCCAGAGAGCAGGGAATATAGAAGGAGGATGTGAAGGAAGACAAAGGAAGAAGGAATAACCTGTCGAGCCCAGCCTGCAGAATGGGATCGGATTGAGTACGGGGCAGATGAACTACATGGGAACGGAAGGGGATCCAGGATCTAGGAGGGCACTGGAAACCAGGACAGTGAAATCTCCCTGCCCTCAGATCCCACAATGGGCTCTTGGGGTCACCAAGGCGGGGTTTGGAAGGTTCAGAACTGGGGAGGACCTCAGAACTGAGGCGGGGTGCCAAGTCACCAAACAAGAAGGGTCTCTGAATTCCTCTGGTCCTACTCCCCTGAGGGACAGAAGGAAGACCCGAGGCCCCCAGGGAAAGCATCTTGCCCAAGGCCCTGAAGCTTTAAGTGGCCAGGCCTGGCACCTCCAGGCCTTTGAATGGGCAGTACCTGAGCACCAGGGCTGGTTAGTGTTTTGTGTTGGTTTTTTTTCCAGGGACTATTTTCCATGGGAAAAACTCAAGGCCCTGGGCCTTTCCTCTCTTTGCTCAGGGCCGAGCTATTTGGCAGCTGCCTCCCAAGGTTCCTCCAGGCTCCATGAGAAGGAAGAGTCACCCCAGCAGGGAGGGGAAGCCAAGCTAGGTACCGCAGGTACACTAGGTACTAGATGGTCCCCAAGCTCCCTTCTGGCGTTGCTTCCCTGACTAGGGATGGGCTTCCAGAGAGAAAAACAATGAAGGAATATTTAAACCCAGCCCAAGTGCCAGGAAGACATGCTGCCCTGGCTTCATGAGGACTCCATAATCAGGGCGGGGGGTAGGAATGAGGGTGGGATGGGCAGAGGACTGGACTGGAATTTCCTTTTGTGCTCATGAGGGAAGCTGATTTAGCACCTTCTTCCGAGGAAACCCTGAGCACGACACAGACCTCAGTTCCTCCTTGGGAGGGACGGGGGCTGGGGTGCTTATTGCCCTTTTAGGGGTGGGGAACTGAGGCCCAGAGGACAGAAGTGACTTGCCTAAGGTCACACAGCCAGTGACCAGGAGGAGTCAGGACTGGAACCCAGTTTTTGCAGGCTTGGGGCCAGCGCTCCCTTTTGGGCTGTTCCCCAGAGCCAGGGTTGGGGAGAGAATATTGGTTTGGCTATTGCTATTTCTAAGGGGGCCAGGACTACCAGGCCCAGGACCCTGCCTAATTCCTCCTTCCTACCCAGTAACATCTGAGGAAGAAGAAGTGGCTAGCGATAACCAACCAGGGCCATGGCTGGGCCTCCCCTTAGGGTGGTTTTGGTGGGGGGGGGGCCCACCGTAAAGCGCCACCCCATGCTCCAATCCTGGCTGGTCTGCCTTGCCTCAGGGGTGGATCAAGGGGGAGTGAATCTGTCTCAGTTCCTCCTGGGGGGGTGGGGAGGGGGATGGGGAGCTATGGCTGCAGGAGGCCCTAAGGTGCTAATAATTCCCCTTGGGGGATGATAGCCAGGGAGTCAGCAAATGGATCTTGGAAGAAGAGCCAGGGCTGAGGCCATATTCCACCTGACGCCAGAGACAAGGTGTATGGTAGAGAGAGCCCCAGCCTGCCCCACCCCACCCCATCTCCTTCACCTCCTCCTGGGGGAGTGCTAAGGAACGGCGGAGGAAGGAGCCAAGGCCCTGCTTTTTCACTCTCCTTTATTAATCAGAATGGCCCTGCTCCACAAAAAGCAAGGGCCATTCCCACAAAAATAGGAATCTGCAAAGAGGAAATCTCGCTGGCTTAGAGGGTGTGTGGTGGAAACATTTTGTATGGTTTTTTTTTCCCATTAGTTTTTCTTCCTTTCTCTTCACTGAGAATGTTGAGGTTTGTGGTGTTTTTTGTTTTTGTTTTGTTTTATGGTGGTGAATTTTTTCTTTTTTTCTTTTTTTATAAAACATTTGCTGGAAGAGGACTCAACAGAATAGAAACAGCAGGGTCCCCACCCCTAGGCCCCAGCTGGGCTGGGGGTTGGAGGCTGCCTGAGCCTTTAGGCCCTTGCCTCTCCCATCCCCTCCCTCAGGTGCATTGCTAGGTGAAGGGCTGGGGGTGGGGAGAACTCTGTACAGCAGTTACAAGAGGATGGTCACAAGAAAAAAGACATACCTGAAAAAGGTAATAGCTAAAAGCTCTAGCGTACCCCAAAGAGACCAAAGATGATTCTCACATCCTTATGGGGACTGGAGGGACCCAGGACACTGGGGAACCTTGGCCTCAAGGCAAAGCAGGCCTCACTCTCAGGGCAGGCAGACGTCTAGCCCCTTCAAAATCCAAGGGCATCCAGGGCACCCCTGGACACAGGTCAGGTGACCACAACCTAACAACCTCCCCTGTGAGGTAGGTGAAGCATGAATTATTACCACCGTTTTATAAGTGGAGAAAACATCCCTAGGGCACCTGTGGGGCTGCTTCTGCTCCCCCTGCTTCTCCTCCATCTGTCCCACCTACCTCTGGCCAGCACCTTGCACCTTGACCCCATTCAGCTCTCCTACCTAGATGGCCAGCTGGGCACCCACTGGTCTGAGGACAGGTTGGGTGCCCTGTGCATGGTCTCATCAACCATCCGAGCCTCAATCCAATAAAGACCAGAGGTGGGCTGTGGACAGGGAGCTTCCCTTTCTGCTGTTCCTTCCTTCCTCCCTCCCTCCCTCGGCTGCAATGACCATGAAGTAGAAACTTCAGCAGGGCAACCCAAGATGCAAGGTAAGGAGGAGGCTTGGGAAGGATGTGGGAGGAGGAGGTAGAGGAAGCAGGGGGTTCCCACCCCTGCTCCATTCAGTCCCCCTTTCAGAAAAAAAAGACACCATCTGGAGAGCATCTTTGCCTCTGATTGGCTAAGAGCTGCACAGGCCGGGTGCCAAAACAATGTGCTGGCCCTGTCCACTCTAATACGATTTGGTCTGACCCCAGCTGGGAATCAATAGCTAAGAATGGCAAGGTTGGGGGCTTGCTGGCTGGCTGGTCCCTCCCCACCCACAAGGAGGGGGAGGAGGGGAGAAAGGGGGAGACCCAGGAAGCACCCAGCTGCAGAGGGCCCATTAACCCTTCATGCACTCTCCTCTAATCTAGTTCTCACCAGAATACAGACTCATCAGGATCTTGAGCCAGCGGAGACCTTAGAGGCTGTCTGGTCTGAACCCCTCATTTTACAGAGATGGAAACTGAGACCCCAAGAGGAGGCTTCTTCATTCTCTTGGCCTTCTCTGAGCTTCCTTACCCATAATGTCTCCTGCCCTGCTCTGCCTCCCTCACCCTTCTCCTCTGGCTGCCTGAGGGCACCACCTACCCTGTTCCATTGCTCCCCTCCACATAAGCCTGAGCCTTTGTGCCATGGATTAGATCACAGGATTTAGATATGAAAGGACCTGGGGGTCCCCTTCTAGACCACTCCCCCCATTTCACCAATGAGGAAACAGATGAAGTCACCTGCCCAAGGTCACACAGCTTGTCCCAGGGACAGAATCCAGATCAGAGAGGCCCAGCTTTCTCATTCATTCATTCGCAGGAGGAGAGAATCCTAGACAGAGCAGTAGGAGGGACCTCAGGTCACCTAGCTCAATCCCCGTATTTTTCTAATGAAGATATTGAGGCCCAGAGAGTCAAGGGATTTGCCCAAGGTGACACAGGATGAAGATGAGAGGGCAGAGTTATGCCCCAGCAAGGCTGGGAATTATTATCTAGGATGGAAGATGGTTCAGCATTGAAGCCCACTAAGACAGGCTAGGGTGGTGCTAAGTATGCGTTAGATATGGAGCCTGAAGAACTGAGTTCAAACTCCTGCTCTGTGTCCAATTCAGACATGACCACGAGCAAATTGCTTCTCCCTCATTCAAAGATACTCTACATTCTAAGGCCCCTCTCTGCTCAGAAGGTCCCTCTGCGTGCACTCCAAGGTCTAGGGTCCTTCCAGCTCTGATGTTCTTCATTCTAATGTCTCTCTGTGTCTGGGGCTGAGGCAGCTGGACTGGATGAGCTCTCCAGCTCATTCCAACTCTAGGAATCCATACTCTAAGCAGAGGGCATAGCCCGAGCCTCCTAGACGCAGAAGGCTGGAAGTTACCCCTAAATCCAAAGCCCCACTGTGGACCTGGGGGTCTCTGGGGATCACCTTCAGCCTTTCCTGGGGGGGCCTTTCCTCTTCCCCTTTCCCACCGTTCCCAAAACATGGTAAGGCAGAAGCTGCTTCTTCTCCATCGCACGTCAACTTTTCTGCAAGAGCGTGAGCAGGGAGCAACTGCCAGTCTATGATGCCTATTTGCCATCTGGTGGCCAGCCTTGGGAACTGCAGGTCTACACCTGCTCCTGGGGGACTCCAGCTTTGTTGGCCCTCAAATCCTGCTCCTAGGTGGGGATGAACTGGCACTCTGTCACCAACAGGGAGCTGGCTCCAACTCTGTGGGAGCCAGGGGCCACTGGCCTTGCCTCATTATTTCAGGGAACCTTCGGATGGCTCCATTCCATTTCTCTTGGCAAGGAGTGGGCAGAGAGGAGAGGCAGAGGTGGAGAAGGGAATGAGAGATGGGGCATGGCCCTCCTCAGCCTCCTTTATGCTGGTCTATTAGGTGCTCAGAAATACTTTGGGGGTAAATTGATGGTCACCCCAACTCCCAGCATTTGGGGGGGATGGTCCTAGCTGAATGGGTCCTCCTCTGGGTTAATGGCTGGGCTCAGGCAGGGAGAAAAAGAAGAAGCTGTGACATCATGGGCTTGGACTGGATGATCTTTGCAGTCTCTTCTGAATCAGACTTTCTAGGTTCCAAGGTCAGCTCAGACATTTTATGCTCTAAGGACCCTCCTAGCTCTCACCTTTTGTGATCTAATGTCTGAATGACATTGAATGTTCTGTATCCTAAGGTTTCTCTTAGCTCTGACATTCTGTGCTTTCCTACCTCCACTGCAGTTCTGATGTTCTGTGTTCGAGATTCCCCTTCAGCTCTGATGACATGCAGGCCAAAGTCTCTTCTAGTTCTGAGAATCAACGTTCTAAGGTCTGTCCAGTTTTCACATTTGATTTTCAAAAGTCCCTTCCAGTCCTGACCATCTATGTTCTAATGTTCCTTCCAGCTGTAATGTTCTACCTTATAAGGTGCTTCCTTGGTGCCAACGTTCTGGATTCAAAGGTCCCTTCCAGCTCTGACATTCTGTTTTTGAAATTTTCTCCAAAAATCTACATTCTAAGGTCCCTGCCAGCTCCTACAATCTCCATTCAGAGTTCCAAGGGCTCATGCAACTCTCCCATAGGCTTATTTTAAGGTCCCTTCCAGCTTGGACCTTTCACATCCTAAGGCCCTTCCCTCTGAGCTCTGAGATTCTCTGTTCTAAGGTTCCCTCCAATTCTGACAGTATGGGAGGGAGGTGAGAAGTGGGGTAGACACCTGGGGAAGTCTGGAAAGCAGGCATAAGGGGTCTGAAAGAGCAGGGGAGAATCTAGAAGGCCAGGAGAGCTACATGGCAGGGCTGGAGGGAGCACTTTCCAAGTGAGAATGAAGGTAATGGGGTCTTGGAAGTGGGGGGGACAACGTGGGAACACTTAGAGGGAAAGGAAGGGCCAAGACCCATTCGAAGGCTCCAGGGATGGACCAAGGCCCACTTGGGCACTGTGTATCTGTGCCAGGGGCAGTGACTGGGACCAGCCTACTTAAAAATTCTCAGCAGTAGGGTCATCCAGCAAGGGAGATGGCCCTGGGGGTGATTGACTATTTATTGGAAGAGCCTCGGAGACTTAGTTCACATGGAGATGATGGACCAAGCTGGCCATGGAGCACTCAGAGGCTTGAACTCTGGCTATAGAAACTGACAGCTGTTGGTCTAGGCTTCTCCAGGGCAAACGTGGGGGTAGGGACAGGGACATATGGAAACAAAACAGAGGAGGGGGAGGGGGATGGAGGGGAACCAGTGAAAGGACTCAGGTTCGCATCTCAGCCCTGTACTTGCTACTGCTGTGATCTTGGCTCAGTGACCTAATCCCTCTGGGCCTCAGTTTCCCTATTTGAAAAGTGAGAGGGTCAGGCTAGATGGCCTTAAAGGGGCCCTTTTAACTCTAACTTTTAGGATCCTACACCTATTTTTATACTAAAAAAACACATGTACTAACTCTTTTCATACATACAGAATTTCATACTTCATGTTTAGAAGGGAAACGAGAGCCAGCGTGTGGATTCTCTACAGAAGTCCCATGCCATGGTGGGGAGAGCCAGAAATACAGCTTGGAAAAGCCTGGCCCAGATAATTTAGACACAACCCCCTGGTCTCCAGGAACTGGAAAGCAGAGACTAGAACACAAAACAGTATTCTTGCTCTCAAACCAGCATGAAGGCCCAGTCTTTAAGCAGTAACAACACTGGACTTGGGAAGCAAAGGACCGAGGTTCATGTCTGAGCTCTGCTGCTTATGTCTTTGGGCGAATCTGGGCACCTGTTTCCTTATTTGAAAAACGAGAGGCTGGGGAAAACTGTCTTGTATGGCTCCTTCCAGCTCTAGATTCCAAGGTATGATGGGCTATTGGACATTCGGGACAAACAAGGCCGTCCCTCCTCCCTCCTTCGTCTCTTCCTTTCTTTTGGATGCCCTTTAACCTCTCTCTTCACTTCTTCTTTCCCTAGCCCACCATCTATCTCCATTCCTTCCCCTTTCTCTGTATGCCTTACTCTTTCCAAAGCCCCATCCTTCACCACAACCTCAGGACCAGCACAGCGAGCCATGGAGCCCCTGACGCTGTCCCCATACACTCACATGCATGTGCATGAGCACACACACATACACACACACACACACACACACACACACACACACACACACACGCACATACACAAAGGTTGAACACAGCACATGTACACAGAACCTCGGCTCTGACGCCAGGCTATTTATACCCCCTTGGCACACAGGGGCCCCCAGACGGCTTAAAAAAACCCAACACCCCAGAGGGGAGGAGGGCCATTCCGGCCAGGCTGATGGCCATGGCCTTACCGTGCCCTAGCCCACTTTGACCAGGGGCTGGCTGAGGCTCGGCCAGCCCACAGCTCCAGAAGCCACCTTAAAGAAAATGGCAGATGAGTCAAGCTCCACCGGGTGGGGCCTCTGGAGGGATCTCTCTGTCCTGCCGTCTGTCCGTCTCTCTGTCCATCCATCTTTCTTGCTCTCTCTTTCTTTCTCTCTCTCCCCCCTCCTGTTTCTTTAGTGTCGGCGAGTTGAAGAAAAGGGGCAAGCAGGAAAATGGCTCCCAAAGACCCCCCCAAATGGGGGGGGGCTGGCGCTTCCTAGAAACATGGCCATACTGAGTCCTGAGCCCCCTCCCTGGCTGAGCCCACAGGGGTCCTTCCCCCCACCCAATGGGGGAGCCACGCCTGGAGCGTTGTGCATAAAGTGTGAAGGCGTGACCCCCAAACCATAGGCCCACAGCCCCACCCCCGGGCCTCCCCAGGCCCTACTCAGGCCTTCAGTTGGTGCCACTGAGCCACAGGCTGCCGAGGACGGGCAATCATGTCCTTCCAATGCTTCACCTCACCAGGACCACTCTTCCAGGACAGATAGATCTGGAGGGAAGAGAGTGAAGGGGGGGGGAATGATCCTTCAATTATCAAGCATTTATTAGGCACCTACTATGTGCCAGCTGCTCAGCTAAATGAGACTTTAGTTTATCATGGGAGATAACAGACACTCATGAAAGTCTAAGTGTACAAAGTAAATGCAAAGTTATTTTTTGAAGGGAGGCACTAACCACTGGGAGTAGGGGTACATCAGTGAAGGCCTTACATAGAGGTTAAGCTGAATTTTGAAGGAAACTAGGGCTTCTAAGAAGCCAAAGTGAGGAGGGAGGGAAGGCATCCCAGACATGGGGACCAGCCTGGGCAAAGGCATGGAGGTGGGATATGGATTACCTGAAAGGGACAGCATTGGGGGCAGACTATCAGGTGAAGAGGAGTGATGTCTAATAAAGCTGGAAAGGTGGGAAGGGTAGGGTCACAAAGAGCTCTGAATGACAAACTATGGAGTTTATAGTTAATTCTAGAGGTAAGAAGGGGGACAATGGGGTTTCCTGAGTGGGACCATGACAGTTGGAGCTAATTTTAGGATGATCACTTGGCAGCGGGCAGGAAGGCACACTAGACAACTAGTGCAGCAGTCTAGGCTCTGACCCTCTGGGGCTGGGTGATCTTTCTAAGGCTCTCTTCAAGGGGGGGGAATCATTTTTACAGGCTGTTATAAGAAAAGTGCTTTGAAAACCTTGTGGCCCTTTGAAATGTGAGTGATGACTGCCAAGGTCATAGAATCACAGATTCGGAGCATCTCCTGGCTTTTCAGATGAGACCACTGAGGTCAAGAGGCTCAGGTGACTTGCCTACAGTCACCCCTGCAGGAAGTTAGCTCAGGAGAAACCAGGCATCCAGGAGAGGGAGGTGAGCCTAACTGGGAGAGCTTAGACGACCTCAGCATTGGAAAAGAAAGGACGAGGGGAGACTTCAGGGCTCTGATCAGGCTAACGATCAATAAAGGACCAGAGAAGAAAGGAGGAAATGGGCTGCCCATCCTTGAATGGGGAGGGGAGGGACTCAGGGGCAGAAAGGGCCTGGTGTTTCCAGGCAGGACTGTTACCTTGCAGATTTGTTTGGCTCTGATGATGTTAGGAAGAGCAGGAGCGGGGAGGAGAAATGGGTGCGGAAAAGGGGGAGGAAAGGAAGGAATGAAGTGTCAATGAAATATAAGATATACAGAGTAGAGGTTCTGAGGGTAATGTGGGCAAGCAGAGCCATGGGAATCCTTCTTTCTTTCCCTCCTTTCCTTCCTTTCTCTCTTCCTTCCTTCCTTCCTTTCTCTTTTTCTTTCTTTCTTCCTTCCTTCTTTCCTTCCTTCCTCCCCTCCCTCCTTCCTCATACACTCCTCCCCTCCCTCTTTCCTTCCTTCCCTCTCTCCTTCCTTCCCTCTCTTACTTTCCTTCCTTCTCTCTTTCCTTCTCTCCCTCCTTCCATCTCTTTCTCCTTCCTTCCCCTCTCCTTCCTTCCCTCCCTCCTTCCTTTCCTCTCTCTTTCCTTCCCTCTCCTTCCTTCCTTTCTTCCTTCCTTCTCTTTCTCTCCTTCCTTCATACACTCCTTCCTTCCTTTCTTGCCTCTCTCCTTCTCTCTTTCCATACTTCATTCCTTCCTTCCTTCCTCCTGTAGTTAGCTTCACACCCTCATTCATGCATATATTTAGCAAATATTGATTGACTGCCTACAGCATACACAGCCCTGCCTTAGGTGCTGCTCTCCCTCCCTCCCTCGGCTCCTGCCAGCATCAGCAGGTTGCCTGGTGCTGGTGACCCCCACCTTGCCGATGACGTCATTCCGGCTAAGCTTATCCTTGTCCATGACAGTGATAATGATTGTTGTCTCCCGAAGCTTCTCTGTGGGAATGTCAAAGATGAAGGACTCATTGAAGACAGGATTCAGGTTCCTCTTCATGGTCACTGTCTTCTTCTTCTCCACTCGCTTGTCCTTGTACATCAACCACACCTTCACGTAGGGGTCTGTGCAGGGAAAGGAAGGAGTCAGGGGAGTGGGGCTTCTCCAGCTCTGACCCCTCCCACTGAGGGAGGACGTGGAGCTGGGAGGAGGAGTGGAGGAGAGAGGGCCTCTTTCTTTTAGAGGGGAGCATCCATGAAAGGACCAAAGGGATCTTTAGGACATATTGAATTATAGAATGTCAAAGTTTGGAGGAGCCTTAGAACAGGGGATGTCAGGGCTGGGAGGGACCTTAGAGCAGGGAATGGCAGGGCTGGGAAGAGCCTTAGAACAGGGGATGTCAGGGCTGGGAGGGACCTTAGAACAGGGGATGTCAGGGCTGGGAGGAGCCTTAGAACAGGGAATGGCAGGGCTGGGAGGGACCTTAGAACAGGGGATGTCAGGGCTGGGAGGGACCTTAGAGCAAGGAATGGCAGGGCTGGGAGGAGCCTTAGAACAGGGGATGTCAGGGCTGGGAGGGACCTTAGAACAGGGGATGTCAGGGCTGGGAGGAGCCTTAGAACAGGGAATGGCAGGGCTGGGAGGAGCCTTAGACCAGGGGATGTCAGAGCTGGGAGGGACCTTAGAACAGGGGATGTCAGGGCTGGGAGGGACCTTAGAGCAGGGAATGGCAGGGCTGGGAGGGCCTTAGACCAGGGGATGTCAGAGCTGGGAGGGACCTTAGAACAGGGGATGTCAGGGCTGGGAGGGACCTTAGAGCAGGGAATGGCAGGGCTGGGAGGGCCTTAGACCAGGGGATGTCAGAGCTGGGAGGGACCTTAGAACAGGGGATGTCAGGGCTGGGAGGGGCCTTAGAACAGGGGATGTCAGGGCTGGGAGGGGCCTTAGAACAGGGGATGTCAGGGCGGAGGGACCTTAGAACAGGGGATGTCAGAGCATTTGGTTCAATGACCTCATTTTACAGGGGAGAAAACGTGAGCCTAGAGAGGGGTCATGACTAGCTCAGGGTCACCAAGAAAGTTAACAGAATCAGGCCCAAGGCCTTGTGTTCCTTCTATTCTTGTGCTACCTTCTCTATTCTAGAAAGAAATCCAGAATAAGCCCCTCTCTGCAGGCAGAGGGTCCACAGGGAGACTAGTGCTTGGCACAGCCCCCGACACCTTGGGAGATGCTCAGTAAAGGCTGCCTGCCGAGCCTGGCTTTGGGAATGCTCTGTGAGGAAGGCCTGCTCCGTGGTGCGGGGGGCGACACTGTCCAGCATGGGCTGGGTGACTGATGGGGCATTTAGAGGGGTCCGCACATTTGGAGGGAGCTGAGGCCGGTGGCCTGGGGAGGGAGGGTCAGAGGGCTCAGGAGCCTGAGCGCAGGTGGGATGCTGTAGGAGGGCCCTCATCAGTCCATCCCGGCCCGAAGCCCAGAGTACCGGATGTGCCCCCGATGTCCATGGCTTTGAGGTTCCGTGCTTTGATGATGTTCACAATGATGGAGTTGGCAGAGGGGTTATAGCACAGGGACAGGAGCAGCTCCCCTCGACTTCCCTGGAGGAGACAAAAGGAGAGGGTGAGGCGGGGTGAGATGCGGCTGGTGGGGGGCGGCGTCCTTAGGTGGCTCTGCCTTGTGGAGATCACTGGGGCCAGGAACTCACAGCCCTCAGCTCCTCATTCTGACCTGGACCCATAGTCCAGATGAACACACCCTATTCTCGGATTCCCACCTCATTGGGTGTGGGCCAGGGGGTCTCTTTTACAATGCCCCCCCCACCTGGGGTTAATAACACTAGCGAGCATCGTATAGTGCTTTAAGATTTGCAAAGCACTTTACAAATATTGTCTCATCATATTATCACAGCAACTCTCAGGGTCAGGTATTGTGATTATCCCGTTTTACAGATGGAGAAACTTAGACAACAGAGGTCAAGTACTAGCTCAGGGTCTCCTAGCTAGGAAGTGTCTAAGGCAGAAACTGAACTCAGGTCCTCTTGACTCTGGGTCCAGTGCTCTGTGCACTCTGGCGCCACCTAGCTAGCTGCCTTTTATGACCATACATCGCACGTCCTCTGGATCACTGGCTCCCTTACCCACAGGATGTGGGGAAGCTTCCCCTGCTGTGGGGGACCCTCCTCTCACAGCTGAGAGTCTAAGCCCCAACCCCAGGGAGGGACAGAAAGGAAAGGGTCTTACGCTCCCGTCACTACATGGCTTCAGCTCCTTCCAGAATGTCTGCATCTGGGTCAGGTCCACTTTGTTGAGAGGGATAGACACTTCCCCAATGGGGTCGTTACGACTGAAGCGGTCATAGTCCAGGACCTGGAGGTACAGCACCCGCTGCACCACCTTCTCATAGGGGAAGCCTGTGGGGACCAAGAAGAAAGTCAAGCCTGTGGATCCCGAGCCCCCACCCCCAGACCCTCCTCCTTCCACAGATGGAAGAAATCTGGAGTCTCGGAGCTAGAAGGGTCTGTGCTCATAGGAAGGACCCCCCCACTACGCCATCCCCAACAAGTCATCGTCCAGCCTCTGCCCAAAGACTTCCAGTGAAGGGGAACTCACTACCTACCTTGGTCTCCCCTTCACCTTTGGACAGCTCTAATTTTTAACAACTGTTTGATCCTAAATCTATCTCTTTGTGCTTTCCACCCACTGTCTCTTTTCTCTTTATCAGCCAAACCCCAAGAAAAAGGGGCCTGCGGTCAGCACTACTATTTCCTCTCCCCTCACTCTCTTCTGAACCTTCTACAGTCTGGCTTCTGTCCTCATCATTCAACTGAAATTGCCTTCTCCAGATCTACCACTGACGCCCAATCTAGCAGCATCCTCTCTCTGTCTTCATTCTTTTTGACCACCCTCTCCTCCTACATAGTCTCCTCTCTGGGTTTTGGTGACACTCTCTCTCTGTCTCTTTCTCTCTCTCCCCTTCCCCTCCCCCCCAGCTTTCCTCCTACTTCTCTGACTGTTTCTTCTTAGTTTCATTGGTGGCTCATCATCTAGATCATGCCAACTAACAGGGTTTTGTCCAGGGCTCTGATCTAGGTCCTTTATGCTATTCTTTCTATGGTCTCTTACTTGATAATCTCATCAGCTCTCATGTCTAATTACGATCAGATGATTCCCAGATCAACCTATCCAGCCCCAACCTCTGTCCTGAACTATAATCTCACATCACCTAACTAGACGTCTTGTCAACAGTCCAAACTCGACTAGTCCAGAATAGAACTCTTCTTGCTGCCCCTCCCCCAACGCCCCCTACCTCTGCTGAACTTCCTTGCTTCTGTCTTTTTAGGCAATCAGGGTTAAGTGACTTGCCCAGGGTCACACAGCTAGTAAGTGTCTGAGGCCAGGTCCTCCTGGCTTCAGGGGACTTCCCTGCTTCTGATGAGGTTACCACCACCCTCCCAGTTAACTAGATTCACAAAATCATGGTCTGTGTCCCCTCCTCCCATTCACTCCACATACCAAGCGGTTGCCAGATCCTGCCTTTTCTGCCCCTGCCCCCCCCACCTCATGTGGACATTCCCTTCTCCTTGCCCTCATAGCCAGCACACTGGTTCTGGGCAGCATCGCCTCCTGCCTGGAGTACTCCAGTGGCCGCCTAACTGGCCTCCCTGGCCCAAGCCTCTCCCTGCTGTTCCAGTGTGGCCACCACAGTGAATTTCCCAAAGGGCTGTCCTGACCACAGCACCCTCCTGCGTGACTGACTCCAGTGGCTTCCGGTTACCTCCTGGATCAAATATAAACAACTCTGACATTTCCAGTTCTTTACTTCCTAACGTTCCAGGCTCTATACACTCTCTGTGCCTTTGCACAGGCTGTGCCCCATACCAGGAATGTTTTCCCTCCCTCATGTCTGCCGCTGAGAACCCCAGCTGAATCGACACCTTCTGGTCCCACTAGGTGCAAGGGCCCTCCCCTCCTCTCCAGTGCTATCCTGTATTTGTTGACATAACCCTAAATATGTGCGTGTGGTCTCCCCTATTAGAATGGAAGCTCATTGATGGTAGGGACTGTTTTGCCTTTGCCTTTCCATCTCTAGCATTTAGCACAGGCATATAGTACATTTACATACAGCACATTTAGCCTGGCATACAGTAGGTGCTTAATAAATGCCTGTTGATTTGTTGGTTAATGACTCCCAGTTCTGCTGTCTGGAAGCCACCTAACACATATGGTTTATGAAGGGCTCAAATGTAAAGATAACTCAGGATCTCAAAGCTGGGAGGGGCCTCAAAGGAAATTGACGGAAGCTGAGCAGGAATCCCTCCCTCCTACAACGCACCTGACAAAGGTGGGTCATCTCCGGCCACGGGGAACTCATCGTCTTTTCTGGAGACATCTCTAACTGCTAAGACACGTCTCCTTTCATCAAGCCCGGATCTGCCTCTTGTCCCCTCCCCCATCTCCCCCTGCCCAACCTCCCACTTTGCTCCTGGTTTGGCTCTCTGGGATGGAGTAAAAGGAATCAGATGCTTTCATTACTGGACTTTGCTACCAGGGAGTCGGGAAAACATGTGTGCCTAGAGCTTTGGTCTCTTTTGTTCCCTTTCCCACTTAGCCAAGGCCTCTTCAAAACCCATAATAGGCTGAATGTTATGGTCTCCTGGATGCAGAGAAGGAGGAACAGGGGGTCAGGACACAGAATGGGGAGAAGGAGACGAGAACCATAGAGCCAGAGAGATGAAGGGGCATCAGGCCTCCCTCTGACTCCTAACCCAGCCAATTCTGCACTACACACCCACAGTCTTCTTTAGGGGATCTCCCAGAGTGAAGTTGGTTAGGCTGTGGGGAAGGAGGGAGCCAGCAACCTGCCCCCCAAACTAGGTCAGGTGGATGGAATGGGTGAATGGCTGTGCCACCAGCAGACCTGGAATCCCCTCCTCCCCTTCCCTGCCCAGGAGCCGCCCATCTGATCCAACCTTGGCATTTGGCGAGGCCCAGAGACATAGAGTCATTGCCCAGGGTCACACAGCTAGTAAGTGGCAGAGGCGAGACCCTCTCAATCCAGAATTCTGTCCCTCATACCCTATGACTTCTTGTTTCACAGTTGTCACCAGGGTTTGTCCTGAAGTCTCAGCTCCCCAGCATGGGGCCCATTTCTGTAACTCCCCATATCTCCACCCCAAGCTGCCCTTAACTGAATTTGTCTTAAAACCTTGATCTGAGGATGAATGTCATACTGCCTGCCTGGGGCCAGTTGTGTGAACCCCTCAGGCCTGACCAAGCAACAGGGAGGCTCTCTCTGGGCTCAGTGCCAAGTGGTCTCAGGATCTGGGGACATTTTGGAACAAAGCCGAAGCTCCTAAGGGATCTTTAGGTGTGACCTGGGACCAAGTCTAGACTCACTCCCACAGGCCAGCTCTAAAGCATATTGGCCTCTTCTGGGGGGCTAGCTCACAGTCCATAGTCACACATCCCCAGCAAAGGTCTGCCTAGCCCCATGGGTGAGGAGCAAAAGGAAAATGCCAGCATGTAGTCCAGAGTCAAATGGGGATGCTGTTGGTTATCTGGCCTTCAGACAAGTCACACCTCCCACTAGTACGGAGATCAGCAATTAAGACTAGATGCCTCCTACTCTCCTCCCTGGAGCCCCCAAGAGAGGGCCCCAAATGGCCACATGGCACCTCCTGGCCCTATCAATCAGCTCTCCATGAAGTCGCTGCTGAGTGTTTCCAGGGTGTCTAGGCTACTTGTGTGGGGGGAGGGCTCAAAGAATAACAATGCCCTCCCCTCCTATTATCCCCTAAGGTTTGCACAGTGCTTTCAGCGCAGCCATCGCCCCTCCCCCCATCTCTGTGCCTTGGAATAGGCTCTTCCTCTTGTCCTTGTCAGGCCTCTGGCCCAGCTCCATCAGTGAAATCTCTCTCTTCAAAGCCTAACTCAGGGGCCACCTACCTCTGGAAGTCCTCCCAGACCCCAAGGAAACATGGGCTACCTCTTCTGGAGTACTCCTGTTGGATCTCCTTAGGGTCCTGTACAGTAGGGGAGGTCAATGTCTAATAGAAACGGGGGCCACAAAACCAGACATCCATAAGGAGCCTTGTGGGTCACAGAGTGACTGAGAAAACCACATATTCCTATTACCTATGTTCTGTTGAATTTTTATTCATCTTGTTAAATATTTCCCAATTACATTTTATTCTGGTTCGGGCCACACTTGGGAGTACTGAGGGTGCCCACAGACCACGTGTCTAACACTTCTGCCTCTCCTTGGTATCAAACTTATGGATGAACTGGCCCTTCTCAACACCACGAATTTCTTAAAAGCGGGGCCACGGCTCTCTTTAGGTTTGTGTGGCCAGAGGCAAACCCAGGGCTCTACACACAGTTGGCACTTCATGAGTGAGGACTAAGTGGAGTCATCTGCAACGTCTGAGGTAACTGTGGCTGCATGTAGTTTACCAAAGCATGGTCTCTGGCACAGAGGAAATGCTTAATAACTGCTCTATCTGTCTGTCTGTCTATCTATGTCTTTCATCTATTTGTCTATTTGTCTTTCATCTATCTATCTATCTCTGTCTATATGTCTTTCATCTATCTGTCTGTCTGTCCCTCTGTCTTTCATCTATCTATCTGTCTGTCTTTCTGTCTGTCTTTCTATCTATCTCTGGCTATCATCTATCATCTTTCTCCATTTATCATCTAACATTTATCTATATGTCATCCATCATCTCTCTAATATCTAGCTATATATTATCTATGTATTAACCATCTCTCTCTGTCTCTGTCTCTGTCTCTCTCTCCTTCCTCACCCCACCAGACTGTGAGCTCCATGACAGAAGAGGCCATGTCTTACTCATTATTCTCCTTTTAGTGTTCCGCACACAGCTGGTGCTTAATAAATGCTTGTTTGTGACTTATTTCCTTAATAGACTGTAAGCTTCGTGATCATACCATCTCAAACTCTCATGTACCCAGCAAGGTGTTCTGCATGCAGCAGGCATTTAATAAGTGGTTTTTTCTTTTTTGGTACATTATGAGCTTCCTGAGTGGAGTGATGGATCACCTTATCAAACACCGTAATTCATCCAGCAAGGTGTTCTGCACACAGGAGGTGCTTAATAAATGCATTTGCCCCTGTACTAGACTATGAGCCTCATGAGTGATCATTTCTTTACAAACTAAGTCATCTGCCAAAGGAATCTGCAAACAGCAGGTGCTTCATAAATATTTTTTCTTCCTTTCTTATCCCTTCTTCGACTGTGAGCTCCAAGAATAAGACTACTCTTGCCGAAACTTTGCATTTCATCTAGCACAATGTTCCATACACAGAAGGTGTTTAATAAATGCTTCCTGTTGTTTTTATTCCCCTTCAGATACGCAATAATTCCCCATCATACAGAGGAGCAAGCTGGGAAGCGTCTGGTCCTCTACTCTGACTTGTGTGTCCTGTGACTTCCCAAAGGCAGCTCAGCTAGAACTCCCTGTCCTCGGGGACCTCCCCCCTCCTCCCTCCAGCTCACAAGGGGGCGTGGCCTCACCTTCGAAGAGGAAGGTCTCATTCCAGTGGGGGTTCAGGTTCTTCCGCTTGACCTTGGTCTCCAGCTTGTGCTTCTTGTCAGGGAGCAGGTAGATCTTGACGAAAGGGTCGCTGGTGCCACTGAAATCCTTGGCCGGCAGCTCCTGGGCCTTCATGATCTTCACGGTGAGGGTGGACTCTTGGAAGTTATAACCCACGCTGAACTGGATCCGGCCCAGGTTCTCCTGGCTGCAGCCTTCGTGGGCCTCGTCGTCCTCCGAGCCCGGGGACAGCTAGGGTGAGAGAGACAGACACCCCCAGGGAAATCAGGGTGAGGCCCCCTACCTGGGCTCCTCCCCTCCAGTCTTGGGGGAGGGGACCAGGTGGGAGCCCTCTCTGGTTATGGTGAAGGACACTCCTGTCCATAGAAAGCCATCCCCTCCTGGCACTGACAGCTCCTGTCTCTAGCCACTCCTAGGTTTACAAAGCCCTTAAACCTCCTGCAAGAACCCTCCTGAGTGCCCCCTTCTCTCTGTCGGTTATCTCCAAATTAGCCGCCTTCTCTCACCTTTGTCGTCTGCCCCATCAGACCGGGAACTCCTAGATCTGCCTTTCTTCACCCCCCTAGCGCTTAGCGTGGTGCCTGGCACACACTGGACATTTAATAAATTCTTTCTGATTTGATTTGGCGAGGACCCTTTGAAGTAGGTAGCACAAGCATTATCATCTCCATTCTACAGACGAGGAAATTGAGGCCCCGGGAAGTTATAATTCACCTAGAGCCAGAGCTCAGACCCGAGCTTCCTCATTCCAATTCCAGGGCCTTTCTTCTTCCCCCAGAACCCCAAAATGGCCAAGGAACTTGTTAAGTCACTTGGTGAATAAAGGCCAGAGTGGATACCGCCATCTTGAGTCTCCTGATGCCCATCTAGCTATGCCAGCTGCTACTCCTGGCCTGGGGGACAGGGGTGCCAAGTCAACAGCCCAATATGGTAGGCAACATGCTGGGCCTCACTTGGGTACAGACACACCCAAGGTATTGGCTAGTTTGTGGGCTGGAGGGCCGGAGTGGACCCTTAGGGCAGGGGATCTCAAGGCCCTCTGGCCAAGACCCTGGACCCCTTCTCACAGGATTACAAGGAAACCAATTCTGTTGAAAGACAGAAGTGAAGGAAAAAAGTTCACATGCCCAGCTGAAGAATTCTTCCTCCAATCTGACAGATTAGGCATCTGTTACTCATCAAACGCCTTCTACTTTACAGACAAGGAAACTGAGACCAAGCGGAACAGAACAAGCCCCCTTCTCCACAAGAGCCCTTCATGTACCTGAAATTCTTAGCACAGGGCCTGGCACATAGTTGGCTCTTAATAAATGTTGGTTGATCAAGTGCCCAAGATGACCTTGGTAGCAAGTGGCAGAGTCAGGATCTGAACCCAGGACTCTAAATGAAGTGCTTTCTTCATACCAATGTTGAGGCTTCTGAAAGCCCCAGGAACCTAGATCACCCAGATCTTTCCACTGGACATGGAGATGGGCAGGTGGAGAGAGGGGAGGACTGGGGCCTTTGGCATTCACTTTCCCATTGGGTCAGCTGAAGAGTCCATCAGAGGAGGTTCTAGACAGCAGGAGGGCTCCACTCCAGAGTTAGGACCCTCCTCTTTTCTGTGATCTTGTCCTCTGACTATGATTTCATTAAATTATAGAATCTCAGAGCAAGAAGGAGCCTCAGAACCCATCTGGCCCACTGAGTCCCTGAAACAGGAATGCCCTCTGTAGTAGCCCTGGAATTCTCACCTAATCTTGGATATTCTCAGCTCTGAGAGACTCACTACCTTCCAAGGCAGTCCATTCTACACTGGCGTTAGCAAGCTTGTCCCTGCCCTTCACATTTTCCATTCCTAGCCCCCGGTTCATCCCTCTTCGGCCAAGCAGATTAAGACCAAGCCCTCTTCCACACAACCGTCTTTCCGATATTTGAATGAGGGGGTCCTGTCTTCCCCTCCCCACCCTCCTGAAACTCCTTCTTCACTAGGCTAAACATTCCTCCTGCTTCTGCCTTCCTCCCCCTCCCAGTTGTAGTCATTTGCATAGGCTCCCGGCTCATCAATGTACTTCCCAAAATAGGTGCCCAGAGCCAAGGGCTCTGCTGCCCCTTTTTCGTGTACGTGTGTGTGGGGGTGGCACCCGGCCAGGATCACTGCCTCGAGGACTCCTGGGCCTTTCGCAGGCTCGTCACCAGGCTCTGCACGCACCACCGTAGCCCCGAGCCCTAATTAGCCAGATCTGGGATGGCACAGCGGAGCCGTAACTATGGCGACCGGGTTGGGTAGCCCCCACCAGAGCCCCAGGGGGACAGGCAGCCTGAGACCCTTCTCCTTCAGAAGGCATCATCAAAAAAATATCAAAGGCAACTGTCCTCTTGATTGCATCTGAAGCGAGGCTGGCTGACTCCTCGAGAGGGGGTGTGGCCAGCCTCCCTCCCCTGCTCCGAGCCAGGAGCCAGCCCAGCCTTCCAGCAGCAGCCTCACCTTCTGGGTCTGGCTGCTCAGCGCCTGAAGTTGATGCTGGCATGGGGAGGGTTGGGAGGATTTTAGCAGAACCCCCAAAAGGGAAATGACTGTTCCCATTTCACAGAAACTGAGATGCAGGTTAAGGGCAGCAGGGGGCAAAGCCAGATCTCGTCCCTCTGGGTTTAGCACTCTATCTGGGAGGGCTCTTTAAAGGTTCTCTAGGTTGGGGTCCTTAAACTTTTGGGGGTCCCGGGCCCCTTGAGCAGTCTGGGGAAGCCTATGGACCCTTCCTTCCTCAGAAAAATGTTTGTTAAGAACAGAAAATAGGCAGAATGACAAAGGAACCCAATTACATTGAAATACAGCGATACAAATACTAAAAGAAAACAAACCATCCCCCCAGGTTCACAGACCTCAGGTCAGGAACCCCCAATCTGGTCTAACCTCTTACGTCACAGATGAGGAAACCGGGAATGAACATTCCTAGGAGTCAGGAGACCTGAGCTCGAATCCTGGCTCCCACGCTTAATTAGGTCTATGGTAATTTTCTTGGCTGCTCTGTGCCTTGGTTTCCATATCGGTAAAATGGGGTAATAGCACTTGTACTATCTCCATGCCAGGGCTGCTTCTAGGGGAGCCCTTTGTAAGCTATCAGTGTCATAGGCTTAGTAAATGTCATACGACAGCACAGCCAGAGGGGACCTTAGAAATAATCCAGATCGGGAAACTGAGGCCCAGAGATGAGGAAACTGAAGCACGGAGAGGTGGGTGAGTGACTGGACCAAGGTCGCATGTGCAATCAGAACAAACCGTAGGGTGAGATTTTGAGCTGCAAGGGAATGGAGAGGCCACGCCCTTCTCCCATCTCTGCAGATGTGGAAACTGAGGCAGATGCAGGCGGAGGGACTGGTTCAGGGTCACACAGCTCTAGGGTATCTGAGGCAGGATTTGAATAAAGGTCCCCCTGACTCTCAATCCAGTGTCCCCATCACAATGTCAGACCGCCCCTGGAAAGGCGGCAGGCAGCAAAGCCATGATTCATCACTGGGTCCTCTGACTCTGACCACTGAGTGGCAGATTGGAGCAAAGAACTGGGGAGCAATTATTCCTCTCCTGGTTGCTGCCTTGAACCTTGTTATTAGTGGTAATGACCTGGTCTATCTCTGGCTGATTCCGCTCAGCTTTCCTTCTCCTCCCCGGAAACCAGGAGGTGGGGAGCTGGTCTCGGCCTCCCTCCCTCCATCTGCCTCAATTGCCTTCAGTGGGCACAGCACCAGAAACAGCTGCGGGGCAGGGCCGGGCCTCCACGAGCCTTCTGGGAACCCTGCTATCAGGAGAGGTCCAAAAGGGCATTCATGGATGTGTGGGGAGGGCATAGCTGACTAGGAAAGATCACGGGAATTTAATCTGTCTGTGCAGAAATAGAGATGATGAGAGACAGGAGACGAGGCCCTGATAGATACTGAATTCCAGATGGATTTGGAATCAGGTTGGGTGAGGATTCCTGAATGGGCAGAGATGGGGAGGCCAATGGGTGAGGTCAGTGCCTTGAAGCTCACCCTGGGAGTCAGGCTTGGGAGCCCGAGAGGGAGAAGAGAGCCGGAACAAGAGATCAGCCCAAAGGTCTATATCTGATCTGATGAGACAAGAAAGATGCTGCAAAGGACAGCAGAAGCTGAGGAGCCCGGACGCATCCCTCTGTGGCTTCCAGAACCAACTCCGTTCCATTCAGGGCTCAGGTCATGCACGGAGGGCCTCAGTTTCCCCCAGAGCCCCCATCTGGTTGCCACAGTTTCCAGAAATGGCCCTGGCCTTCCTTCCCTTCCCCAAGAAGTATTGCTGGAGAGAGAGCTGCTGTGCCATTCTACCCAGGGACACCCAGGCAAATCCGTACTGGACTTGGAAGCTGGAAGACTCGAGTTCGAATATGTCTTTGATGCTGCCTGGGTGACCCTGGGTGTTAAGGTTCAGTTCCTTAGAACTTAGCTGGTCCAAACCTTGTACTTTACAGATGAGGAAACCAAGGCTCAAAGAGTGCTCCTGGCGTCAAGTCATTTGGCTAATGAGGGGCAGAGCTAGCACTTAAATCCCTATTCTGGGAACAGTGGGAAGAGCGTTGGATGTGGGAGTTGGGAGGCCTGGGTTTAAATCTTAGCTGTTCCTCATTGTCTGTGCAAACTTGGAATGTCACTTACCCAACCTGGGCCTCAGTTTCCTCATCTGTAAAACGGGAATACTTAACAGCACCTACCTTAGAGGGTTTGATGTGAGACTCAAGTGAGACAATGTTTGTAAAGCACATCGCAAACAGTGATGTGTCAGATGAGCTGTTGTTACAATCGTTTTTCGAACTGAGATTCAAGCCCAGGGCCTTGGACCCCAGCCCTAACACTCTTCACAGTATTTCACACTGTCTTCCAAGGGAGCACATAGTAGGTGCTTCCCACAGGCTGTTCAGATTATCTTGAGGACTTCCCCATAACTCAAATGGCTGGCTGACAGGAAACCCAGGCCTATTTTCCAGATGTCCCAGCCCCCAACACCATGCTCTCTCTGACCTTCATTACAGTTAAGGAGGGGCATGGCTCTCCTTCCTCCTTTCCACCCCCCAGACAGACCCACCCCATCCTGCTCACCATGAGCATCTCGCTGGTAAGGGAGTTGACAAGGTCTGAGACCGAAGATCGTGGCTCGGTCCGGCGGTCGGACTCATCATGGGGTGTTTGGCCCGGGACAGGGGCTGTATTCACCGCCTTCCCACCTGCTGGCAACCTAGGAAAAGAGTCTGAATGAACATCTGGCTGGAGGGCACTCTGGGCCAGGCACCAGGGAGTCAGCTGGGCAGGTTTTCTCCCAGGTTGTTCAACCTCATGGACCTGGCTCATAAACTACCACACCCCCCCTCCATCCACTCAGGTCAGCACTCTGGGCCCCCTGGCGCTTGCTTCCCCCATCACACTGATGCTTAGTTTCTGTTCCACTTCATCCTGCCTTGTCCTTGACCAGGTGCCCATCCATGGGGTTCCCTATGATCTCCCCTCAGGCATCAACTGGTTTCCTGCTTGGCTCCATGGAAGGCTTCTTTCACCCTCATTCCATTGGTATGAGCCTTACCCACCATTTTGTCCCTAAACCTTAAGGCTCAGTTTATCAGCTCCCTCTGCTCTTTCCAATGGCCCATGTGGACTCTTTGAGGACTCCCCCAGGACTTGAGTTCCTTAGAGGTAGGCTTTCCCTGGCTTCATTTCTAGATCTCGCAGCTATAGTCCTCCCTGGGCCTTCCTTCTGGGAGTGCCCCTACTCTCTATGGCCTTCTCCTACAATGGAGGTGATCCCTCCCAAGCACAACCCACCTTCTTCCTTCCCCCTCCCAGGACCCTGCCCCTCCATTAGTTTCCCTGGGCCCGCCCACCCCAGGTGGCAGGAGGCCCAGCTGGGAGCTCCCTGGTCACATCTACACATCATTACCCTCTACAAACATGCCCCAACCGTCTGTCACTCAGAGGCCCCCACCTGTGTTTGCTCAGGCTGGCGGGAGGAGATTCAGATAGGACACAGCTGCCAGAGCATTAGACTTGGCGCCAACACAGCCCTTCAGGGGGGCAGGGAAGGATGGATTGATGTCGTGGCAGTAAGGAGACTCCAATGCACCGAGGAGACCCTCCCTCCCACCTTCCCCCCACCCCCACCAAAATGACTGAGTCAGGGATTCTACATCCCAGCATCTCCTCACCCCTCCCTTGCTCCCCGATATGAGATCCCCACAATCTGATGAGGCTGTCTCCCCATCTAAGAATTCTTGGGGATCAGAAGGTCCCTTTCTTGTTACCTCCCATCCACGGGAAAGGTGTCTCAAGGTAGATGCTCCTGGGGATCCTATGAGAGGCCCTGAGTCTGGTTCACCTGCCTCCTTGGGCCCTGCTGTCCACCACCAGCCTAGGGTGGGGGAGACCACATCCTTTCGGGAGGCTCCCTGGCTACGGCTGGCTGGTGGCTGAACCTGGGCCCCCCTTCACCCCTCAGCGGAGAGGGAAAGTGAATGGATGGAGACCAGGCTGGAACATCCCAGGAAGAGGAGATGGGAGCAGGCAGAGGACATTGGTGAAGGTGCATAGGACAAAGAGACCAGTAGCATGAAGCTGAGGACAAGCTTGAATAGAATGGCACTGGGAGGCCAGGGCCACGGGCCCGTCTCTGGAGACACACGGGACTGGACACAAGCCAGGGCGCCAGCAGACACCAGCAGCAAGCACACACACGAGGCCGTCAGTCAGACATGCAGTCAGACATGCCAAGGCCCCCGGAAAAGACAACCCAGTCAGACAGTGGGAGGAAGGGGCACACGCATACACATATACACACATAAACACACATAGATACATCCCCCTCCCCTGGGAGGACAGCCAGGGAGGGATTGGCACGGGGTGGACGGTCATCCCACCAGCACAGCACTTGGATTTGGAGAGAAAGAACTCCCAGGGGAACCTGGGCATGCTGAGGTTTGTGTGTGAATTAGTACACACTGAGATAGGGCAGGGGGTGGAGGGTGTGTGGAAGCCAGGGAGGATCCAGGGCGATCCACACACACACACACACACACACACACACACACACACACACACACACCCTCAGCCCATGACCACCATCTCCCAGGCAGGAGATGCACACACACACACACACACACACACACACACACACACACACGCATACACACAGGACATGTGCTCATGCAGACACAGGCACAGGGAGAAAGGAGGAGACTAAAATAGCTGGAGAGGTAAAGTCAGGTTAAAAATAGAGAGTGGGACAGGAGGAGAGAAAGAGAGAGAGATTGACGGCTGAAGGTATGGAAAAACGTGGAGTTCTTTTGGCAACACCAGAGCAGCAGCACAGCTGCAAAGCAGCCTGGGAAAGAGAGATGGAGCCGATGAAGCTGTCAGAGGTCACAGGACAGAGAGGAGAAAACGGGGGGGGGGGGGGAGGGCAGAGAGAGACAGTGAGACAGAGAGAGAGAGAAGGACGGACAGAGAGACAGAGTCACTGGCTGAGGGTCGGTCCCCTGTGAGGAGCAGATGGGAAGGAGAAGAAAAGAGACAGAGAGAGGTTAGTCCGAGAAAAAGCAGGCACGAGACTTTGGGGGGGGGCGGGGGGCCACCGGGGTGGACAAGGTGGAGCGGCGATGGCCAGGAGGAGAGGCAGAGAGGAGGGTGGGAGCACACACCGAGGCACGGGAAAAACATGGCAGAGTCTTGAGCAAGGAGAGCATTGGGAGTAGCCCCCTCCCCCCTTCCCCAAACAGGGGGCCTACGGCTGAAACCATCTGGATCCCTGAGGGGATAGCTGTGAACAGGTAACAGCTGAAGGGGTGAGAGGCTGAGATGGAGACTGAGAGATGAGGCGTGGTGTGAGTGGTGAGGCTGGAATGGGCAGAGCCGGAGAGATGGGGGTGCACGAGTCAGGAGGTGCAGGGGGTGGAGGGGACCTGGGGCAGGAATGGACTCGACTCTTCCACGGGGGATGGGGTGGGGCTGAGGGCATTTTAAAGGCCCCCTTCGGGGCAACGGGGACCACAGCTGGCCATTCACACTCTCAAAGAGCCCCAGTTTGGGGAAGGAAGGTTCCCCCAGAGTGAGGCTGTGGGAGAGCACCAGGGTTGGTCACTGACACCATCCACACATCACAGATCTAGACCAGGATTAAGACCTTGGAGATTGCTGGGTCCAATCCCCTCCCTCCATGGGCCCAGCTCCCAAGCTGCCCCCCACCATGTCCCTCAGCTTCTTTTCCTCTGGAGTGACTGCTGTCCCTATTCCGGGCTCCCCCGGGGCTCAGGATTGAGGGCAGCAGGGACCCCAGGCCAGCCCTCCTACTCCCACCCCACACATGGCCCTCCCGGTCTCCAGGGAGATTCGCTTTATGAGCCTGTTACCATCCTGAGCAGACTAGTTGTTTTCCCTAACAATGATGGGAGACAGATGCTGGGGCCCAGGCAGCCCTGACAGTGCTGCTCCTCCCTGAGGGACAGAGACACCTGTCCTGAGGGCCCAGAGCTGAGCCAGATGGGGTGGAGGAAGATGGCTTTTAGATGGAGAGCTGGGAGGGACCTTGGAGCCCATCCAGTATGGCTTCCATGGCCAAGGTGTGAGACTCAGGGGTCATCTTGGACCCTCAATCTCCTCCTCTGGACAACTAGGGACAATTATACTGCTGGCACCTAGCTTGGTGAGGACAAAGGGGGAATTTTTCAGTCTCTTTCAGGGCTTTGGAGCTGGGCAGGACCCTAGTGGTCACTTAGGCCCACCCCCTGTATTTGACACAAACTGAAGGCCAGGGAGTGATCATATAGAATCATATGGATTTAGGGCTAGGAGGGACCTTAGGAGTCTTCAAATCCTCCACCCCCATCCTATCATTACACATAAAGAATCAGAAGCCCAGAACCCAAGGGACCCTCAGGTTCCTCAAATTCATGCATGGAGTGAAGGCTAAAGCTGGGATTGGAACCCAGGCCCTCCGATGCTACATGCAGCATTCATTTCACTCTGCCATGCAGACAATGGGCATAAAGTGCTTTGGAAGTCTTAAAAATCCAAATATAAGTCATTGTCTTACAGATCGGGAAACTGAGGCCCCAGAAAGGCACGGGGTCCACAGGTCATGATAAAAGCAGCATTAGAACCCAGGGCCTCTGACTCCAAACTCAACCCTGTTTCCAGTCTACCATCTTGCCTCTTAGGGGGCTGTAGATTAAAGGGCATGAACAGAATGGAAGGGGGTGTGAGATGCCCCAGTTACAATCCCTGGTTGCAGAAGGCAGCTTGCCGCCCTCTGAGACCTGATCGCACCATGTCTGCCTCTTCTACAGGGACAGGTTAAGCTCTCTGCCCACCCCCCCATAACTGGTGCCAGGAGCCCCCACTCCACCCTAGTACTGTCCCATCAGGGGGACTGATACCCCAGGAGCTCAAGCTACAGCCCTCCCCATTACATTCAAAGGCATAACTTGGGGTCCATGGGGACAGAGGGAAGCAAGGAGCTGTTGTCCATGTTGCGGGCCTTTAAGGCAATGTGGATAGGTGGGCTGGTGGCAGCTCTAATTGGGAGGAAGAAAATTCTTAAAGTCCTCCAGTTCACCCCTTTGGGACTGTCCCAAGGGCAAGAGCAAGGGCCTGTTGAGGACCCCAAGGGAAGGAGCAGAGATGAATGCCCGGTGGTGGAAGGTGGCGGGGGGGTGGTGTCACACTGGCCAGAGTGGGAGAAATGGGATGGAGGAGGATGGAACAGGGGTGTCCTCCTAGGATCTCAGATTTAGAGCGGGAGGGAATCCTGGAGGCCCTCCAAGAGGTGGAAGGCTCTGACCTCACCACCCACCTTTCCCAATGTCTGGTGGAAAGGACAGGGGGCAAAGCTGATGTGAGGATCAGATGGGAGGTGTTCAAGTATGGTGTGAAAGCCAAGTAACGAGAAGGTAAAAATAGGCTGTGGGTGAAAATGGTGCCAGCTAATTAGCACATGGGTAATGTGAAATCTTGTTTCCAGCCTACATCTGCTCCCTCACGCTTCACACCTTGTTTTTCGCGGCTCCCGGAAGGGTTCCAGCCTTCTCTACCACCTCTCTCCCCTCCCTGCCCCTCAGGCTCTCCTGCCTCCCAGTTTCAAGGCTCTAGCCGGGAAGGACAATGTGGCATCTCTGGTGGGGGCCATGGAGGTGGTAGGGGGTAGGTGGGACCCAAATGGAATGCCCATGGGCATGAGTGGGGCCAGGATCCTGGAGTCTCGTTGGGCATGCTGGAATGGTGCCAAGGCATGCCACAAACCAAAGGAAATCAGTCTGACTCCCTTCTCCCTCCCTCCTCCCAGGCTCTGACTCGGCTCACTCCAGACATGCAGTTGCTTCTGGGTGGGGATGGCCCAGATGATGCAGCCACCAGGTCTGGCAGGGAAGCCAGTAAGACAGCTCATTTCCAGGAGAAACCAGGGGGCCAGAAGAATCAACACCCCAGCTTGAGGGATCCGGAGCTCTGGGCCTGGTCTCGAACAAGGTCTCCCTCTTTCCCTGTCCTTCCTCAAGGTCATATAGTCCCTTCCTATCCCCAGAGGACCTCTTCCTAAGCTTCAAGGTCTCCCTTGGAAATAGCCCCATTGCCCCCTGCTTGGCATCAAAGATGTGACAAGCTGGAAGCCCAGGGCCCCGGGCCCTGCGGCTCTCATTAGTGTGACAAGAATTAGCCACGGTGACCAGCACTCTGCCCAAGGAATCACAGAGTTGTTGGAAGAGGCCTTGACGGTTATTGAGCCTGACTCCTTCATCTGACAGAGGAAACCAGAGGTGGCAAGGGCACATTCTATTCTCCCAGGAGAACATAAGCTCCTCGAGGGCAGGGACTGCTGTATATACACACTGTTTGCCCAAGCCACAGGTAGGGAGCCTGGCGCCATGGTAGGTCCTTGTTCCCTTCCCCATTAGTAGAGGTCTACCGACTCAAATGGGAAAAGCTTGCTCAGGGAAGACATGGAGAGGGGTCCGATTTTAGATGGCAGCTGCACCTGACTCTGACTCCCATGATCTTTGCACTGGGTCTTGTGGTCCATGTCCCCTCCTCTGGCAGGAAGTTGGGCCTGGCAGTGGGTCCCTGGAGTGGCCTGGAAGCCTGGGCAGGGGAGGCCAGTGCCAGGCTTAGGGGGCATTGGGCAGCTCTGGACCTCAGGCCTGGGCAGCCTTGACTTTGTTTTGCACCTGGCCCCTCCTCTGGCAGGAAGTTGGCCCCGGGAGTGGGTCCCTGGAGTGGCCCCCTGGAGTGGCCTGGAAGCCTGGGCAGGGGAGGCCAGCACCAGGCTTAGGGGGCATTCGGCAGCCTTGACTTCGCTCTGTGCCTGGACCCTCCTGTCCCCCAAGGTACCAGGTCTCGGCTACTCTCTGGCTTGCTTTCCACAGGGTCCCTCAGGGCTCTAGCTTGGAAAGCTCAGTTGCATCCTTCATACTCTGTCTATGGCTATACTGCCCACCCTCTTGGCACGACCCTGGCCTCTTTCCATAAGCCCTACCTTGTTATCATCCTGACCTGGGGCCTGGAACCAGCCTGAGTTGTGGGGTGTGGGGCTCTGACCACTGGGCTTCTGCCATCTCTCCCCACCATCTAGCAGTGATCCTTCCCCTTCCCCCTCCCCAGCGGTGACCTCTTCCCGACTCCTGCTAGTCTTCCCCACTGCCCTGGGATCCCTCCTGAATGTCGCCTCATCTTCTAGACTTTTGATTCCACCTTGGTGATCCCCTGAAGTTGGGGTGGGGTGAAGGCCCCTCAGCTCAGGGAACCCCAGAGGCCAGAAGGGGGTTGGGGTGGGGGATGAGGGAGTTCAGGTTCATATGCCTGATCCATCCCTAACATCTCCCTACCCACCAACCACCAAAGAAACAGGGATTTCCAAGGAGTGGCAGGCAGAGATGAAAGATGTAGGCAGCAGGAGGGAGCTGAACGGAAAGATGGAAAGGGGCAGAGCTGGGGGTCACTCCCTTCACAGAGGAGTGGGAGGCAGGGGGAGAGCCTGGGGGAGTAGGCGTGATCCAGATTGGTCCCAGGATGGTCTGAGTGACCTCAGGCCTGAGAAAGCATCACCGTGATGGTGATGAGATGGAAAGGCATCCACCTGGGGTGGGGGGAGGGAGAGGCATCCTCCACCCCCTCCCCGAGCTGACAGTGAGACACCCCCTCAGACGGGGCCTCTTCCTCCTCTTCCTCCAGCCCTGGGCTGGGCTGGGGTTGGGGGACCCTCTCTGCGCCTCCTCCTCCTGTTGTGGCCCGAGGGGCCTCGCCTTTGCTCATACCTCTTGTCCCCCTGAGCGCTCTGGTTCTGTTGAGTTCCTGGGTTTTGTAGGTCAGGGATATTGGCAAAGTCATCCTGTTCCGAGAGCCCTAAGACCAAGGAGAGCACCACCATCCGGCCTTCCCTGCCCAGGAGGGGGGCAGCCCGCCAGCCAGCCAGCCAGGCAGCGAGACGAGGAGGCCCCAGAGACAGCGAGCGAGTGAGAAGGGGAAGGAAGGAGAGAAGGGAGAGAAAAGAGAGAAGAAAAAAGCATAAGAAACCAACTTTGAAGGAAGAAAAAACACACCCAGCATTGTCAACAGCCGTAGAAGGAGAGAATGGGAGGGAGAGGAGAGGAGGTGTCCATGGCCCAGACCCAAAGCTCATCCTCATGGGGCAAGGGGCAAAAGTGCAATCTGGGACAGAAGATTGGGGAGGGAGGAAGAGGGGTCAGTAGAAGGCTCTCGGAGCAGCTGGTGGGAACCTTGGGGACCAGGGGACCATGGGGTTATTGGGCTTGGGAGTGAGTCTGGTCTCTGGGCCTTGTTCAGGGTTTCCATTCAGGAAAATGCCCCCTAGCTGGGGAGGGTTACACATCCTGAACGACCTGGCCCAGGTCATAGGCTACCACCCTCCACTGTCTTGAATCTCAAAGGTGAAAGGGACCCAAGAAGGCATCTAGTCCAGCCTGGACCCAAACTGGAATCACCCTCTAGGACATACCTAACACATAGTCTTCCAGCTTGTTTGCAGGACTCCAGCAAGGGTGGGGGGGCAGGAATTTCCTCTTTTGGACAGTTTTGATTGTTAGGAATTAGGCTAAATTTAGCCTCTGTAACTTTCATTAGATCAGATTTAAAGCTAGAGCGGACCTCAGAGATTCTGGGGTCCAATCCCTTCATTTTAGAGGTGGAACAACTTGCCCAAGGTTACTCAAGTAGTAACAGGCAGAGCTAGGAATCAAACTTAGGACTTGGGACTCCAGCTCCAGCATCTTTCCTCTGCACTACCATGCTGTCTCCTTCTCATTGATCCCAGCTCTGGCCTCAGGGACCACAAAGAACAGGTCTGATTCTTCTTCCATGGAATGGCCTTTTGGATACTTGAAGACAGAGAGAGATCATGTCTTTTTCACTCTGGGCTTAACTTTAAATTCTCAGTTTCTTCACTCCATCCTTGAAGAGCATGGTCTCCAGTGCCCCCCAGTGACTACGTATTCATTCATTTGTTTTAATGTCTCTCCTAAGAAATGGCACCCAGACCTGAACACAGTGCTCCAGATGTGATCTGTCTAGGGCAGCATGCAGGGGGATTATCAACACGAGGCTTGCCAACTGACCAATTTGACCGCTTGCTGAATCCAACTGAATTGATTAGAATTTCACTACAGAAGGGTGTTCTCACGTATTATGACCATCTATGTGTCCAGTTTTTTTTGTTTTATTTGGTAATCTAATTACTTCTTTAATTCTGGGCATTATTATATCACTAATGTAGCCTTAGAGGGCAAGCAGACAAGATCCGGGCTCTCTAGGTCATTGGGAGATGAAGGAGGGATGTTTCTCTGAGCCATCTCCAAGTAGCTTGGGCTGGATGCAAGGAAAGACTTCACATCAAATTGATGCTCCCTCTTTTTCTCTTTTTCCTGCCCCAAAGACACAAGAGCCTCTGAGCTAAGGAGGTTCTCTGGATCAGGATCATCCAAATGCTTCTGATGTTAGATCCTTGGGATCTCCAGTTTGGCCATGGGGCCCCTCCAAGCAGACAGAAAATCTCTTCTAGCAAGATACCATTCAAAGACTTTTCCTTGAGAGGGAACTGAGTTGAAGAATCTGAGAGGAGTGGGGAATGGTTTAATGCTAGTCTGAAGACCTTTCACTAAAACATGGTCCAAGAAGGTCTTGGGCTGTGAGGGAGACTTGGAGAGGGTGAAAGTTGTAATGGATGTAGTAAAGTAGGAAAACAAGTGCTTTACTCAAGAAGTCCTAAAAGGGCATCAGTATAGACAAGAGGATAGACCAGTCCAATGGATGATGCAGAGAGCAAGGACATTTTTGAGGAAGGTATGAACAAAAACTAGGAAAGAGACACAAAGCCATTGGAAGAAGAGAGAGCTCAGAGGTGATGTTGAAGCATCTGGGAGGCTGATCAGGTGCTGGTCAAGGAGCCCATTGGGAAAGCTAGCAGCAGTAGTCAGTTCATCTTCGTCCTAATAGCATACGAATTGGCTAGGTTTGCTTTGTGGAAGACAACCAACCTTGTTGGTCCTTTGAGAAGGTGAGAGATAGTGGGAGTCTAAAAGGTCAATGAGCAAAAGAGGAGATGGCAAAGGTATCTCAGAAGGTGGACTTGGTGGGCATGAGAATGTGCTGGAGAGGGGAGGATAGTGTAGCAGAGAAGGCACTGATTCTGGAGCCAGAAGACCTAGGTTCAAATCCCAGCTCCAACATATGACCAAGACAAGAACCAGTTTCTTATCTGTAAAATGGGGAGGTTCACTTGTACTCAGCACTTCAAAGAGTGGTTTAAAGCATTTTGTAAACCTCAGAGCAGGGTTTTTTCACTTGACCTGAGAGTCTGTGAACTTCCTTTTTAAATATTTTGATAGCAATATTTCCAAGTTGACAAGCATTTATTAAGCACTTACTGTGTACCAGGTGCTGTGCTAATTTCAATATAATTGGGTTTCTCTGTTATCCAACGTATCTTATTTTATGCGTTTTAAAACATGATCATGAGAAGGCTTCACCACACTATCCAAAGGGTCCGTGACATAACAAAAAGTTAAGAACCCCCTTTCTTCCCTAAAGAAATGTGGATTACCACCACCAAAAATCAGACCATTGAAACAGTGAATAGTACAAAATGCTATGTGTAGTTGCAGTGTGAGAATAATAAGAATACTTATTTCTTATGTTTTGCATGATTGTGCATAGATAATTGGTAGCAAATTGCTTGCTTTCTTAAGGAAGGCGAAAGAAGGGAGAGAATTTAGAACTCAAAATTTTTAAAAATGAATGTTAAAAATTGTTTTTACATGAAACTGGACAAAATAAAGTTTAAAAATTTAAAGCAAAATAAATAAAAATAAAAACATTCTTTTAAAAAATACTTATTTCTTAAAGGAGAAGGTGGTAGAAAAGATCTGAAAAGGGCCTGAAGGGATGGAGATGGAAGCCAACAGCCTGAGGGGTGAAGGGTATCCCAATGGAGAAGGTGAGGGACTGACAGCCCCAAAGGGGTTGGTCAGAAATAGAGATGGATACCACCCCAGGGGTAGGAACGCACCATCCCTGCCTGATAGATACGGACAGCTGACTTAGCTGACATTTCCCCTCACTTTGGGAAAATAACATCCCCCTCCACTCTTGCCTGCCCCGAATCTCCCCCTTTTGTTCTTTGCCCTTTTTGACTTAGTAAAATTCCATCCAGCTTCCAGAAACAAAACACCACCATGTTTCTCCCCCAGTTAATGCATTTTCTGGTGCTCTTTTGGCCCTCCATGAACTCTAAATGCCCCTTCTCCATAAGTGCTAACCTTCCACATGCCTGAAGGCTACAGCCTTCAGGAGCCAGGATATTATGGATTAAATTCCTTCTTTTTTTCCAGAATTGAGGGAGGAGGAGGGCAAAGTTTGATGTTGAACTTCACGCTTGGCCTGGATGTTGCTAATGTCCTTGTCAGGTAATGTCATGTATATCTGTGCTGGGATTTTGTCTGCTTATGAGTCCGGGAGAGCTCACAGGGCAGAGTCTATTTCTTATAAAAACTGTGAAAAAAATAAAACAAAAACTTTGTATCTCCTATGGCATTCAGGATAAGGCTCTCAATGCAGCAAATGCTTAATAAATGCTTCTTGAATGAAAGGAAAGCAGCCCATGTTGGAGGACGTTGGTTCCACCATTTTGCTTTAGTAAAGAACCACCAATCTCCCCATGGAAAGGAAAGGGTGCTGTGAAGGGATGGGCAAGTCATAGGTGGGGTCTCAGAGGTCAGATAATTCATCCTCCATCTAGATTCTAAGCTCCTTGAAGGCAGGGATAATTTCATTTATCTTTCTATTCCCAGCACTTAGCATAGTGCCTGGCACATAGTAGGAGCTTAATACATGCTTGTCAATGGGTTGATTGGATCTCAGTGGATTTGTGATCCAATCAACTAACAGCAGTCTTCCTCTACTAATCTTTGGTCAAACTAAGGAGCCTCTGAGCCACATCAGAGTGATAATAGTAACTCAAATTTCTATACTATCCTAACGGTTAGAACAACTTCATGAGGTAAGCATTTTGGGGATGAAGAAATTGAGGCTAAGGGAGTTAATGCGATTTGCCAACAATCACACACATTGGAACCAGGGTCCAAACCTCGGTCTCAAGGTTCCAAGTCCACCATTTCTGCCATTAACAGCAACAAAAATAATAGTGATGACTGGCATTGGATTTGAAGTTTGCAAAATGTTTTTGCCTACATGACCTTGTTTGTGCTCACAATCACCTTGGGAGCTAAGTATGAAAGGTAGTGCCGTGGGACCATGGACTGGAAGTCACCTTATCTGAGGCTCTTGTTTTAAAGATGGAGAAACGGAGGCCCAGATTAAGAGTTAAGATTGGACCCCAAACCACACTGCCTCTGAAGGCTGAGGATCATCAGGTCTGGGAAGGGTCAATGGCTAGAGGACATTAGTGATAGTGCTGGGAGGCACTGTGTGCAAGGACTATATCCCCATTTTACAGATGGGAAGAATCAGGTTCAGAGAGGGAAGGTTCTTGCTCATAATCACAAAGCTGGAAAGGTGCAAAGCTGAGGCTGGAACCTAGTCTTTTATTCTAAGTCAGGGTTTATTGCCATGATTCGCTGAGAGGGAAAGAAGGGAATGCAGAGCCACGGGATGGTGAGGATGGCAGTGAGGTAGGGAGTGAAGCCACAAAACAGATCCTCAAGGAAGGTCTGCAGGTAGATTGATATGAGCTGTAGGAGTCTGAGCAGCTTTTGAGCCCAGATGAGATTTGAATCTAAGAGGACCCAGATGGGTTGAGACCTTCACTAGTGAATGGAGCCATTTCTGCATGGATGAGATAGCGGGGCCTTCAAAGCATCTGAGTAGGGACATGGGGGTGGCAGCTATAACTAGGTTTGAGGGGTTGGCTGGGAGCTGGAGGACAGGCGTTGGGGAGCTGGCAGGGGGTGAGTGGTAGACTTGGCTTCACTGTGAGATGAAAGTTGGAGAAAGGGCATTTTTTAAGGCAATGTGAATTCACAGGCGCTGGGCGTTCCTAGTGATAATTTAGGGCAGCTCAAACATGTGGTGGACTAGAGGCTAGCGTGGAAAGTGAGTGGGCATATGGATCAGAATCACTGAATCCTAGAAAGGAGGAACTTAAAGCGGTCCTGCCCTGCCCTGCAGTCACACTCCCAAGCTGGCCTTGACCATCAGAGTTTTCAGCCTCTTCTTAAAATGAACTCTATAGAAGAGGATCCCGCTGGGTCTCAATGCTCTGAACAGTCAGAGACTGTTGACGGGGAGCAAACTGCACCCAGTGGGGCTGGGTTATTTGGGAGTTGAAGGAAAGAATATCGAAATGTCAGGGGTTTCAGCAGAAGAGGGGCTGGGAGGTGGAGCATGGTGTGGGAGCCTCATGAATGAATGGAAGGTCTCTGAGGGCAGGCACTGTTTCCACTTTTGTATTAATATTCCCAGCTCCTGGTACATGGCAGACACTTAATAAATGTTTACTGAAAGGAATTAAGTTGGTTCTCCTCTCTAACCTATGATCCTGTTGGCTTGCTCCCCACCAGCAGCTAGCTAGGACAGTTCCCGGGAAGCCCTGTTGATAGGACAACCTGAGAGGTTGGGGGTGAGGCCCCCAGGTAGACCCTCCTAACAGCCTAATCCATGGCTCCAAGCTTTGGCTGGAGATGGACCTTTATGTTTGGCACTCTATCATCTGTCCTCCAAATCTTCTTGTTGGGCATCAGCAGGTTCTCTTTACCCGTTGTCCAGTTGGGCTTCTTGCCCTGGTTGGTTGGATTCGTTAGTGCCCTTGGAGGATCTTGGGGTGATGCCACCCCTCTCTTTGAGAGCAGCTTGGGGTTACCCTTTCCCAGTGGTACAAGACACTGAACCAAACACTTGAACTCAGCTTGTTGGGAAATTAAGTCCCACCCTAGCTTCCAGGTATGGAGAAACAGGTGGCATGAGGCCTCTGACACAGGACCATTCTATACACATATGCTGGCATCCTTTTCTGAGAAAGTGGGCACCTTCTCTGGGCACCAAGGCTCTGTGTCTGATTCTTCCATTCCCAGGAAGCTGGATCGAGCCACTGCCCTTTTCCTTTGCCATGGGAAGATGGTCTCAGTAGCCCACATGGAGGTAGGGGGTCAGGCAGCTTGGGAGTGCCTATATCCTTTGCCATAAAGGTTTGGGTCCCCCAGTAACTAGGCTCTCTTGATCATCGAGGAGGTCCCTTGAATATAGCTGCCCCTTTATCTTGCATAGGTTGACTTCTCTTGTTCAGTCCCCAGAATGAGATACTGGAGAAAGGACATTTGCACCAGGGCAGAGGAAGTCAGGAAGCTGGGATGGGGGGAGGGGGGTGCTGCAAGCAAGGCTCTATCTCTCCACCCTGAGCTCAGGACACCCAAGGAGACTCTTACCTGGAATGGGGCTGTGTGAGACATGCCCCAAGGCCGAGGCCAGGCCCGCCAGGGCACTGCAGAAGAACACAGGGAGACGAAGGAGGCCCAGCAGCTTATAATGGGGTAGTGTGTGGCCAGCCAGCTGCCACTGTGCCAGCCTCCCCTTTGAAAGGGCTCTCTCTTGGAAGGAGAGTGTTCTAGACTTTGGGGAGCCACCTTGATCTTCCTAAGGGAAGGGAATGAGGGGAAGTACCGAGGGAAGAAGGCCTTGCTCATAATCAAACAGGAAGGTGAGTCTCAGGGAAACGGGAAAGGAGATAGGGGGGTAGGGAAGAGGGAGCTCAGAGAGGAAGAGAAAATGCTCTAAGGGGATAATGGGGGCAAGGGAAAGGGTGCAGGCTGGAGAGAAGGAAGGAGAGATGGGCTCTGTCACTGGGACACAGAGCTGGGACAGGAAAATGATGGGGACAGGGTTGGTTGAGACTGAGAAAGGGAGGGGAGGATGAGAGGGGGTAGAGGGGAGGAAGAAGAAGGGAGGAAGAGGGACCCAGAGGAGGTGGAAAAGGATGGGGCAAGAGAAAAGGAGTCTTTGCTAATGAGGCCGTGTGGGGCAAGGAGGGTGGTGGTTGAAGTGGGACAGAGAGGAGCCAGGAGGAGAGGGCAGAGATGAAGGGAGGCCAGGAGGGCAGGGGGAGTTCTTAGGGGAGATTTCTCAGGTTCTCCATCCACTCTTGAGAATGGCTGAGAGAGGACTAGGCCATCAGGCACAGAGTCCGGGTTTGAGAGAAGGCAGGGCAGGGCAGCCAGAATCCTTCCATTGAAGAAAAGGCCCATCTAGGGCTTGAGAGCTAGACCACTCTAAACCTGAGGGTGGGAAATACAGCTGAATCCAGGTGTCAGCCTCTCTCAAGGGACTGGAGAAGAGAGGAAGAGAAGAGAAGGGGAGGGGAGCTGGCTAGAATCTATGGGACTTTGGGAAGGAGGATGGATGGGAAGTGGGAGAGGACAGATTGGGGGCATGGGGTTGGATGCAGGCTGTGAGAAGGACTTACAGGAAGGACTTCATGTCCAAGCCTCGGTTTCGAATCTGCCCCACAACGTGGTCCCAGCTGCCTGGGTTGGAGCGGCTGCGGCCCCCAGCTGCCGCCCGGTACTTGGAACCGGCTGCAGTGCCCTGGCGGGCCTGGCCCCGGCCTTGAGCTCGGGGGTTGGTGGCAGCCGGGGCCGAGCTCGTGTGGGCCTGGAGCTGCCCCAAGCTCTGGCTGGTAGTAGGCTGGCTGGGCTGCCGGCCCCTCTGGTGCTGACTCAGTGGCTGCTGGAGACTCTGCTGCCGAAGCAGGGTGCGGGGTCGCTGGCATTTCGGGTCCCCCGCCGAGCTGGGGATATACTCTAGGGTAGTGGCCGTGGACAAGGTGGAGTCCTCGAAACTTGGGGCCGGCAACGGCAGAGGAGGAGGAGGAGAGGAGAGAAAGGAGAAGCAGATAAAGGGAGGAGGAAAAAGGCGAGGGTCAGGACCAGGAGGCCCCAGGGTAGGGCGTGCTCCGCTGGACCTCTCAGGGCCTCCATCCCAGGTCACTGCCACGCTGGGCCAGGGCTGGCCACTGCAAAGCTGCGCCTCCAAGGCCAACCGCCACCCCTCCCCCCAGGCTGGCCCCCTTCCCAGCTCCAACTTCCCTGGGCCTGGGCCCACCTCCTTCCTCGGCTAACGGGGATGCCTCGGCAGCTGTGTGGTGAAGGTAGGTCCTCCGGGATGCCCTGCTGCTGCCTGTCACCCGGAGACACTTTGCCAGTGGGGTGACCTCAGCCTCTCCCTGGGATGGAGAGACTGACTTGATGTTCCTGATACAGGTCCCACCAAGACTGAGCTCTGGGTGGGGGCAACCTGCGATTTCTGTATTTCTCATAAGACCACAGCTGGAAGGGACCTTCGGTAACCACCCAAACCTACTCACTCATTTTACACAAAGACGAAACTGAAGCCCAGAGACTCGCTCAAGGTAACCCAGGTAGTCAGGGACAGGGGTGACATCTGACTCTTTGGAGATAGCCCCTTTTCTACTATGTGACATTTTGTCCTTTATAGGGAAGCTCCCACCCCAGGGTCTCGGCTGAGCCTCCTGGGGCATGGGCCACCCTGGATTCAGGCCCATCCTGAGCTCTGGGACTGACCTCTCTGTGTCCTTCTATCTTAGGTCCCAGAACCCTCCACCTGGCTTCCTGAGAGTGAGGCTGTCTCTTTGCCCTATGAGGGCTGGGCGCTTGATAAAATAGCCGGGAGATACCTGTCCACTTCCCCTCACTTCTGATGAAGGGAAGAGGCCAGAGAATTAAACTTAGTTCTATGAAGGATCCTAGAGACCAACTTAGTCCAATCTCCCCATGATACAGAGGGGGAAACAGAGCCACCTGCCTGGTCACAAGAGTGAAACCTAGGTTTTTGTAATTCGAAGCCTAGTGCTTGATCCATGTTAGAGCTTCAAGAGACCTCGGAGAGAGCATCTCATTCAGCTGCCTCAGTTTACAGGTGAAGACACTGAAACTCATCAAAGGGAAATGTTCAGTGGAGGAGTCACTCCAAATCAGGTGGTATTTCAGCTATGCTGTGTACTGGGCATACACTATATACGGTTATACGACATACTATAAATACTATATACTTAGGTTATTTTAAAGAGAGAAAGAGAGACAGACAGAGAAAGAGAGAGAGACAGAGAAACAGAGACAGACAGAAAGAGAGACACAGAGAGAGACAGAGACAGACAGAAAGACAGAGAGACAGAGACAGAGAGACAGACAGAGAGACAGAGAGAAAGACAGACAAAGAGAGACAGAGAGAGACAGAGAGACAGACAGAGAGACACAGAGACACAGAGAGAGACAGAGAAAGAGAGAGACAGACAGAGAGACAGAGAAAGAGAGAGAGACAGAGATAGAGACAGACAGAGAGACAGAGAGAGCTTTCCTCACTACAAACTTGTTAGCTATGTGGTATGAGGGGAATCACTCCCATTACAGAGGTGAGTGAGGTCACTAAGGGCCTGGCCCTTATAGGGGTCTCCCTGCCCATTCTCCTCCATATCAAAGGTACTGAATCCAGCCAGCTTACACAGATGGTCTTGCAACCATCATTTGTAAGAAAGGAGGCGGGGGAGACCCAGGTGAGGAAGGAGCTGGGGCCTACAACTGATCTTAGGGCCTGTGTGTTGGAAGGTGGTCCTGGTGGTCTTCCTGTAGGGGGCAGGGAGGCTCACCTGGACCTTTGGACACTCTCCAGGGCCCTGAGGACATCTTACCCCCTTGGCTGGGGTCTTGGGCAAGGTAAGACGGTTGAGAGACAAATGTCTTAGCCCTGGGACCTAGGGCAAGGTCCTTATCTCCCTGGGTCTGTTTCCACCTCTTTGATCGGGATTGGACTAGATAACCTCAGAGGTTCCATGCAGCTCTAGTACATTCCATGTGTTAACCTAGCTCTGCCCTTCTACATTCTAAAGTTCTTCCCAGCTCTTCATGTGTGTTCTCCACATCCCTTCCAGCTCTGACTTTCTGGGCTCCTTATCAGCTCTAGTGTTCTGTGTTCTATGATTCTTTCCTGATATTCTGTGGACTCTTCTGGTTCTGACATCCCATATTCTAAGGACCCTCCCAGCTCTGCCATCCCATGTCATAAGTTTCTATGAGAACAGAGCCTCCTGCTTGCTGATCACCCTGAGTATGAGAGTCTGTCCAGGAAGTTTTTTAGTTCTTGGGTCCCTCAGTCTTCAGTTTTAATATCCCTGAGCTAAGAGTGGGAGCCAGACACAACCCCACAGACCACAGACCTGCCCAAGAGAAGCCCTTCCCCACCCCAAGGGCCCTAAGAGATCCCCATTCACCAGCCAGCTGCCACGGCTCCACCTTCCCCCCTTCCGCCTCCAACCTGGGCCACCTACTAATGCTGGAAGGCAATGGTTAAGCTGCCCCTCTGGGCGAGAGAGAGAGAGAGAGAGAGAGAGAGAGAGAGAGAGAGAGAGAGAGAGAGAGAGAGAACAAGAACAAAAGAAGAGAGAAAGAAAATGAGAGAGAAGAAAGCAAAACACAGTCTCAGCAGAGAGCCTGCTGCCCTCGGGGACCCAGGGGCTGTCAGCAACAGGCTGGTGCCAGCTCAGACATGGCACTCAGCTCTCCAGCCAGTGGTTATAGAGGCACAGTGCCAGGCCAGGTAAGTCCAGCAGTTCCCTGGGGCAGAACAGAGGCCTGACACTACAGCTTCCTCCTCCTCCTCCTCCTCACTGACCTCATTTTGGGTTTCCTATCACATCCTAAATTAGTCCAATTTACAACCTCTCTGTCACAGGAGACTAAAAGTGGCACTTCTAGGCCCTGAGCCAGTGGAGAGCATTCAGGCTGGGCTGGGGAAATTGCAAATCACCAGGCCGGAGTTGATCTCCTGGAGAGTCCGGTTGGGGCTGGCCAGTAGCTCAGGCAGCCTGACTCTGAGAGGGCAGGAGATGGGGTTTTAGCTTCCTCTTGGCCAGTATGTAGGGAGATGTCAAGGGGAAAAACAGCCTGTTGTTTGGTCCGATGAGCAAACTCGCTCAAGGCTCAGTCCTTTGCCCAAGAAGGGACAACAAAGGCAGTGGGCAAACTACGAGTGGTGCAGCGGACCATCTCAGGAGACTGAGGTGCCCCCCCTGCTGATCTGAGTGCTATAGGAGGGCTAAAGGGCTAAGAAAGGGGCAGCTCAACTGTTAAGGACTAGGGAGAGAGGCATTTCCATCGACTGAGAGTGAGGCTTTCCCACCCTCTAATGAGGCTGTTCCAAGAGCTGAAAATGGAACTTCCATCCTAACAGCTGAGAATGGTACACTCAACCGCTTTGAATGGGAACAGTCCAATTGCCGAGGATTGGAGGGTCCCAGCTGTTGAAAGTGAGGCTGTCTCAGCCACCAGGGAGTGAGGCTGTCCCGAATGCTGAGAAGGGGACAGCCTCTCTGGCAACCACGAGTGGTCAACATCCAAGAAGAGGACAACTCTTCTATGAATGATATCAGGACTGTCCACTTAGGTGGGGCCTCAAGGAGTTTGAATGCCAATAAAGGGAAAGCTGAGACCAGAGCAACCCAACCGCCAAGAACAGAATAGTGCCAATTGAACACAAGGACAGCTCACTGACCAAGACTGAGACAGCCAATGGGAACAGTTGAGATGAGAATGAACCAACCAAGGGGGACAGCCCAGCTGCTGATCTTAGACAGGCTTTGGTGGCAGACAGCATGATGGTACAATCAGGAATGGGGACAAGCTAATGGAAATAACCCAATGGTAAAGAATGGAATGCTTCAACCACTGAGAGGAGAAGAATAGGATGGCCTCAGGTGAGAAGCCTTGGATGCTAATGGATATGGGATCAAATATGGCAGAGAATGGGGCAGCCCAGCCACCAGGGATGGGATGGTCCAATGGGTAACGGCCAACAGGCCAGATACCCAGAATAAAATGAGCCAGAGGCTGAAATGGGGAGCTCCAAGGGCTGGGATGAGGCTGCCCTCAGGCCAGAAATGGGATGAACTGGCAAAGAGAGAGACCAATGTCTGATGGGCACAGGAAGAAAGGGGCAGCAGCCAGATGCTGAAATGGGAGAGATTGGGTGTGCGCCTGGTCATGGCCAGGTGGCTGAGGATGGAAGGGCCTAGTAGTGATCGACAATGGGATAGCCCCACGGCTGAGGATGGAATGACCCGAGAGCCAAGGGTGGGCGACCAACACCGGGTGCCCCTCACGCCACCACGTCCACCCCGGTGTGTGGACGGGCGCCAAGCTCGTTCGCTCGCTCCGGCCGCGGTGCGCTCTCACTCACTTGGACCGGCTGAGCTTCCCTGTGGCGAGGTGGCTCTGCACCGTGTGCCATCGGCCTCTCCCCGCCTTCCCATTGCTGGGCTCGCTGTGGGCAGACACGCTGCTCCTCATGGTGTCCTCTGTGGGCAGTGGCGGAGGCGGCGCCTGCTTCTCCCCTGGCCGGCCTTCCCGTTCCACCGCCAGCCCCGCCGCGGCGGCCACTTTGGCGCCTGCCAGGAGGGTGCCACTGAAGCCCGGGCGGCCGGGCCGGAGGAGTGCCAGGCAGTGCCGGGGGGAGGGGAGAGCAGACCACACATGGGGAGGGGAGAGGAGGAGGAAAACAAAAACAGATAAAAGGAAAAGAGAGACAGAGAGAGAGAGGAGGAGGAGAGAGACAGACAGACAAGAGACAGACAGAGAGAGAGAGAGAGACATCAGCACTGCAAATGAGTCAACTCAGCCTGCAGAGAGGAGAGCGGGCATGGAGTGTGGGGGGGAAGAGAACAACGCACCACGACAACGGAGGGGGGCCCTCCCCACCGCCTGGTGCGGGGGCCTCGGGGGTGGGGGGAGGGCAGCCGCCTCAAACTCTATCCCACAGGACAACGAAGGGTTAACGACGGAGGAGCGGGCTGTCCAGGAGAGGAGGCCCCAAGGCAGGGAGAAAGAGAGAGCCAAGTTAGTGAGAGCTTCACCACCAATCACCACCGCCACCAGCCACCAACCACCGACCTCTGACCACCGACCACCGACCACCAACCAGCAGCAGCAGCAGCAGCAGCGGCAGCGGCAGCAGCAGCAGCAGCAGCAACACACCAGCAGGGAGAGAAACGAAGGCAGAACCACAATGCCGAGAGGGAAGAGGCCAAAACGGGCAACCCCGTCCTGACTTTGCAGAAAGGGACCGCAAGGGACAGAGAGGGGCTGCGGGGCAGGGCTGGTGACAGAGTGGCCTCTCCTGAGTAACTGGCCCTGGGGGAGGGAGGCAGGCAGGGGAGGCCGGGACAGGGGGAGGGAGGGGAGGCAGGAGGGGTTGCTCGTCTCCATGGTCAGTCTGTCCATGGGCTGGACAGGGAGGGAGTTGGGAAGGGGAGGAAGAGGAGCAGGGAAGAGGAGTGGGGGGCAGGGGTGCGCATATACTCAGTACATATCAAATCAGGTAAAGAAACTCACTTGAGGGATAGTCGTGGATCGCCATAAGGGGCGTAGGGTGAAATGTTTAGTATAAACTCCTTGGGAGGGTAGGAGCTCCATTTCTGTTGCACTGCGCCCTCATTGTTATTCCAAAATTCTCTGTCTACATCACTAGAGGGGCAAAGAGAGAGGGAAGAAAACAGGGAGATACAAGAAGCAAAAATCCGTAGTCCTGCTAGGGGGAAATGAAGAGGAGCAGAGCCCCTGGCAGCCTGGGGACGTGGGAGGTGGGCCGGGAATGGAGGGTGGAGGGGCTGGGTGGCCAGGAGGCCAGAAAGGGAGTGGGCTCCTGTGGAAGAAAGGCCCCCACCTGCTCACTCGGCACACAGCACACGTACACACAGTCAGGCGCACACACACACACACACACACACACACACACACACACAGGCATATGGAAAGGAGGAAGGTGCTGGGCAGAGCCGCAGCTGGGCAGGTAGACAGGCGGTCAGCTTGGTAGGCAGACAGGTGCCCCACACCTTTGGAAGCTGGTGGGAGAAAGAGATAGAGACAGAGACAGAGAAAGAGAGAGAGAAACGGTAGAAAGCCCCGGATGGCAGGTTCATCCCTTGGGGTGCCAAACCAGAGGGGCTAGGACCAAGAGAGGGAACCCCTGCCACAAAGTCAGCTTCTACCTGGAAAAAGCTGCCCCTGCACCCCCTTCCTCCCCAGGAGGGTCAACTGACTCAGGATTGAGCCACCTAGTCCAGCCCCTTCATTTTACACAGCAGGAAACAGGCCCCAGAGGGGGAAGTTACTTGGGCAAGGTCAGATAGGTTCTAAGTTAGAGCCAGGATTTGAACCCAGGCCTTCTGATTTCAAGTCCAGGAGCTTTCCCAGAACACCAAGCTCTCTCAAACAGGTCAGTTCTCTTTTTCCCAAGGAATCCTCTTTTTCTTTTTCCTTAGAATAGAATTCCTCTTCCTCCCTTTGTCCCTCCCACAATGGTTCCATCTCTTTCCCACCTAGGCATCTCCCTCCATCCTTTGTGTTTATATCCCCAGTGTTCTGCACATAGGAGGTGCTTAATAAATGTTAGTTCATAAAAGTTCTTCTTGAACAGCCCAGTCCCTCTCAAGCTACTTCTGGTCCCTGTAACTTCCTTATCTCCTTAGGATTGGGGAAAGGGAGATTTTTCTGGGATTCAAAGAGTCTGAGAACCGAAGGTCCTTTGGAGTCCTGACCCCACCAGCCTTCTCCCCCAACCCAGGCCTTTTCCCTTGGGACCAGGACAGGAAGCTATCCCTTGAGCAGCTTTCTGGGAAGAGGCAATGGGAGGTCAGGCACTCTGGCACCTGCTGCACCTTTGCCAGAGCAAGATTCAGAGGGTAGTTGTCCTCCTACCTCCATCCTAAGGGTCAGGTAGTGAACAGACCACTCATGCCAACCTCAAGAGCACTTCACTGGCCACCAGAGTGAGACAGGACTGGAGGTGTCACACCCAGCAAGAGCAGAAGGCTCAGCAGGGGTGGGGGGAGCCCAGGTCCCCATTCAGGCTGGGGGTCCTACATGGCCAAGAAGTTCCATTGAAAAGGGTGGAAATAGAGCCAGGCTAGGAAGGGGTATAGGAGAGAGCCCAAGCCTTGAGGTGGGGGGAAGGGGCACTCTAATGTCAGAGCAGGGGTCAGTGTGGTTGAGGTGGTCCAGGACAAATGACCATGTTGCCCTCTTTAAGGTTCAGAGAGGCCCTATTTGGGTGGGTGGGTGGGGGAGGTGGGAAGGGTGAGAAGGCAAAGGGAGGATTGGGGAGGACCTTCATGGGATGGAAGTACTTTCAGGTTGGGAGAGACCTTTAAGACCCTGCCGAACCCCAGAGCTGGGATTTGAACCCAGGTTTTCTGATTCCAAAATCAGTGGTCCCACTGCTCCAGACTTTCTCTGAGAATGTTGCAAGCAACAAGAACCATGGCAGAAGAGGCTTCAACTCTACCCTCCTGGGGTCTCCTTTGAAAGTCAAACCACCACAGAGGTCAAAGACATAGCAACTCCCTTTCCTGCCAAGGCCCCATGCCCCTTGGGGGCCAAGAAAGCCAGGGGATCCAAAGTTCAGCTCCCTCCTCTCAAGTTGGTGGAAACTGAGACAGAAATCTACCCAACCTGAGGTGGGACAGGGCAGAGAGAATTTAGGTGGGGGTGGGGAAGAGAAGCATGAGAACTGGCATTGGTCCTTGGGGTACCAGCCTACACCCAAGCTTCCAGGGCCCCAAACGGCCAAGGAGCCAGGGCCCTGTAAAGGGACAGGAGCTCCCTTGGGGTGGGACAGAGCTGGTGCATCTTTCTTGGCAGAATTGGGAAAGGAAGGAGGGGCCACAGTGAAGGCCCTTGTAGATGGACACTCCCATATTCTCCCCTGCTCACAAACCCTGATATATTGAAGTACATCCCTCCAGGTCTCCAATCTCTTATCTTAAGGCAGACTCCTCCACCCAATAGGTGCTGCCATGGAATTGTCCATGGTGCTGAATTGTAGGCTCAGTCGCCACTGACCACACAGCTCTTGGTGACATGAATCACATTCTAGACCCTGGGTTCCCACAGCTTGGCTGCAGCAAATGGGATATGGGACAAGGTTCCCTATTCTCAAAGACCCAGAGTAAGCCCATCCCGATGAGGGAAAAATATAATTCAAAATTTTCTCAAATGAGGAACCTTACCCAACATAAGCCTCTCTGGGGAAGATCTCAGCCCTATCATCCACCTGAGAGTTGGGTGATTCTAGAATGCTCCCCTTCTGCTGTACAGCCTTCTCCTCCCCCATCCCAGTCTCATCAGCATAGACACTCACAACTTATTCCTCTCCTCCCTGAACCCCTTGGACTGAATCTTGGGCTCCACTGCCCTGGGGGTGTCTTATCATCACAAGATGGGCAGCATTGCTTGGACACTGAGGAAGGGAGAACAGGCCAGCTCAGAGAATGATCTTCAAAACCTGTTGAGGGGGGTGAGTGAGGATGGATTTTGGGGGCCAAAATACAAAGGCCTCCAAGATGGATTGTTGGTGGTAGGTCCTACAAACCTGAGAATGGAGACCCAGGCCACATGGATGCAAAACAGCCCATGCCTGATTCATGCCTAGGTTCAGGGGACCTTTGAAGACACCAACTCTGGTCTAGTGTGACTAGAATTGCCTTTCTTTACCCCTACTGATGGGCCACAAATCTGTCCTTCTTAGAGCTAAGGGCCTCTTTGCTAGACTCTAGTTCTTGTGCCTGGGAAATAGATTCTGATCATCCTAGAGATGGGGACCCTTGCCCATAGCTCTTCTGAAGGTTTGGGGGCTGGGAAATGGGAGAGGAATTCCAAAAACCGGCTCAGGGGCGACTGGGCCCAGCTGGCCCCACATCAGAAAGCCCAGGGCCTCTTGAATCAATGTCTCAGCTATGGATGCCCAAGCTCCCAGCTCTGAATCTGACAGGCAGCCCAGTAAAACAAAGGGTGGCTTCAAAGGCGACCTGTAGTTATTCCTGGGGCTGTGGCCTCCTTCTCTCCTCTCATCTCTCACCCTGCTCCTCCCTGGCTTCAGCGAAGTCTAAGCCTGGAGCCAGGCCTGAGTGTGGAAGGAGAAAGAAGGGGCAGAAGGAGGAGAAAAGGGGACCAGGAAAGGGTGGCAAAGGATAGTTGGAGGCAGAAGAGAAAATAGTGGGAAGGAAAAAAGAGGAGAGAAAGAAGGGAGGGAGGAAAGGATGACAGAGAAGATGGGGAAGAGGGGACAGGGTGGGGAGAGGAAAGAGAAGAGGTGAGCAAGAGGAGGGGAAGGAAGAAAGAGGGAAGAATGAAGGGAGAGTGATGTGGGAAGTGATATGGTTAGGGAGGAGTAAGTGAATAGTGATCAGACCCAGCACCAGCCTCTTGGGGGGAAGCTGGTTCTCTGAGCCCTCCCCTCCAGCCCAGGGTCCCCACTGGGTCCCCAGCTGGCAGCTTGTAGGGGGAGAACAAAGTGGGAGAGAGTGGCACACTTGTTTCACTGCCCACCAGGCCAAGAACCTCTGGAAATGACATAGGGGAGGGAGTAAGTTTTCTGATTCTCTAAGCCTAAGCTCAGGACCCCCACCCAAGGCACCAGGCTCCTCTCCTATGGCTCAGATTGGAAAATGGAAATGCTCTTCAAGTCAGGAAGAGGAGATTCCTCAGTACCGGGCTGGGGCTGGGGGCTCTGCAGGGTAAGGTCTGGGAACCAACCTCCAGCCAGGTTCATAAGCAGGAAAGGAACCCTCCGGACTTCTGACAGATGGGCAAGGAAAATTCGAGGGAGTCTCGGGGAGGGAGGGAGGAATACCGAGTAGCTTCTCTATTCCACCCCTCCCATCAGAACCAAAACAGCCATAGGGAGGGGAAGGTCTCCCCCAGGTTGTCCAACAAGCTGGTGGAGTGCATGGGGAAGGTAATGAGGTAATGTCATGTCCACTTTACAGATGAGAACTCAAGGCCCAAACCAGTTAGCAAGTCACAATCTGGTGTCAGGCTAGGATTTGAACCTAGGCCCCCTGACTTCAATTCCTCCTCTTTCTACTGCACATCAATATTGTTGAGGCCTGGGGCATCATGTGCATGTGCAGGGGGTTTGGGGTGGTGTGGATGCTGGGATGGGGGCCCATAGGCAACTTAATTCTAGTGGAAACATCGTGGAAAGGGCAGAGACCCGGGTGAAGAGAGGAGAGGCATGTAGAGCAAGGCTCAGAAGATGTCGGGCCCCTTCTAGGGGGATGGACAGAGGACCTAGGGAAGGGAACGTTCATGGGGGGAAGTCTGTGTGTGGCAGGGAGATGTCAGAGGATGGGGCGTGGCTCTGGGCAGGGAGTAGGAGGAGGGGCGTGTCAGGGTGAGGCTCTGGAAGGGGATGTGGAGATTCGGAGATGTTGGGGTGCTTTGTAGGAAGGTGGACATAGGTATGGGGAAGTCTGTGTGTCAGGGAGATGTCACAGAATGGGACAGGGGTGGTGGTGGAAGGAGAGCTGTGGGGACTCCTCTCACCTCAGTGGCCGGTTGCCTCGATGCCCCTGCCCCACAAGCCGATTTGGCCCACCCCACACTCCCCCAGGCACCTACTTGATAGCTTTCTTCTCACTGCGCCCACGCCCAGAGTCTGGGGTGCCCACGGTCTCTAGGGAATTCTTGTAGCGTTTGCCCTGTGGAGAGAATAGCAGGGTAACTCAAGCAGGCACCTTGGTCTAGAGAGGTCAGCAAGTCCCTATTTTACAGATGGGGAAATTGAGGCAAAGAGAGGTTCAGTGACTTGCCCAGGGTCAAGCAGGCAGTAAATGTCTGGAAGAGTGTGATTCAAACCTAGGTCTTCATGTCTCCAAATCTAGCACCCTGTGCCCTGTGCCACATTGCCCCTGACCCTCAAGGCTACCCTCCTGCCAGGCAGTAAGTAGTAATCTCTCCAGGCACCCTAAGGCTCTATCTCCAAGCTCATTCTGGTTTCACCAACAGGCTACTGAATGTGGCCATTTTTGCCAGGGTCTTTGTGACCTTGGGCTAGTCTCTTTACTCCTCGGGGCTCCAGACAACTGGCTGGGACTAATTTATCAGGCCCCAGACAGGCTGACATCTTGCCTGAGGGAGGATGTCCCCAGATCAATTTAAGCCAAAGCAACAATGCATTTCCTGAGCACCTACTATGTGACAGTCTCCAAAAGCAAAGGAGGTGAGATATGGGAGTACACTATTGTACAACCACTGGTGCTTTGGGAATCTGAGGCCTGCTACCGCCTCAAAATTCAAAGCCGAATCCTTCCAGCTACACATCCCCTCTCTAGCCAGGACGAAATTCAGAGGAGTCAAGAGTGAAGGGCAGAAGGCTGCATTTCACTTTTCACAACTCATCAGTAACCAGGCCTGTCCCCAGGAACATGGACAAAAGGAGGAGACGTAGTGATACAGGAGAAAGAGGACCAGTGTTGACAATAATAAGGGATATCTGGGTTCAAATACCCCCTCTGTGACCTTGAAAGCATGTAACCTGCATGGGCCCCAGTTTCCTTGTCTGTAAACTTTCTTTCAGCTCTAAGTCCATGCTCTTATGAGCCCGTGGTTCAGAGCCCCAAGGGGGCTTAGATATCACCTAGTCCAACCCCTGAATTTTACAGAGGAAGAAAGTGACACCCAGAAGTTTTCCTTAACAATTAGTTACCAAAAAGTAGAATGGACTTGGGATAATGAGTTGCCTGTTGCTGGAGGTCTCCAAGCAAAAGCTAGATGACCATTTATTGGGTGGGTTCTTCTTCAGACAGAGATCAGTCTGGATGGCCTGTGGTACCTTCCAGCTCTAGGACTCTGTGATTAGGATGCATTCACCCACTATAGTCCCAATGCTAGAATGTAGTTCAGGGGCTCGAACTCAGGTCCTCTACCTTGAAATCCTGTGTTCCTTTGGATGTCAGGTTGGCTTTGCTCCCAGGCCCAAGCCTGTTTTCCCATCCCCCAGGGTCCTGGCCAGGCTCCCAGATGCACAGCTCCACTCTCCATGGACAGACGGCTCTCCGGTGCCCAGCCCAGCCACGTCACACTGCCCACGTCACCACCCCCGGATGGCGTGGGCAGCAGCCCCACAGGGCTGGCAGGGGCCCACTGACGTGAGCAGCTGGGGCAAGGAGAGGAGAGGGCCATTTGCTTTCTACTAACTCCTGGCTGACCAACCGCTGACCTGGACAGGAACTACAGCCTAGCCACTGCTCTGGCCAAGGCCTCCCCTTATGGCTCCAGTGCCCTAGAACCTTAAACCACACAAACTTCAGATTCTAAAGAGGAGGGAAGGGAGGCATTTAGGACTTATTGCTGGGGAAATGGAGATTTTATCTAGTCTAGTTCTCTCATTTTACAGATGAGTAAACTGAGGCATAGAAAGCATGATGGATTTAGACCTGGAAGAGATCTCTGTGACCCTAGGCAAACCACTTAAGCTCATTGTGCCTCAGTTTCCCTTTCTATAAAATGAGCAGGTTGGACTTCATGGCCTCTAAGGTCATTTTGAAATCTATTATCCTATAATATATAGTCCAACACTGTTCAGGAATCTGAAACCTAGAGCGATCAGGTGATTTCCAGAAGTAGCTGACCAAGAGGATGCAGAGAACAAACAGCAAGGCCAGGATTCAGGCCTTCTGACCCCAAACTCGGGGTCCTATCTACTAAATCACATGGGCCTCTAGGGTAAAAGAGGAGAGAACATATCTTAGCATCAGCTCCCTCTTTGTGGTCGTCACACATAGGGGAGAAGGGGGCCAAGGACCCTGCCACAGATACAGAGAAGGTCTGGCCTCTCAGAAGATGCATTTTGGGGAACATTCTGTCAGAGGATTTGCACCTGGCAAGGACTTGGATGCCAGCTAGTCTTTTTACAGACAAGAAAAGTGAGGAATGCTTGCCCAAGGTCATAAAGATAAGCCAGTCAGCAGATCCAGGGTTCGAATCCCTCTGCTCTGACTCCAAACTCAGCCTTCCAAGGAGAGGTGAGTGAGCAGGCCTGAGGTCCCTGACCAGGCTGTCTGGGGAGGGGGAGGGAGCGCCAGGACTGCTGCTGTGGCGGCAGAGGAACCTGCATCAGAGGAAGGTGAGTTCTGTTCACCTTCTTGGTTTGGGTTTCTAAATATAGCCTCCTGCGGAGCCTGGTGCCATTAACATTCCTCTCGGCCACCCAGCACCCCACATGCATACCGATGACAAGAATGGGCTGAGCCCAGGCCACCCTGCTGGCCCAGAACCAGCTAGCCACTCTCTTCCCCTCCCAACCACTGGGGCTGAGGCCTAGAGCCTGGACCAACAGCCTGGCTGGTCAGGAGCCTCACTGCAGGATCAGAGGGGGCTGAGTCCCACTGACTCCCTGATGCCAGAGGGCAGAGGGTACCCTGTATTGGGGAGAAACTGGGGCTACTCTGCTGCTATGGGAGATTTCTGTGTTGGCTGCTATGATTCTGCCCCTACCCTGAACTTCTGAGCACCAGCTGTTGGTTCTAAGCATCCTGGCCTCCCAGCACCCAAACACACACACACACACACACACACACACACACACACACACACACACACACACACTTTTCCAGCATCCCATAATGCCGCCAACACTGGCCCCATAACACCCAATTATCCCGTCCTCCCCAAAGCAAAACAAAAGACGCTCCCACAGATGCTCCCTTCAGCTGCAGCCCCTCCACAGGCAGAGTCCACAAATTCCCACAGAGGCAGGCAGCTGGGAGGGACACCTGAAATGTGTGAGGAGGGAGGGGCTCTCCTGACTCATCTCCCCAGCATCAGCTCCTGGTGGGCACCGTTCGCACCCAGGGCCCAACTCTGCCCTAAGTAGGTTTGACCTGAAGCAAGTCACCTTGGGCTCCTGAGCCCTAAAATGAGAAGCTTGACTAGATTTCTTGAGGTCCTTTTCAGCACTAACACTGTATGTTCTCGAGCTCCCTCCCAGGGCTGACATCCTGTGTTCTAAGGGCCCGCTTACATCGGTTGTTCTCTGTTCCAAGAGTCCTCCTCTAGACCCAACAGAACCATAGTTTTGGTATCTCTACCTGAGCTTGGCCTCTAAGGCCTTCAACCTAGAGGTACCTGATCTCTTAGCCAGCCAAAGAAGCCTGGAGACACCTCAAAACCCCAGAGGCCATTGAGAACAATCCCTACCTGAACACAAGTGCCCTAGCCAAGATCCAACCCCCCCAAGGTTCTAAGGTCTCTGGGACTGGGGGACTCATTCCCCTCACAGGGAGCCCAGTCCATTTGGGAACAGCTCTAATGGCTAGGAATTTCCAGTCTCTCTCAGGCCCTCCCACTCTTGCTTTTGCCTTTCATCATCAATCTGGGACTTACAAGACAAAACTGCTACCAGCTCATTAGGAAAGACTATGACTTGCCCAAGGTCACAGAGGTATCAAGAGGAAGAGCCAGGATTTGAGCCTGGCACTTCTGCCTCCAATCCAGCAAATTTCCAATCATGTCATGCTAGTCCTCAATATCCAGGCCCAATGTTTGGGGTTGGCCTGCCCATACCTGTCAGAAGTGGACTCTCCCATCAGTGAAGGGCTCCGCACAAGCAGAGGCCAAAGGACTATTTGCCCATTGATGTTGTGGGTAGGGGTGGGTAGAGATTCCTGTTCAGACACAGGTTGGACTCGACAGATGAATGAATGAAAAAATATTTATTGAGGACTTACTATGGGGCTAGCGAGATGATCTCAGAGGTCTCGTTCAGCTATGAGATTCTGAGGTTCCAAAAGGGCGGCCTAGCTGGCTGTCCTATGACTCCCTGGCACCTCAGACCTTGTAGCCAAAGGGAGCAGCTCCCTAAAGACCCCTTGGTACCTGCCGCCCCTGGGCCATCCACCAACATCCCCCACTCTAAGTCAGCACAGAGGTCAGGAGTCATTCTGTGGACTCCCCCCACCCAACCACATGGATGTTGTTAGCACTGCCCCCCACCCCTACCCCAAGGTCCATGGAGACATCTGGGCTGGAAACTATTAACACAACCCTCCCATAGTCAGGCAATACACATGTGGTGCAGACACAAGGCACTGGCCCAGGGCAGGTATTACCATGTAACTTTGGGCAAACCACTTCTCCCTAGGTCTCCTTGGTCCCTGGCCTAAAAAATCTTGGGATTGGACTAAATGACCTCTGAGATCTCCAGCTGCTCTAAACTTCGGGTCCCAGAGACTCCTAATAGCTAACCTCCCCCTCCCTCCAAGGGCCACGAGAATCCTCTAGTTTCATGGCCAGCCAGCAGCCCCTCGCCCTGTCACTCAGTCTTCCTCTGAATCTCTTTACCAAAAACGTTGGCAACTTCTGTCTAAGATCCATCCAGGCTGCCCCAGGGTCACATAACTGTCCCCTCCTCAAGGGTTCCACCTTCCCCTCCCCAGCTCAGAGGGCTCCTGCCAGGCCCTATGGCTGGGCCGAGGATGGCCCCATGGGGGCAGTTGATGGTTCAAGAGCTGGTCTGAGAAGAATTGAGGAAGGGGAGACAGGCAAGACCAGGAGGAAAACACCAAGGGGACCTTGGCCTGGCCTGGCTGACGTCAGAGAGCTTGGAAACAGCTCACCATCCCCTCCTCTTACACCTCCTCCTGCTTCCAAGAGAGAGTCAGCAAAGAGGGGGTCAGCTGAGCTGAGCTGGAAAAAGCCGGCTAGAGATTAAGGAAGTTATTAATGTTCGGAGATGGGATCTGCAAGCATGGGGCTGTCATGTCATCCCTACTGAGGGGATGGGCCACCCAGGAGTCTTGTGGATGGGAGCTTGGGGCCCCTCAGGGAGAGGAAGCAGACGGATGAGGCCCAAGGGCTCCTGAGCCAGTGGAACAAAGGAGGTGTCTGGGGGGCCTGTGGAGAGGGAACCAAGGGTTAGGGAAAGAATGCCCTGGGTGTGTGTGTGTGTGTGTGTGTGTGTGTGTGTGTGTGTGTGTGTGTGTAGGTGGGGGGAGACAGGCAGAACACAAGAAAACACAGTGGTTTCCAAGTTTCCCAAAAGGGAAGGAAGGAGCAGCTTTGGCCAGAGACCCTGAGCTCTGTGGTCTGGCATCCCATGACACCCACTTAAGGAGTCCAGGCTCCTGGCCCACTACCGCCCATCCATCCATTCTGCAGTCCCCAGATGGGTGGGAAGGGCTGCCTGTCCTTCTCACCTTCCTTGTCCACCAGGCGCCAGTCTGTCCTGATTGTCACCTCTGCCTCTGGGGACCCAGCCAGCCTTGAGGTCTGTGCTGACAGCCAAGGCCTGGCCCCAGCCAGAAGGGCCCAGTTCAGTATCTGCAGCCTCGGGGGGCCGGGGGGGGGGGGCTCCCACTCTATTTGCCCATCCTGCCTTGGGGCTTCAGGGAAAACACCATCAGCCCCCTCCCCAAATTCACAGCAAGAGAGATCCCTCCACAACAACATACAGAGTCATAGAGATACATCACATGCACACACAAGCGCATATACACACACACATGCGCACACACATGCACGCAGTCAGCCCCATAGATGCCGGTGGTTTGGAATACTCAGTGGGCCTATACCCTGGCCTGCTGCTGCCCAGGAAAAGTCTGGCTCTCCATATTTTGCTTACTGACTGGCTCCCCACCTTTGGGAGAACTTGCCCAATTTAGTCAAGTTAATAAGAATTTATTGAGCACCTACTACGTGCCACGCACTGCTAAGTAAGTGAGCCTCTCTTTGTCTTTGTGGCCACAGAAGGTGGTGGGGTGAGAGCTGACTTTTGGGTCAGCCCCTTTCCCTCATCCCCAGACTTCTCCTCCCCTCCCATACTCTCTGTTCCAGCCAAACCAGCTGACCTGCTCTTCTGCATCCATGACATCCCATGTCCCTCCTTCAAACTTTTGGACCTGCCATCCCCCCTGCCAGGCACATTCTTCCTCTTTCTCTTGGTCTCATGGAATCCCCAGCTTCTTTTAAGGCTCCTATGAAGCACCCTCTCCCACCCAAGGTCTTGCTGCTGCCTCCAGGTGTTCATGCCCTCTGAATGACATCCACCCCCCCCCCCATTCA